>NW_020884879.1:7010396-7329552 GCF_003945725.1 Corapipo altera | reverse complement strand
AGGGGAGGGGAGGGGAGGGGAGGGGAGGGGAGGGAAGGGGAGGGAAGGGGAGGGAAGGGGAGGGAAGGGGAGGGAAGGGGAGGGAAGGGAAGGGAAGGGGAGGGGAGGAAACTGCAGTTTTTTTCTGATTTAGGCCCCCAAGATGACAGAAATCCTTACCATTCCAGAGTTTAGTGTCCTTAGCCAAAATCTGTCCTATATACAAAGAAGATCACAAACAAACAAGATATCTCCCTGTAAAAACAAATATGGACTGACCTCTCTTAGGGTGCTATACCTATTTATTTCTGTAAAAAATTGGAGGTCAGAGCAGCCTTACAGATCTGAATATAAACATCTTGCCCAGAGAACTGAACAAGCTTTTGTCAAGTCCCAGGAAAACACTTGAAACATCTTTCTGCCTTGCCAATGGTTACAATGGTTTAAAGAACCATAGAGAAGAATGACACACTCAAACACCACATCCAGAACTGGGAGTGTTTTGGAGGGGTGGGAGGTGGTATAATTGTTCAGTAAGATGTACAAGAGAAGAAGAAAATAAATATTGAAGGATTTTGAGTGTAATGCAGATACTAATAGGGCAAAGCAAGACCAGTTTACAACATAAGCAAACATGACAATATGTGATATGCTTGGATGAACAGGTAAAAATGCAAATAATATTTTACAGTGTATAAGGCAGAAAGCAGTAGGCAAGATTACTTCTGTGAGTCACCTACCCACTATACCAAGTCCACTTCATAGACCTGCTTTCTTGCATGATGATAAGGAGTCCCCCCAAAACAATTCTGGGCCTCCCAGGAAAAAAAAGGCCATGCTTGCCATTCTTCAACACCATCCAGCTTTTTTTCACTTCTACATCAGAAGAGTCTGTGATGTTTTGCCTGCCACTATGCTTCCTGCACATCTGTGAGAAAACCTGCCTTGTCCTTATTCAGAGAAGTTCAAAATAATCTTGAGCACACTGACTGTATAGGACTGCAAAAGAGAACCATTAAACACCAGTCACCATCCCCTCCCTTGTATGTCAGAAGAGTGTATTGTCATAGGATCTTGGAAATGTTGTTTTGAGGGAAATCCTCTGGAGGTTTTCGATGCCAGCTGGAGACTGCGGCCAATGCTGTGTCAGGTCCACTGGTGCTTTGCTAGATGAACCTTGAAAACTGCCACAGATGGCAATTTCACCACCACTTCAGATATGATTACAGATTTTCCAGAGCCACACTATCTGTTGATGAATAAACTTTTCAAAGTTTTTGGTCTGAACCTCCCTAGTCACAACTTGCAATTATCTCCCCTTGAAAGACTATTTGCTCATGTAGCTAGCCTAGTTGTCTAGTAACTATTAACTAGTTGTTTGAAAAGAGTTTGGATCTTCTATCTCTACCATTTTTTTTCCCAGACATTGAAAACTACATTTGATAAACCCGTTTTCTTCTCTATCAAATGAAACAAGCCCATGTCTTCTTTAATGGGCCATGCATTCCACAGCCCTGTGTATCTTTGAAGCCTGCCACTGGTCCTCATCCAATTCCTCAGCATCTCTCTTTAACTGAAGAAACCAAACTCTGCACTTTGTCTTGCTCTTGTAAAGCTGAACTTAATGTTAATCTTTTCCCAGGATATCAGGAACCTTCCTCAGTCTTCATGATTTTCACTGAGGATGGACAGCAATCTTGCAATCATCTCTGCACCCTCAACATCCTTAAGTGCATCCCACCAGCTTCTCCCTAACATTTTGCTCCCCTGCTGTCGATTGCCGCTCGCATTCCAATTTATGCAGTATGCACAGGGGACTGGGAGAGAGTGCTTCCTTTGAAGGATGAGACAACAAATTTGTTGAATACTTCAGCATATCCCATGCCATGAAGTATGGGAACCTCAATAATTGTTTATATGGTGTGGTGTTGCCACTCAGCACACACATCAGTGTATGTCCACACAAAAAACCTTGTGTGGTTTCCAGTCCATTAAGTCTGCAGAGGAAAATTATCATGGAGATGGTCTTTTAGCCCTACATACTGTTTAGAATGTAACAGCCAGTAGCCATTATCTACAAAACCCCCAAACTAAAGCAATAAATGCAGATAGAGCAGGAGGGATGACACAATTCTTCCGTTCGCCACATTACTGAATGTATTCAAAGGGAAATTTTCAAAGGAATAAAGCAGATCAGGCTGCCACTTTCTGCTGTGAAAAGCAGTAGGTATTGCCATTTTCAGCTACTAACATGTTTAATTTAGAAAATTAACTTCTTGTGTGGTCAAAGGAAAAAAAGGCTTCCAGGAAGCAAGTCAAAATATCTGAAATTTGGTGTGGACAGAAAGCAGGACTGAGAAGGAGTAACTGTCTTCCTAGATATTCTTCATATATTTTTGAAAAGCCCAATCCAGTATTTGTACCAAAAGTGCAGTGTTTCTACTTTGCTCTAGTCTCAAATGTCATAGTCTCTCACTTATGAAGCTAAATTTCTCTTACAAAGTGTTCAAACACAATCTGTTGATCCACAACTGTACCTTTTCTCCACAAGAGAGAAAATAGGAACATATACTTAATGTGCTAGTATCTAGATAATTTTTTTAAGGAGGGCTAAGTAGAAGTACAATAAATAAAAGCCGGATTTTCCAAGTATATTAAAAAAGAAAAAAATCTTTTTTATTTGTCATTTTTTGGAAAGGAGAACATGACACGCATGTTTGATGTGGAAGAAAAGCTTGTTTGTAAATGCTGGAGAATTTATTCAAGGACAGTTCACTCATATAAAAAATGACCCCTGCATTACTGCCAAGGTCAATGAGACCTAGAGCAACCTGCCACAAAATTGTAGTTTTGTCTGCTAGTTTGGGCCAGTTCATCCCTTTTCTCCATTTCCTTTTGGTGCTTTGGAGATGACTAACACTCCCCCACTTCCAGTGTACTTGGCACTTTAGCCAAGATGCATGAAAATCCCTCAGAAGGATAATATAGACCTTATGAGGTCATTTCTTCCCACTCCTTCTTTGGAGGGAGGTAGGAAGTGATGATACTGTACCGTATCAAGTGACAGATGCTATTGGCTTTTTGCTAGTTCTCTCTTTAGTTCATTTTCTAACTTCCACTAAGTCTTAATACTTCAGCTGTTTATGCTCTGTACAATCATAATTAGTTGTATCCTGCCTTGGATTTATCTGCTGCTATCCTCTGAAAAATATCTGTTCCCTGTCTAAAGGCTCTGAGATCTTACACCTGTATAAAATACTACTGTTGAGAACATTGGGTATTATACACTCCTTACGGTTAACATTCTTATGAAAGCACTTTTATTGCAGTGCAGTTCTGTTCTTTTCTTTCCCTGTAACTCAAGAGAGTTTGAAGCTGCTTTGAATTTGAAAAATTCACAGGCCACATAAAACTACCAGTGACATCCACTGGAGCCAATTAAGTACGTCAGAGGGATTAAAAGCTGATAAGAGAGGGAAAGAACACTACTGCATTTTCATTTGTACATTAATCACACATTCCTCATCACTCACCTTTTTTGAATTCTTGGTTAAAGTCAAATGACCTTAATTATATGGTAGTCCCTCTTATCTAGGAAATTAAATACAAATAACACGTTGTAACAAAGACAACATCAAAAGTAATAATCACAATGAAAAGACAAGCCTCTTAATCATGCTCAGTAAACTCCGAAGACAGAGACTCTGCAATTTTATTTATGTTGTAGACTGTAGGAATTATTAGGTGAAAATCAATGGGAAGTGCCATTTAGAAAGCAAAAAGACAAGAGCATGTTCTTTCTCTCTTTTTCCCTGTCATAAGAACTATGAGTGCAAAATTTTAAGGTGGTAATCTCCAATAGATTTTCATTTTCATACAGTGTTTTAACCTTACTCAGAGCGCAAAAATCTCTTCTGCTACAGTTACATTTACCCAGTTACTTACTCTTTGTAACACTGAGTTCTTATCAAGAGAAAAATGTCATAGGAAAGAAGTGCGTGCATGCATTCAAGCATGTGGGCATTTACCAAGAGCTTTGTCTTCCCCCTTTCCACTGACCACTTCAGCTAAACTGGGGTCACAGCTGCACGGCCCTTCCTTGCCCTTCCAGTCCGAAAGATCATATTGCTTCAGCCTTTGACCCTGCGTAGATACATACATGTGAACACATATGGACATTTAATGCATGCACATACATGTATCCACACATATACATTGTGCAGCCAATTTACCAGAGCCCAATTGAATGACTGGACTGAGATAGTATATGGTTAAAAATTAACTAAGTGAAGTAACAGTCATTTGTAGCTCCAGGGAAATGAAGTGTTTCATATGGAAGGGATGGCATGGAGCAAGTTTTTATGTCAGAAGCATAATATTAAGAAATCTTACCTCATTTCCTTAATTAGTCTTTTCCCATTGTGCCTATAGCCCAAAAGGTTTACCTATTAGAGCTCGAAAGGGTGGAGTGTTTTGGCAGCCACATTAAGTTGCTTTTAATTGAGGGGTTTGGCTGTCTGCTTACATTTCTTTACCTGATATTGTGAATGTTATATAATAACTTCAGTACAAACCTTTTTTTCTTGGTTTCTATATTCAACAAAATCCAGACCAAAGTGCCACTGAGACATCGGGAGTGCTACAAAAATGTAAATTTGTCTTCTGTCCATATGAGCATTTATAAGTTCCACAAACTTCCAGATTTTTGTAGGGACTTAAAAGTGTAGAATAGATCAGATTCTGGGCTGGCAATTACCAGTTTTGAATAATTGGAAACACAGTCCTCCCCCTCACCAGGAAAAATGCCACAAAAGCTTGTGCAAATTGGGAGGGCAAAAGCAGATGGCCTGATACCGGTTGACCTCAAATGTTCAAAACTAACACCAGTAAAAATTTTCTTAAAAGTGGTCTGGTAGATGAACTAACATTATTTGTATCACATTACAAATTCATAAAAATATTACTATCCATTTTATCATTCAAAGAAAATTTAAAATATTATTATAACACTTTTCAGTACCAACCATTTATATGTTTTTAAAGAATCACAAAACAAGAACTAAAATGCTTTTACAAATGCTCCAGGGCCATCTATTGAATATTTACTTTCTTTGTAAGACTTCAGAGAGGGACAACAACTTCTTAAGGTTAGCTGGGTGTTTCAAAGGCATCAGAAGCAATTCCATGCAAGCTGATGGAGTTAGATTAGTGTAAAACTAGATTCACAGTTAATATCTCTTAAGGTAGATATCAGAAAATAGCACTGAACTTCAGGGCCCACGGAGAGAGGAAAGTCCAGGTCTGGAGCTAGGGTATGAGTTTGGTGCATGTGGTAAGCAACCATATGCTATCTTACCAGTGTGGGCTCTCTTTGTACACAGCTAAGGTGTCTTGAAAGAATAAAACCTACTCTAATTGCAACACATTTTTTCAAATTTATCCTATACCATATAAAACCAGTCTTAGACTCAAAAAAGCAGCAGTAGAAAATTGCAGTAGTCACCATCAAGTTTTATAAACACAATTTCCACTGTGTGTAGTTCAGTCCTCCTCACTGAGCAAAAAACACTTTGGAGCTACCAATTATAATATGAAATATCACCTAAAGTTTCTTTAAGTAACTTCTTTCCATCATATCCTTCCTACTTTTATTAGATTTATTAATTGATTTGATTTGAGTTGGATTTTTTCATTTCTCCAGAAATAAATATGAACATCTCAGGGGGACTTGTCAGTTAGAGAGAAGAGCATCAGCAGGGGGCTCCTCCAAAAGAGGAATATGGAAGGGATAGATGGTTCCTTGTAGGATTTCTATCTTCATATGACAGCACAACTGGGCTACACTAAGCCTGATGCAAGGGTACAAACATGTAGAGGTGTGCAGGCACTGTGGAGGAGAAGACATAGAATGGGGAGTAATGACGTGACACATCCTGGCTTTCCCATTAAATACTGCCGTATCTGCCCTTAAACAAACTCATTGCTGCTTTCCTGCCTTCTCTAACTTTGCCTCTAAATGGGACTTCCCCTTCTGTTCTCCTCAGGCTTCCTTTTTTCTTCCCCCTCCTGCTCACTCCTGACTGGTTTTAATAAGAAATCACTCTATTCACCTTCTTGTGTTCTCAGGCTTTCCTCTAATGACACAGCCTGGGGTTTCCTACCCCACCTCTACAGTCCAGCTAAGCACAGCTGCTTTCTCTCTTATCTTTTTCCTGCTGCCTACTTCTCTGCCAGTGTCCCTCCTGGGATTGTCCCCTCTGCCCTTGTCCAGCTGTGCCCCAAGTTTTCTCATGCACAGCAGCTGTGTGTATATAATAATACAGCACACCATATATGATCCTGGGGCGGGTTGCATGGGGATGCTTGCAGAACATATAGCTCTTCTTTGTAATGAATGGTTTCCTAGGAATGATCCCCAGCAATGTGCTCCACAGGTAGCACTTGAACAATCTACCATTGCCCCCTTATTTCCATCTTCTTGCTCCAAGTGATAAGTTGCACACGGATTTTTTTCTGAAGTAATCAGCACTCTGTACAAGGGGAGGCTGTTGAAAGATAATACTTCTGTCCCTGAATCTCTTCCCAACTCCTCCTTGCTGTTGTTCCTAGCTTCATAAATTCCCTTCTAAATCTCATATCCTTCATTTTAGCCAGACTAAAGTTTTCAAAACAAACCTCAGCATATCTGGACTATTTACTTGCTATATATAGACCAAAATAAAATCCCCAACTACAGAGTGAGCTAGTGAAAACATACGGAATGCCTCAGAAACTTTTGAGAGAAATAACTAGCTGTGGAAAAGCGTAATTAACTCATAGGAAGGCTACTGTGATGTGAAGGAACAATTTCTACGTTATGCTACTGGATCTGACTTGGTCCTAAGGAAAACTCTCCTCTGGTGTATGGAACTTCTGAAACTTTTGGAAACTTTTACATATATACATATGCACTCATAGATATATAAGGCACAAAGGAAAAAGATATTAGAGTTGCTGGATTTGATCCATGGTCATGGATGAATCTTGGGGAGGAGTGGGGAATATCCCATCTTTTGTAATACTTCTGTTTAAATTAGCAATTCAAGTCTACCAAAATTCAAAATATAGGAATACTGAGACTGATGGCTTGAGAGAAGAATTTTCTGTTTTCCATCTAGAATCAGATCTGTCTTAATTTGTCTCTATGATAATATACAAAATAATTATCTAAATTGTTTAAAAAATCATTTCTTGAACCAAAAATGTAGTAAAATAGTCACATTATTGTCACTTAAAACATGCTTTACTGGTCATGGTGCAAAATAATGACTGAAGGAAAGTATATGGGATGGAACAGGATAGGATAGGATAGGACAGGATAGCATAGGATAGCATAGGATAGGATAGGATAGGACAGGATAGGATAGGATAGGATAGGATAGAAAAGAACAGATTTATCTCAAATCACAGAAGCTCTAGGATGGGTAGCTACACATATACTGGCTCTAATGAAAGTCTTGGCACAAATAATGGAAATACGGGAGACTACAAAAAATCAGAAGAGTATTGAAGCGCCCTTTGAAAAGCAGACTTTGAATTCCAGGACCACTATCACATATACTGGAATCTTCAGAAATGCTGCTAAAGTAGGGTAAGACAGTATGTATATTGGGAGAAAATACAAGGGCTGAACAGCAGAGTAGTCATTGAAAAATAATACCGCTAGCTTAAAAGCAAACTAAGCAAAGCCAACTACTGCTACACACATTCTCCGCTGTGATAAACTAATCCACAGCAAATAGGTAAGAAATGTCTAAGAAACATAATATAAAGAAGATTTGATGAATTAGAAGAGATCAGTAACAAAATTTATTTTATTAATTTCACCAGCAGTATTTAGGGAAATACTCTGAGGATATCCTCAGCTAACTGGCAGCAGCTGAGGTTCTGCTCCAGATTTTGGATATTGGGCACTTCTTAGCAATATTTAATCTAAGGTTACTTCCTATTTTATTGTTAATAATCAGCCACAGCCCACTGGCTATGGGCCACCGATAGGTGAAAAGTCAACAGACATTGCAATATGTTTGTCCTGTTTCAGACTAAGGTTTACAGGGCGCACCTTGCAGGAACGTTATTATGGGAGTTATTAAAAATCTATTTTTGCTGAAAACAATGCAAACGGAAGGAAGTGGGCCTATCAGGAGACTTATTTCCTATTCAAGCCGACAGGTAGTTGGAGAATGGCCATCTGGAGTTTAAAAATTGCCAGTCGAGCCTCTCGGATCTGTCCCTTCCTGCATTAACACATTCGCTCTGGATAGCGCAGCAATGTTGTCATGGTACAACAAACAAGAAGCAAATTTCTCGGGGGGAAGGAATTGAAGGAAGTTAGTTAGCCATGAGAAAAATTGTTTGCTCTTGCAGTGCTAATAGCCAAGAGGCAAAACACTTGGACACGATCCATTCATCTGGAAATACTTTTGTGTCATGGGAGCACCAACGTACTGAGCGCAAGAAGCCATGGGGCAAGGGTTCAGCTGCCGGCACGGCTCCATCCCCTATCTGGCTCCCACAGCCAGATAGGCAGGTGTCCCAGCTCCATTGCTCTTGGCAAAACAGATCATTCCTTCTGCCTGCAGTTCCAGGGTGCTAAATCTTCATTTCCTGAAAACTGGAAAACTCTCCGCCTGAAGCCAGCTCTTACCCTGAGTCCTGCTGCTCCTTTTGCAAGAAGTTGCAGATGACCCCATCCTTCTGGTTAAATGACTCTAACAAAATCACAAGCAATCAACATGAAAAACAAGCAAAGGTTTTAGGAAAGAAAAACTCAGCAGCCCTCCAGTACCTTCCCCCACAGTCGACCACCGTTTTTGCACTTCACTGTGTTGACAGGATTACCCTACAGTGTCAGACTCTAAGTGACATAGGGCTTCTGAGTTGAGGTCCATTTTCCTGACCAATGAGTGAATAGGAAATTACCTGCATGACTAGTTTGCTTGGCTTGTTGCAGTCCTTGTGCTGGCTCCAGCAAAATTTTTCACCTTCAGCATCCTTTAATTCTTGGCGAAGCAAAACATCACTCGCTAAAGGTCTATCACCAGAGTGGGGTTTGGCAAATGCATATGTTGCAAAATACTGCCTGACCTAAAAAAGTTTAGATATAATAGTAAGTTTTGCACTTGGATCAGGCCAATCCCAAGCACAAATACAGACAGGGAAGAGAATGGATTGAGAGCAGGCTGGAGGAGAAGGACTTGGGGGTGTTGGTTGTGAGAGGCTCAATATGACACATAAATGTGCACTTGCAGCCCAGAAAGCCAGTCATATCCTGGTCTGCATCAGGTGTGGCCAACAGGTCAAGGGACATGATTTTGGCCCTCTACTGC
The DNA here is from genome assembly GCF_003945725.1 of Corapipo altera. Taxonomy (NCBI): domain Eukaryota; kingdom Metazoa; phylum Chordata; class Aves; order Passeriformes; family Pipridae; genus Corapipo; species Corapipo altera. Next base: position 7,320,205 of record NW_020884879.1, on the reverse strand, counting down.
ACTCTTTTGAGACCTCACCTGGAGTGCTGCATCCAGCTCTGGGGCCCCCAACGTAAGAAGGTCGTGGACCTGCTGGAGCAAGTCCAGAAGGGCACTAACTTGATCACAGGGCTGGAACACCTCTTCTACAAAGACAAGCTGAGAGAGTTGAGGTTGTTCAGCCTGGAGAATAGAGGGCTCTGGAGAAACCATGGAGCAGCCTTGCAGTACCAAAAGGAGGTCTACAGGAAAGATGGAGAGGGACTTTTTACAAGACTATGTAGTGATAGGGCAAGGGGAAATGGCTTTAAATTGGAAGAAGGTAGGTTTAGGTTAAGTATAAGGAAGACATTTTTGACTATAAGGGTGGTGAGACACTGGAGGCACAGGAACATGTTGCCCAGAGTACCTGTGGATGTCCCATGCCTGGAAGTGTTCAAGGCCAGGTTGGATGGGGGGGCTTTGAGCAACCTGGTCTCATGGAAGTTTTCCTGCCCATGGCAGGGGAGTTGAAACTAGATGATCTTTAAGGTCCCTTCCAACCCAAACCATTCTATGATTCAGGGTTCCAGTTTATAATCTTGCCTCTTCCCCTCATACGCATTTTATGCCTCAGTAGTTTATAGTATATACACAGCAAAAAGGCAGAGTTTGGTCAGTAGAAGCTGGAAAAGCGGCAAAACAAAAAGAAGGTGGAAAATTTTGGAAGCGTTTCCACTGAGCGGGTTGATAATTATGGAGATTTTATTCTACTCTTTAAAATCATAGCATTCTGGAGGAAGATTAACAAACTCTTATGCTTACCAGAAACTGTTATAAGCAGTGTGTGTACGGGGGGGAGGGGAGGGCCGGGGGGGGGGGGTGGATTCTCTATTTGAAAGTGTTGACCACCTTCAAAAGAAAGAACCTCCTCTCTCCACCAAACTTGTGGGCCCCGTTTCGGAACCCCACTGAATCAGGGTCCTCGTGTACTGAACAAGGGCAGCTGGCATTATTGAATATTAATGTGGTAAGGTAATCCCTCAGCAATCCACGACACTTACATTTTTGGTTTTACTTAAGTTGTAATTTTCAAAGTTGGACAAGCTTGGAGGAAAAAAACCACCTGGCAAACAAACAAACTTTAAAAATTAAAGGAATTTTCCAAGTTTGCTGCATTTGCAAGCCTAGGCATACTGCAGTTTAATTACTAGTCAACGAAGGAGAAACAATTACACACCAGAAAGTAACATTCAAAAGCTCATGAAATGTGGCCCAAATATGTTTCTGATTTTTTTTTTAAATACATGAAGAACTCAGTTGCCATGGTGATAGGCAAATAAAATAAATAATTCTAACAAATATTCCATGAATTGGAGTTGTGAAATCTGTCAACAACATGTTATGTTCTCCTTCCATCCTCTTTACTCCACTTTGAAGTAAAGAGCTGGTCAAATGCACTGCTTTGAATCTAAGCTTTTCTGTTGCTCCCTTGTTTTTCTCATAACTGTTCTAATGTGCACTGCCAGCTGGAAGGAACAAGGTGATGCAAGGTGAGAGACTGATCTCAAAACTAATTTGGAGAATGCTAGAAGCCAAGATTTCTCACAGCATCATGGAAATATGTGTGATGCTAACTGAGATACAGATCCTTACCCCAAGAACTGCACTTGGAGCTACCTATGTGCTGCCTAAAGATACTTAGATTGTATGCAAAGTGTGTATTCCTTATCTTCTTTATTTAATCATGTGAAAATGCAGTCATCAGGTGGACCTCAGGCTAACCATCTGATCATAAAATTCATTTTCTTCTTGTATTTTTAGTGTAGAATATTTGCTGAATATTTGCTGATGTTTCCTTGTTGGATTTTGCACATGCACTTTATACCTGGTTTATTTCAAACTCTGTTTATAATTTTTCTTTCTTTAAAAAGTTGTTCTTCACCTAAGTGAATGCTCATATCCATTATTGAATGGCATGTTTTATACTCAGCCTTGAATTCTTGGCAAATCATATACTCAAGATCTACAAAAAATATTACATCCTTGTGGAGATAGTAAATTCCCTTGAGCTTTTTCTGTAAAGACAGATAACTACCATAATCACTTGTCTCAATTACACCTGCTATGCTATTTTCACTTTGATTTTGAAAGGTGAATTTATTCTTTTTAATCATTATTAAGAACATATGTATTTCCTGCCAAGGAAGTCTTATAAAAACATTGGAGGCATATGAAAAAAATTCCTCTGAGGCCTCAGGCACATTGAACTGTCCTGAGAATGTGAAGTGAGGAGAGATTGATGCATGGACTACCTGTCCAGGAATTTGGTAGTACTGGATCAGATTTGCCATGGTTTCTCTCCCTCTTAATTTTACTGAAATTACACATCAGTCACATTCGTGCATCCATGCACGCACACAAATGTACGTGCACACACATACAAAAAGTGTACCTTCAGAGCAATGAGGATAATGTTAGACAAGATCTGGCTGCAGTTTACTTACAAAGGGAAAATGGAATTTCCACATCTTCATATATATTTTTGAGAGTGTAATTTCTGTTTTAGCTATATGGCTATAGCTATTTCTAACTTAAATATTACATACGGTCAATGTCCCCTCCAAAGCAAACTAGGTGAAAGAAATGAGTAGTCACCACTGGAATTATAATTGTCAGTAAAGCATAGAGCCAAGACAGGCAATTCCAAGGAGATTCTTTGATTAAAAAAAAAAAAAAATCCATCTATTTATCTTTCTCTGTTATCTCCTGGAAAACATGCTGAAGGCCATTGATACTTTTCCAGTGATGTGGATGACGATGTTACATACAAGGTGACATAAAAGCATTTCTAAGTGAAGTCAGCTACTTTTCCAGAAGTTCACCTTCTGTTTCTGAAATTCAGACAGTGGGACTGTAGCCACTTCTGGCTATTTCTAGAAAATCAAAAACATTAATAACTCTTCTCCCTCTAGCAATATTAATACTTAGGAGTCATTAGTCTGACCTCCTGCACAACACCAGTCTTTGAATTTCACTCAGTAATTCTTGCAAACCCATAACTCCAAGCTGAGTTACTGCTTCAGCTTTCAACCACTAAATCTTTATTTTTTTTCCTTTATCTTTCAGAATTAGAAAAGCATTTACCTATGTAGATAACAAAAGAGAGTGATTAAATCTTTACTTTAAAAGGCCAGTATATGGAGCATCTTTTTTACCTTAGACTCAAAGACTTCCCCTTTCCAGTTATACTGGAAAGAAGGAATAAATACTGAGAGGAATTCCTGGGAAGCAGGAAAGACCAGACTTTTCTCTCTAGTCATTTTACCTGAACAAGCAGAAACAAAGCATATAATCGATAAGGATATGTAATAAAATCATAAGCTTCATTATGCCCTACTTTGCACTTCATTTCCACATATCCCACTATTTTGCAAAATAGATTTGGTTTAGACTGGACAGCCAGTTTCTGCTCCAAATTTTCTGCTTTTAAGTCAGATTCCCAATAACACTTTAAAGAGATATTTAGGCCAACAGGAACTTACCTTTACTCCCTTGCATCAAAATGAGACAAACTACCTCACCAGACACCTGAACTTCTCCAGGTGACATATACCTGAAGCCAGATTGAATCCTAGGGCCCTTGTACCCTGTATTACTCAATTTAGTGGGGATGTATATCAGTACAAACGTTGGCCTATGAGCACTGAATTTATGCAGTGGGCAAGGAAGCAGTAGGGACAGTGCCTCTAGCAAATTAGATTTTTGCCTGACTAACCATTTGTAATAAAATTAGTGAATGATATTCCATTTTTCAGGTTAAATGCTCTTTGCAACCATCATGGTAAAAACATATGTTTCATAGACTACAATCTTTTTTGGCACAGAGGAAACATTTTGCATAGCTTACTGATTTATTGTCTTGTTGATCTTTTCTTTTGCCTTAGCAGTTCGAGATGTCTCTTGTGACATTGCTCTTGACAACCTGATACCTGAGTAGAATTCATTCCTCTTTAGCCACTACTAAAAGGTAACAATTTCAATGATAATTTAATGGTTAGTAATATATACATAAGCCATGAGGACCAGATCAGGTGACATTCACATGAAATGTTAGCCCCAAAACTAGGTCCCTAAACCCCTGTGTAATTACAGCTATCAATATGTTTAGTGCATATGTATCTACCATCTTTTTCAGTGCTCAGTTTCATCCTTTGGATTCAGATTTGCAGCTCCTGTGTGGTAAAGACCAGGCTCAGATATTGTGTGCGGGAATTCTTAGGCATTTGGCTGAGCAGAACACAGTGGATTTTTTCTGATGACATTTGTGTTGAATTTAAAGAGTATATACTCTGCCCAAATGTAAAATATTATTTTTCTCACTGGTTGTTTGGATAGTCTAGATTTATTGCAGATTAGTTCCTTTTTATTCTTAGTTAAGTTTGCCTTTCTTACCAGTGCCAGATTTGCCAGTTAATACACAAAAACATCATAACCTTGAAGGCCGCAGCTCAAGAACAGATTCTGGGTCTCCCTTTTGTCATTAGGTTCAACTTCTAACAAAATGCAACCAGCAAACAATGAAGACTCAAAAAAAAATGTTCTGTTATAAAATCATTAATTGTTTTTTACTCCCTTTTCAGCATTTTTTATGAAGACAGCTTCCTAAAAAGTTGCATGATCTTCTCTTTGGGAAATCAGACATCAAGAGATATGTAGACTGGATCTAAACATGAAAGGTGCCACTCATTTGCACACTTTGTTTCTATCTACCATTCCTCAACGCACTAGTATTCCTTCCTGCAGTACAATCTGATGACCCAGTGCATTTTCAATATCCCAGCTTTTCTTGCAACACAGGAATACAAACCTTTCTCTCAACAGAGAAAAGCAAATGTTCTGCCTAATGTCACTTCCCTATTGACAATCAGGTTCATAACAATTAATTTAGGGGGCAGGAGGGAAACCTGTGCTTCTGTCTTGAGCCCTCACATGCCAAGCTGCAGCCTGGAATTTTTACAGCTCTGTCCCAAACCTCTGACAAGAAGGGTTTACAAGAGAAATTCTGCCAGACCCTTAACTGTAGCGACGCCACTATAATATTTATAAGTACGTTATACTCTTTCCAAACATATGTGCTTATTACTTATGTCTCCGCTCCTGCCTCTCTTCTGGGGGACTTTTCTGTATAAACAGAGCAGATTCTCTTGCTTATACTTAGAAAATCTAATTGCTCTGCGTCTCTAGCTGTTATGCAAAAGCCCAAACAGCCAAAAGATTCTTTCACTGCATTTACACAGCAGCAAGTCTCTACAAAAAACATAAACTTCCTTTTCCACTTTGCTCTTCTTTGCTTTCATAAATCTACCCATTTCACTCATGTTTGGATAAGATTCTTCTGTTTTTAAAAAAAAGTTAAAATAAAAAAATGCAAGTCTGGGGTGGAGTGACCATCAGTTACACAGACCAGCCTTACAAGAGCTGACAATTCTGTCCCTTTAAGTAAACAGAGGAACAGAAAAGATACATAAACAAAAAGACCACTTGCAGGGCTGACAGCTTGCCTGCTCCAGCAAAAGCAGGTTCCCAGGGAAAGTGATTGCCAAATAGTAATATGGAGTGACAGGGATTTCCTAGATTTTCCATGAACATCTCAAAGCAGTTTGTTCCTGGGTGCAGAAATGCCCGTTTCTGCTGATGACTTAGACAGATGTGGCCTGCAGGTGAGAAACTGCTCGAAAATAGCTAACCCAAAACGACACAGGTTCCCTTCACAAGGCTTTGGATGGTTTCAAAGTCACCAGAGATTTTAGTGAACATAGACCAGGATGTCCTTAGCTGCTGTTAGGTTGGGTTTGCATCAGGGCTTCAGGTTTGCAAATCAAAGTTAAACTGAGGAACAATCTGAGAGTGGCCTCAAGTGAGCTTAAAGGAAAAATGAAATAGGGTTCAATTCTGAAGCAGAATTTTACTGAAATCATCTTTCTTGTGAGAATTTAGCTGTGTTTAAACAGCACTTAAGATAGGTCTAGACCAACTCTAAAACAATAGGAAACCAAACCTGTATAGGTACGAATATGTAACCTGATTCTAGTCAGGAGTGCCAGATAAATTTTTCACTTTAGCTGCCTTTGTACCCTTGCTAAGAAATATTTCAGTTTGGTTGTTGTATCTATTTGAACACTTAGATAATTCAGAAATTAAACTGCTTGGAATTATGCTATGTATATATTGTGTAAAAAGGAGGTGTTTGGGGAACAAAAACATAAGTTTAAGTAAGAAAGTAGTATCTAGAGCACATTATACACAGAATTGTATGAGTCAGGTAAATGACTCTTGCATGGGATTTTGTGAAAAATAGTTTGGTCTATCTGATGCTGATGCCATCTCTCTTATCAGGAGGAAAGTGCACTGGTCAGCATTTCAGTTCTACAGTTCTCCTGCAGTCATAAACAGGTCATAAAAAAAGTGAAACAACTCTTTCAAAGAAGCTACTATCACATAACAAAAGCTCCCTGAAATATTTTTTCCTGTTGCCCTTTATTCCTTCTGAGCTTTCATTTTCTTGAATAAAGGATTTAGCTTTTGACAAGTAAGCTCTTCTGTCTACACATATGACATGTGTGATATGGCTGCAGAAAGAGTGGGGAAATAGTCGACTCAAGCTATCCTTAAATTATGAGTTGTCTGAATAACTGACCAAATCATAACAGTGAGAAAATGATGTGAGGTTGGATAAATGTCTATATTTCTAATCCTGATAATTTTAAGGATGTGAAGACCAAGTTACCTGTGGGGAAAAAAACATTATGGAAGACCTTATGTAGGAGGAATTGTATTAAGATTGTTCTGTAAATATATATGGGATGTGATTCCTCTCTCAAAATATTTGCATTACATTCTGGGGATTGACCTAAGTGGAACTTCCCACAAAATACCCAGAACTCAGTCACTAGTACCGCAACCTGGCATCGACAGTAGGCCTGAGTTTTATTATCTGAAAATATATCTGATCATTCCTGATTCTTCTGAATTTGAGGAACTCAAACAGAAATTAACCCCTGCACTGAAACAATATGACATAGATATAAAGTTAATAAATCCTTTTTTCCCCCCTTATTTTTGGCATGGATTGTGTCAGAACACTTTAGGCTTGGATGAACTGCATTCTGACAGCTGAAGTCGTAAAGTCAGGAATTTTAGAGACTCTTGAGGAAAAGGATACTCTTAAGAAAAAGGAGACTGAGGGGGAAAAGAACGTACAAAGAGGTTTGATGACAAGAAACAAATTTCATTAAGAAGAAACCCACATGAGGAAAACCAGTTTTTACTTTGCTGTTTTAATGGACAAAGTCAGCAATATAAAACAACCAGGTCATCCATCTATTCCTTCAGGAAAACCACTGGAGCCTTCAATATCATAGTGTCAGCTGCTTTTCTGTATCCTGACCTCATGAGCTAAGAAGCATGAACTCTGCTAAAAAAGATTCCTTTGGGTTCAGTAAGGCTACCTCCTGTTTTTAAGTTTGCTCAATGTGTGTATGTGGGTATTGTGACACCTGCAGTCTGATAGAGCTGTTATTGCTCTAACTAGGCAAACTAATTTAGGCACCCTGGGTTTTTTTTAGTCATGCTTAAGTGGCTGATTTTAGCCTTTGAAAACAGGAAACAAGTGCTGTAATTTTAAACAAATAATCTGGCAATCGAGCCCTTAAGGACAAGGAATCAAGGATGGGTTTTGAAAGTGGTTTGTTTGTTTGTTGTTTTGGGTTTTTTTGAGTCAGAAGCCTACAACTGGACACAACTCAGACACAATTTTCCTTAACTAACCCCTGGTTCTGCTTAGAGCAGTAAGGAAGTGGAGGAGGAGCATGACTTAAATGGACTGAACCAGAAAATATTAAAAGAAAAACAATACTATTCTCTGGAGAAACAAGTGTCATGATGAAAAATCAGTTTATTCTCAGTTAAAATAAATTTTGAAAGAAAGAAAACACAAGAAGATAATTTTCAAAGGAACTACTCTCATAAAAAATTGATGTGTGTATCATGGGGATAGCTTTAAAAAGGAAGCAATAATTTAAAGACTATTCTCTTTCCCAGAATTTTTACTGGAAATCTTTAACAAAATAGTCAAGTGCAGAGGTGTTTAGAAAAGCAGTCAGATTCACCTGAAAGTGACTTCAGCAGGTTTCGTTTCCTTCCTTTTGTTAATTAACAGCTAAGATGTATTTTATGTATAAACAGAGGTAAATTGTTAAATCAAACTTAGTAAATAAGAGTGGCCAGCCAGAGAGAACACTGAGTTGAAGGAAGATTCATTTTACTTTCCCACTGCCCAAGACACAATCACAAGCTCTGCTTCTACAGTTCATGAGTCAAATCTTGACCTCAGCTACATCTGTAAGTGAAAGACTGTTGGGAATTGTAGGTGCTTAGCTAATTAATAGCTTTGTTCCTAGGAGTTAGAAGATGAAGCAAAGTTCCAACAAATTTCACTCCTGAGAAACTAAATCCAATGTTTTGGAGAAACAGGATGACAGATATATGCAGCCAACTATGTAAATCAATGACTTGGCTTGTCAATGATGACATTAGGCAGAGTTCCTGGGCAAAGTAGGGATACAGCCATCCTCTGTTTTATGCTTTGCACTGGAAGAACCTAGTTTGACTCTTGTAACTGAAAGTTTTGAATTAGGGTCTGCCTTCCATGCTTGTTTGCTGAAGATGATGGTCAAAAGCTGCCTCTAAACTCCCGCCTAAGTTCCAGTGCTACTCACCTGAGCCACTGTGCTTTCACACACAGTGTCTCCTCAGTGTTTTTTGACAGGCATTTTCTCCTACGCCACTGATAGAACAAACCACATGCAAATGGAATGAATCCTAAAACACTGAATGTTTCCCCTCCCCATCCTGGATGTTTACAAGCATTCTTTGCTGTCAAAACAATATTTGTACAAACCCGTGATTGTGCTGGGGTATTTCAGTCTAAGCATGTGGCTACATACATAAAGAAACACTCAGAAAACAACTTTCTTAAACAAATAAACAGCTGAGCTCTTGAACTTTATGCTCACAGTAATCTCTGTCATCACTAATCACGCTCAGTGTTTAACATAGCAGATCAAATGGGGGGGAGGATGGGGAGAAGTGGAGTAGGGTAGAAAAAAGTCATAACCTTCTGTTCAAGCCATCTGAGAACTGTTTTCTTAAACCTGAAATATAGGATAGGCCTGATCCATCTGCTCAGGAGTGCTGATATTGTGAGGAGACAGACCTTTGGCATGAATGTTACCAGAAGAACATGGACGGCATTCATAATTAGTTACTGAAAGCCCAAAAGTCCCTTCCAAGAAGACTCCATAGACCAGCAGTGTTTGTATATTAGCTGTTCAGAGTATGTTTCTGTTCAATGAATGATAAAAACAAAATCCAACTCCTAAGAAAGACAGTTTCTGCATTAAGAAGATGCTTAGGGAATAGGATCACTTCAGAAGTCTTAAAAAGGAGGTGGATGAAAAGCACAAATTACTGCTTTGAGCAGTACCCTTGATTTTCCTAAGAGAAGTCTCTCACCTGTAGTCACAAATACAATTGGAGAAGCTGAAGTAGTCACTGATGTCAACATATATTATTCTCATTCTTCTCCTATGACACCAGAACATTATTGATTTATATACAAGTCACTGGAGTCATTCACATTATTTTCTTCGGGAAGGGTGAAGATGAGAGATCGAGTAGGGAAAGAGCTGTGGGGAAGGAAAACTGATTATTATTGCTGCTAGCAAAACTTGCTTTTCTTCTCTCACTGTCAAATACTGCTGTTCTGCTGATGAAAACCAGATGGGTCCTCAGACACTTGATGAAGCAATAAGGTCCACATGCTGAATGCTAACATGAAGCAAAGGTGCTAATTACTGGCTCGTAGGTTAAAAAAAAAAAGGCTCCACCTGCACACTATAACTTCTGAACATTCATTTCCCAGGAACAGGAAAAGTATAATGTAAACAACCTGTCCCACTCATTGTTCTTTTATGAGGAATAAGTTGAATTTTAGAGCAGATTATGACCCTGAATGACAGAAAAAAACCTATGCAACCAGATTTGCACATTGATCTGATTGAAGAATCAATCAGTTTCTAGATAGAGAGACTAGCTGACTTGTAGTGTGGGACTGACCATGTCAGTCTTATTATAGTGTCAGCCTGGACAGAAATAGATTCTAAAAATCTTTAGCCTTCTGTAAAAAAAATTAACGGAGTCCTACAACCTCAACAGATGGGCCTGATTCCCATGAAGCTCGGAATGAGATTATGGACTTTTGTACCTGCTAATTTATTGCTGCCAATTGAGCTTGTTTTGCTGCTCATATGCAACAACTGACTTGTTTTTTTGATTCTACAAACAACACATGATTAATAAGGAAGCTACAGAAGCTGAGAGGGTGAGATCCCTTCCCTCTCCATCCTTACTGTTATGTCCCATGATACACTGTAGCATGATTAAACTTTGTGTTGAATGATGGCCTATTGACTACCTTCTTACCCTGGACTCTTTCCACACTGTCAAATTTCCTCTTTTCAACCACCTTTTCTTGCCTTCCTTAAACTTTGTTTCAGGACAGATTTCCACCTTCCTTCATCATTTTTTTTTTTCTCCTCAGAAGTCCCTGCACCACAGGGACCCACGTGTGGTAGCAGCAGGGACATGGGACATGGGAGAAGGTATAGTACCAGCTGGATGCAGGTACATCCCTGCCTCCAGAGCAGTGTTTGGAAGAAAAGTATGATTGTCTCTGGCCAGTTAGCAGTCAACAGCACTGCAGTGTCATGCTCCTGCTTCTGACACACTTTCATTTGGCAGCTCTATATAATGGGGAAGGCAGTGGAGAAAATGTGTTCATAGGGTGACCCTGTCTAAAATGAGCAGAACAGTTCTCTCCTCATCAACTTGTACCCAGCTTCCTGTTTTGATGCACCATTCCCTGACTACTATTTAATCCCAGTTTGGCTCTAAAATATTACAAAATACATTTTTGGCAATGGCTTTCTGAGAGTCCTAGCAAACAAAATTCACTTTTGGGAAGATGCCGGATTCTAATAAAGCTCTTCAGGAGAAATGTTTTCTAAATATAGCTACTGTGACCACTTATTGCATTTAAGCACTGATGTTTGGAAGTAAGGTATTATGAGATAAAGTGATACACACTTTTCTGGAAATTACTTATAAGTATTGCTCTCACCAAAAAGACTACCACCCTGCAGAAAAGTGTGACCCTTGGACAAGATTAGACATGCGACACAAATTAAAACAACTCTTGAATTTGATTCAGAGAATTGGTCCCTTTAACAAATGAATATACAACAGCAGGAGACCGGAAAGTAACAAGTGCCACCAAACAATTTCTCAGATACCACTAACTTGTAGGTAAGTCTGAAATGTAGTATATTAAGCCTAAGGAACAGATCTCTTCAAAGTCAGCAATAAATAGGTCTGCATCCTCTGAAACTAGAGTAAGATCTAAGATTTTAAGGAAGGTAAAATTAAACAATTGCAGCAATATTTGTGACACAACCCTAAAAGTTTTGGGAATAGGAAAATATATAGGAAACTACTCCATGGTTTCTGGTTGCACTAGAAATTTCATCTGCTTGGTACTGTTTTCAGCTTAAAGGTGGTGCTGGAGGGTGTATGTCTTCCTTTTATTTTATATATATTTGGTTTTTAAAGAGGTGTCACTTAGAGTAGAATCTCCTCTGATGTTCCTGCAAGTATGGATAAGTTCATTCTGCTGAATTAACGTAAGAAGTAGCAATGGGCATACCCTGGATGCAGGATACAGCTCCCTTGCTGTATATACATAGAAAGATCCCAAAGGCATAAGTGGACTCAAGATTAGCAGTTTCTTCTTTCCTACGTTTGCAAAGTCCACTGTTCGTTCTGACTTTTGCTGAAATCCAAAGGGTGTTTTTAATCAATTACCAGGATCTCAGAGGATTTCTCAGAAGCACAGTAGTGATAAATGGACTTCAGATTAGGAGATAATCTGTTAAAAACTTTAAAAGCAAATGTTTCACATCCTAGCATGTTCCGAACCATGTATAGGGTATATAGTGAATAAAATCTAAATACAGCCAATACATATTATTCTTCCTTTAGTTCTACTAGAAAATGCTAGATGACCAATTTGTATTAATTTTCACTTCACACCTAGACTGTTTCTTTGCAGTACACTCTCTCTTCTAGGTCAGATCTAATAGAAATACATTTGCATGGCAATACTTCTTTTCTAATAAATCCATAAATACCCTACCAAGATAGTCATAGTTTAATTTTTATGGTTTTTTCTGCACAAAAATCAGACTACTGATTCCTACAAAGAAATGAGACGAGCTTAAAATAAAACAAGAGGTTAGCAAAGGTTAGGATAATTTCCATACTAAAATTGTTGGGTCTAATACACTCATATTATAGACCACATAAGATTGTAAGATGCATAAATATTTTTAAATACATCACAAATTGACTAATTAAATCTTGGAACCACCAACAGATATTATAAGAAAGACGTCTCTGAGGTGAGATAAAAAATTGCGAAGGACAGTGACAGTGTCAACCTTTAAAAAAGAGGCAGAAGAGGAAAGCAGCAATTTTTACACTACAGCTCCAGGATGCTAGAGAAACATTAGAACAAATAATCAACAAACCATCTGTAAATACCCAGAAAATAAACAATGTGATAAGCATGAGCCAGTTTACATTTGCCAGAACAAACTGCAAACCCAAAGTAGCTCCTACAACCACATAACATAACTTGTGGATAAAAAAGGCATAGCTGTTACACAGCTCATCTTAAGAAATGTGCCTGACTGTATGACATGATGAGCTCTTGGGAAACTGATGGAAGCATGGACTAGATGAAAGGAAAATACAATTCTCTTTCCAGGAAGGACCAATAAATGGTTAAAGGGCCTTTCCTACATCAAGTATTTCTCTGTATTTTTACTAATAATCCAGAAAAGATAAAAAGAGTATTTATCTAGTACCAAACCCAACTTATTAATCAAATTTGAAGATGACAACGAGTAAGACAAACTCTTAATGCACTAGAGGATAGGAAAGACACCATAATCCTCCTACAGCGGTGTTAACAGTCAGAAATCCGTAGAGCATTGTCCACAGGGCAGAGGACTATCTGTACAAGGAATAAACTGCTGCATGAACAACAGATAGAGAATGGGTGTCTAAGAAGTAGTTAGATAGGAAAGAACTAGGGGTTATGTACGGAGCACAGGATGAATGATGCAGTGTTTCAAATGACACACTGGAGTAGCCTGCAAAAGAAGATATAAAGTCTGCAACAGACTAGATTCTCCTTCTTCCTATTTCAGAGCTTGAGAGGCCTCAGCTACTGTATCTGAGTAAAAATACTGAGCATTGACTGCATTATAAAAGCCCAGAAAATATGCCTTCAAGGATAAATCGGAAGATTTGAGGTGGTTTGGTTACTGAAAAGAGGAAGGAGGAAACATGGTAATTGTCTTAAATATACAAAAGAGAAAGTACATGTTCTCTTTCTGCAAAGAGAAAGTACATGTTTTCTATGCCCTTGATGTATAGGGCTAGATTAATGGAAATATTTAGATTTCATATTAGCAATGGCTTCCTAACAGTACGAACACTGAAGGTCTGGAGTAAACACATGAGGAGATTGTGGATTCTGCAACATGAAATGTTTTTAAAAAGTGATCAAACGTGTAGGACATGATACAAGTATGGTTGATACCATCTTTCCTTGTTCATCGCTTTGAAATCTTTTTTATTCCTGTTATCATGTGAAATCACAGTCCACAGAAAGCTGATTGCCTATGAGGTCACAGCCTTCAGACTCTGAAACAGTGTATCTCTGCAGTTCAGTTCTCAAATAAAACTTTAATGGCAAGGGCAGACAGTGGTCCACAAAGAATTTGAGACTTGGCAGTGGTGAGTTAGCTGAAAAAGCTTGGAGATACTTGCACAGGCCCTACCTCGAATTCCATCTGAACGCATTTCATATCCCACCTTTATTCAGCCAGAATCTCACTGAAATCTGGGAAAAAAACAAAAAAAAAACAAAACAAAAAAACCCAACCAAACAAAAAAACCCAAACAAAACAAAAAAATCAAAATCAAAAAAAAAAAACCCCACACACCAAAAAACCTTATTTCCCTTCTTGCTTTTTCTTTACTTAAACTCATAGAAACCAGGAAATTCTCCCATTTTTGCCAGTAGTACAGCGGTACTTTTTTTTTTTTTGCACACAGCTAAGGTGGAGTAACTCTAACCACCCAAGATGTATAATTATCACCCTGAAATGCTCTGCCTGGAATGTATTATTGCTGACATGAAATGGAATTTATACACAGTAAGGAAACAGTTAGCCCCTCCAATTTACCAAGCATTATCGACAGGGCTGTGACATCAAGGGCAGCCAATGCAACAGCTCCAAGCAATCTCAGCACTCACAAACCATTTCGTGCTTCTGAGTACTTATTACCAGTAAAACAAATGTTATGACTGTATATTTTTAGGTATCTCAGTTGATTTTTCAACCAGTCTTTCATACGCTGAAGAGGTCTATGTGGCACAGCAACGCTCACTCAGAGAACTTGAAGACAATGTATTTTACTACACAGCTTTGGTTCTGCATTTCAGGAGCTGCTCTACAGCAGCACTGCCAGAGCAGAATAAACATGCAGAATAAACCCACTGCAAAAAAATCATTTCTGCTGATGGAGAATGAATCCTAACACCACTTTGGCAGTTATGGGTATCAAACAGCAAGGAAGAGGAAAGAACACTTGGGTATTCCTGCCGCAGACCCAACCACAGCAAGCCCCAACAGGCAGGCAGTGGTTGTGTCCCTGTAACACTTACCCTGGTCCAACAGAGCAACTCTGGGTAATATCTCAGAAAGGCTCACCAGCACCAGACAGACCTCACCATGCATTAGGATTTGGCTAAGTTTTAGAGCTGTGACATATTTTGGCAGGTTGGCATCTGGCAGTTCAAATGCACCTGCTTACAATTAGTTACAATAAATTCCACATAAAATATCTCATTGCTTGGATCAGGACACCTTGTTCACATACTCATATTTTAACCCTTTTAATATGCTAGTTTTATTAAAGGCTAGCCACAGAGGTTTCCTTTAACTTATATTGAGCCTTTCTTTATCAGAGTTTCCTTTTAAGAGTTCAAATTAAGGACCCAATACTGAGGACAAAAGAAAAAAGCCCATTAAGAGCAGTGCAAGAGACTGAATTGTGCTGTCTGAGGACAACTAAATTAAACATAACCCACTGAACATTCTCTGTGATACTGAGCAGAAATAGATTAACTCCTAATATGGAGTTAATACTCTTCCAAAACACACAATAGCATTTCCTCATACTCCTAATTATGACAATAAAACAACTGTGTTTGGAGAGGAAATGAAGAAAGACCAGAAATCACCTGGTCATCCAATACACGTGCATTATTGAGCTATAAACTTCCATTTTTGGATACCACTACCATATTCTGCCACTGCTTTGATATTTGTCATGTCTCAAAACATAAACTTTAAGAAGGACAGATTGCCTGGTTTATATACTATTGTAGGACATAGAGATTTTTAATGAAACAAAATAATGAACCTATCAAACAAGCATGCTCTAATTGTGTTAATACATAGTCACAAAACCCTGTTAATTCCAAAAGCCTGTGGCAAAAGGAATTTATTTCAGGAATATAAGCAGTAAATTAATTTAGGATAGGATGCACCTGGAGGAAGTTTAGATCTAACTGTTGGACCAAACCAAATGTGAAGGATGTCTGGATCCAGTTCCATATTCATATTCCATCTTGCTTCTACCTCTATAGCATGATGGAATGGGAAAAGCTAAAGTCCAGGTATAAGAAAACACAGAATTTCAAGGATGAATATAAACCCCTTTTTTTCTTCAATGACACATAGAACATCAACATGGCACAAAGTGGATACAAACATAAGCATATGAAATTTGACTCTCTCCATCCATGTTCTATTTCTTTTGATAACACTACCTTCACATCCCTAACTGCATTATTCTCCCAAATGAAAGAAGAGTAATGCTCACCAATATCACAGCATTATAGCAGAAAGAGGTGCAGGATAAAGACTGAGTACCAGCCTTTCAAAAACCTCTTCCACTCTGAATAAAAGTGGAAAGGAAATTTTTTATCCCAAAAGCAATTACACTGCTGGTCTCTCAATCTTTTTATTTTTTATTTGGGACTTCACTTAAACTGAAAAAATAGATGCCATTTAGATTGAATGGGCATTTGGAATTCAGTATTTGACAATGAAATCAAGTCTTTCTTGTCATCATGGCTAGGCTTCGTGAACAAAGATTTGGGAAGGCCTCTACCCACATTTGCTACAAGTGCACTGGTGGCTAAAGAGGCCAACGCGAGATAGACAAGACCAGTTGCAAAAGGCACAGCAGAAAGACTCCTTGGATGGTATCCCAAGACACGATTCTTTCTGTGTTGTCTTTTCTCTTTGATGGTGATCCTGTGTGCGTTCTCAAAGGAAGCAGCAGCGTTACTCTTTCTTGTAAAACACTGGGATTAAACCCAAAGTATATTACAGAAATTGATTTATTTTTTCTTCTTTTCTTTTCTTTTTTTTCTTTTTTTATTTTTATTTTTTTATCATAAAGGTCAAAATAATGTGGCATGTTTATCCTCCCCTACTTTAGCTGGCAACCCTCCTGCTTCCTTTCTCCAACTGGAGGGGAAGGTGAGAGGCTGCTTTGCATTGTCTGCCAGGGGACGTTTGTCTCATGGGAGAGAAAATGCCTTCCTACAGACTACAAAAAAAGTCTCAGTAGACAGGATGTACAGCACAGTCCATGTAAACTTCATTTTGATGTAATTAAGTGAGATACATGAGGCACATCACTTCATGTGTTACTAAGTTTGCTCTGGCATACTCCAAGAGCTAAGCTCATCTAGGGCCAGGGAGCAAGGGAAAGGCTAAAGATTGCAGACTTCTGAGTGCAAAACCACCTGGTCATGTTTCAGATGTTTAATCCAAATTGTCACATATAAATACACAGACTGTTTTAGGCCATGCAAAGCTCAAAAGCATCAGTGTTAGAGAAGCTATGTGATACACTTAAATAGGTATTGATAGCTCTATAAAGGAATAGAGGCACCCCAGAGGAGGGTTATGAAGTTAATCAGAGGACTGGAGCACCTTCCCTACAAAGACAGGCTGAGGAAGTTGAGGCTGTTAAGCCTGGAGAAGAGCAGGTTGTGTGAAAACCTCATAGCAACATTCCAGCATCTGAAGGGGGCCTACAGGGAAGCCAGAGAGGAACTGTTTATCAGGAACTGTTGTGATAGGACCAGGAGTAATGGGTACAAATGGAAAGAGGGGAAATTTAGGCAGGATATTAGGAAGAAATTCTTTACTGTGAGGGTGGTGAGATACTGCAACAGGTTGCCCAGGGAGGCTGTGGATGCCCCAACCAGATGCCCACACCCTGGCAGTGTTCAAGACCAGGCTGGATAGGGGCTTGACCAACTTGATCTAATGGGAGATGTCTCTGTCCATGGTAGGGTGGTGTTGGGACTAGATGATCTTTAAGGCCACTTCCAACCCTCAACATTCTCTAAGGAGGACTGAAGATGACACAGAGGTCCCTTACAATCTTACACAGAGTAACAGGGCTAATACAGAAAATATCTCTGACACTTTAGAAAACTTTCAATCTGCAAAAAAACCAAAGAATCACTATTACAATGTACCAGATGAAGGGAATGGGAAAATTACTGCCCACAGCTTTAATGAGTCCAAACTTCTATATCAAAGCAATACAACAGAAGTATTTTTTCATATTTAGTCCACAGAAGACAGATGCACTTTGATTGTGTGTACATATATACATAAAATTATCATCAAAATTGGTGGGAGTTGTGCAGCCTCACAAAAGTAGCACAGTCTTCTGACTTGAAACACTTTAGACATGAAAATTACAGGGAACTTATCTTGTCACTAGTCTCTCGGGGTGCATCTTTCTCACATTCAGAAGTTCAGGTAAAGCAATTAAAAAAATAAAAGGCAACAGAAAAGCTATGTGAGGTTTTAATGTAGAGCAGGGTTCAACAAGATGTTTGCTACTCTGGAAAAGATTTATGCCATCAAAAACCAACTTGGGCCTTTAACATAAACCAAAGCACCCTATATTTAGTTGGGCATAGAGGATTCAGTATCATTAATGTGAATCTAATAGCTGAAAGGATGGAATCTATAACTTCTATTTCTCTATAATTCTTGTTGACTTGACATAGGACCACTCCCTCCTAACATACTTTTATTTCCCCAAAGTTTAAAATTCTAGGGAGAGCTGTAACATCATCTCAGTCCAACAGCTTTCTGATTGCTCCCTCTTCATATAACAATTCCCACAAGTTCTTTGCTTCCCTGACAGCTCTTTCTCATTACCGAGCTTTCTCTACCTCATTACTCAATATCCTATCCTCTATTGTCCTTGAACACAGAGAGCTCCCTCTCCCCCATTTCAAGTCTCAGTAGGAGACCATGACTCATTTTTACACTCCCTTCTCAGGAACCAGGAGTTTCCCAGGTGCAATTCATAAGGGAGAAAGCAAGTAGTTGCTTAGGCAAAAATATGTTTCAGGTGAATGCATATCGAAGCAACAGACAAGCAACATGGAGCAAGCAGATTTACCTTTTCCATTGTTTACTTATTCCAAAGTCTAATTCCCATCATTGACTGTATCACCAATTCCTCCAATTGCTCTTGTTTTTCACAGTTGGCCTCTGCCTTCCTATATGTCTTCCCTCTTAATTTTAACATGCTTAGGAGAAGCAAATCACCCCAAAGAAATTCCTAGGGGAAGTCCACTTTACTGCACTTATGCAGTACATAAAGAGGAGCTTGTTTGCTCAGCTTATTGATGAGTAGAAACTTTGCCAAGCTGTAAAGAGCATGAGTGTTACTACTTGATTATGGACAGCTGCTTCACTCTAAAGGCAGTTTTGCAGCATGTTTGAATTTTGGATTTTTTTTTTTCATAACTATTCTGTAAGTGCTTGTGAAAACCTCCAAAGCAACAGCTTAACAAATAGTATTTACCATCCTTCTTTTCCTATGGGAGTCATTGTTGCGTTATCCTTACAGGTGTTTTCCTTATAGCAGCCTTGGTATGCAACGTGGGGATTGGCGGCTCCATTGCATTATTTTCATTCTCCTTTTATTTGCACTGTGGTGTCAAGACTGTTCTGTTTTTCCCGCCTGATGTCTTCACTGCTAATAAGAGTCTTTCCATTCAATTCCTAGTGTATCATAGAGGGATTTATTTTCAAAGGTGCCCAATTTCCTGTCTCCTGTTGTAGTGGATTTCCCTAGAAATCACTACGATCAGATCACACACTGTGACTTTGTTCCCCTATCAAATTTCCTTGGCATTAGAAAAGAGTGATGGAGTGCCAACACAAGCAAAGCTACATGGGCAATTTCTTAGCTGGTATCATCAAATAAGTTCATTCCTCCACACTAAATTCTTAACTTTTGTAAGACACAGGGATTTCTGCTACAAACTGAGAAAACTTTGATCTCCATCATTCCATTTGAAAGCAGCAGAAATATTATTAATTTTTCCAGGCCTCATATATGAAACACAAGACTCGGTAGAAGTATAAAAGAAGAGACCATGAAATGAAAAAGAAAAGTAAAGGAGGAGAGTAGGCCCTCTGTAAGAACAGCTGGAGAAAGAAAAACCTTTCAGCTGCTGTGCTGGCTGCCTCCATCCCTCTCCTCAGAGTCCACACAGGTGCTGGGTCTGCTGGTGGGTTGTGACCTGCTGGCTGATGGCACGAGTGATGAATCATATGCTGCAGCCGCCAGTGCTGGCCAGTGACCTCCAGATGGGAACCCTGCCCAAGTCAGGGGTCCTTCAATGGCCTCAGAAGGCGCTGCAGATGCACGTGGCAAGAGGAGATGGATGAAATATATCTCGCCAGAGGTGTGAGGTATGCTGTGTTCCCACACAGAGACCGTGCCGCTCTGTTCAAATCTTGGTTGGATACAGCACTTTTCTTCAGCGGGTTTATGAAGCACATCAGGAAGGAGGTCAGTACTATTCCTTATATTTTGCAGACTGAGAAAATGGGGCGCAGGTGAACTAAATTACTAAGAACACCCAGGAAATGTCTGGTAAGGCCAGGAATTGAAGCCAATTCTAGCTTGGTGCCTACTTATGGCTTTGGTACAAGATTATCCTTTCTGGATTGTCACATATAAGAAGAGACATTTTACAAGCAACCTTTCCTAACATGATTTTTTTTTTTCTATTATTACTTCTCTTAAAATAATCCTGCCATTAAAACACAAGTGAATTCACAGGCATAAAACTCCACTTAAATAATATTATATTGACAGAACCTGACACAAAGCCTGGAAATTCAGAGTTATGGTTGGCATTCCCTGCTGAATTTGAGTCACTGTGCCTTTTATTTTCCACATGAGCATTAGTGTCAGCTTTAAGTGTGGATTTCCTGACTTTTTCAGCCTGTGTCATAACCTTCACTTTATTTAAACACAGAATTTTTCCTGCAAGAATCTACTGAATAGGTCACCAGAATTACAGTGTCATTTTGCTGCTTCTAAAGTAGGACCTGGCAAATAAACTAAGAAACAATATAAATCTTGATCCAAAAGCCTAACCAAACCCAGTCCTAATTTTTCTGCCTTTATAAAGAAGAAAAAAATGGACTGTGGTTTTATTTAAAAAGCAAAAAAATAGACATTTTTTGCCTCTTTCTGTCCAGGACTGGAAGGAGAAATTAAAACACTAACAAAAGGTCTTCTTGCATTGCCTTGCTCTACTGTTGCAAAGGCAGAGAAGGCAAACAGTTCAGTCATGGTCATATATCTGAGCAAATGCTGTTTACCAGGGCTCCCATTAGTGTGCTGAATTTTTGGCTGTGACAAACCATACAGGCAACTACAGTTCCTAGTGCATGCAAAAGGGATATGTAGAGTCAATATGAGTAGTGGAGTAAATAATACGGGAGAGGAATACATGCATTTTAATCTCAACATTCCATGATCTCCCCACTACTTGACAAGCATATGTCCAGATACATGGCATCATTTACAGTTGGCATGGGCCCAGATGATATGCTGGGCACACCAGCAGCTTGATGTAAGCAGACCTATCTTATGAGATCAGGACTAAACATGTTTAGTCACACCTGCATGCACGTGCATCATCATATGCTGAAGGATAGTGAAGACAACACCAGCAAAGAGCATCTGCCTCAGGAGTTCTCCAACTCCACCTTCAATGGACCTGGAAAAAAAAGGTGATGGGCACTCAGGCTGGCTATTTTGTCCTGCAATGCCAAATCTGTATCATGACTAGGGCAAATAGAAATGATCCACTCACCAGCCCTATGCAGACCACCAATATTATCTGTACTGCTTTCTCTTTTAAATATCCCTCATGACAAATCCCCCAGTTTGGACATTTGATATGTATTCTACGAATTAAAAGTACACGTGTGCTGGGACCACTCAGCTGCACCTGTACAGGATTAAAGATATCAACAGGGCTTTGCTGCTTAGAACTTCACTGAACCTTGGCCCAAACCTGGCCCACAACCTGGGAGACTCAGGGATCAGCTTCTCCTTCAGCAGACCCAGCATACAACCTTCCCTCTCTGTGCTAGCCAATAGTCTGGTCCAGAGTGCTGGAGGGAAGAGCTCAGGGTAGTGCCCGTGACCAGTCCTCTCCTGACAGCCCTCCTGAGGTGAGCAGCATCCTTCTTTCTCTGCACCTCAACCCTCTCCCGCCCCAGTGCAGCCTTCTATGGCATGCATGGGATTTATGAGTGTTGCAAGGGATGGAGATGTAAAAGAGAAATCCTAAAACTTCAGTCAATCTTTCCAGGTTTGGATCATCCAGGTCTAAGTCATCTTCCTTAACACCACAGTGTAAATGCAAGGGATCACCATTCTCTTCAAATTAGACTGAGTTTCACATTAGCCCTTTAACCTACAAGTAGCTAAGCATATGGGAACACCCAAAGAATTACACATGACTATCCTACCTAAACAGAAGTATGGGAGAGTTGGGGTCTTTGTACTACCTTCAGCAAGCTTATGTACAGGCTGCACTTGCACCAATTGCATTTGTATAGATTGACACAAGCACTGAACAATTCCTCATGGCAGTTCTTCACCATGTTTGCTTAGATTCTGTTGTTAATAGCAGACACCAGGTCTGATTTCCCTCTGAATTAAGGCCATGTCTAAATTAAAGCTCTCATTGCTCTGAGATGGGAAATTGCAATTTATAGGTGTTATTTCAGTTTATCAGAACTTTTCTTGTTGCCTAATTCCCAGCTTCTCAAAAACATGGCTCTAGAAAGTAAGTGAGTGGCAGAAAACTGGGATGATTATATCTTTATTTGTCTCAGACATAGCCTGGTATTTTAAAACAAAATACTAGATAAAAACTATTTCTATCACTTATGCAATTTCTAAAGTCTGTCTGAGAAACTACAGGAGAGGCTCCAGTTCATATAATCCTCTTTAAGATAGAAAATAAGACAAGTCCTTATCACATATTTTACTTAGAAGATTACAATATACTGTGGTTCATTTAAGGCTCACTAGTGAAGTTGCAATGTTGAGATCAAAGCAGTTTTCAAAAACATAATATTCTTCTTTTAAGAAGAATCTGTAGATTATGCAGTGTTTGCTGGGTATGCATAAACAGACTTCATGAAACCTAATCATTTAGTAGTCTTGAGACAATGCTACATTCTTATAAAACTTGTCTTTGACAACTTGTTATTATAGCAGAATGCTAAACTAACACGTCCTTAGGCCTGATTACTGAAAGGGCTGTTCTCTGTTTAGGATCACACTGTGTCTAACACATAAAGAAAAAAAATGCGGTAAAGCCAAAAGAGAAAAACACACCCCAGACTAAGGACAGCATAGACTTGGATTTCCACATGTCCTCATCCCAGTATGTTGATCTGTAGGTCTATTAAGATTACCCAGAAGGCAAAGTGAAACACTTTGTATCTTGGTGTTCTGGCACAAGAGAGTTGGGCAAGGCTGCTGGGACTAGAGCTGTCCCTGGGGTTTGCAGCCACACTTGTCTCCCCAGTGCCAGAAAGTTGCAGTGCAGAACTGGCCCAACACCTCTGACAACTGTTTGAGGGAATGAGCAGCCATAGCCAGAACCACAAATGAACTACACTTTTCCAAGACCTCAAGACTTTACTCTGGACAAAGCCAGGGAACTCAGTGCCCAACTCCCATCTATTTAGGGAGAAGGTGGGCATCTGACTTCCCTGTCAGTATGGCATCTTCTCCAGGATAGTTAATGCAGGATTTAACATTATCAGCTTCACATCTATGTCAGTACTTAAGCACAACTGTGCACAGACTTTCTGTCTGCTGTGTCCTTCTTTCCTTTTTAATAAGAATAAGCAATTAAAAAGGGATAAGATTGTCATTCCCAGGATTGCTTTCACAGCATGAATATACAACTATACACAAAATCAAGCAGCTCACTGAACTCCTTACACAGAGGTCTCAAAGATGGAGCAAGAAGAGGAACAAAAGAAATAAAGCTCATCTCATTTTCACAAAGGGATAATGTGTGGTGCCACGTGAGCACCTTCCTGCATTGCACAGCCGCAGCTCCCTCTTGAACACAGCAGGAATAAGCAGGGAAATTGTGGGAGGAGCAGGCCTTCTCGCCTTGAAATACTGCCTTAAAAACCTCATATTTGGATTTGGCCAGCCATATGAGATAGGAAGCCACCATCTCGGAAGCAGATAACACCTGCCAGTCGAATCAAACCATCTGCGGGATTGGATGGGAGTGAAGCCCAGCCCTGGAGCCCCAGCCTCAGCTTCAGCTACCCCCAGCACCCACACAGTTCTTGATTCTCTTCCCACATCAGGAGTCCCATTGGTACCCATTGGCAAGGGAGACTCCAAACCACAAGCTCTCCTCTGGGAAAAGAAAAAGTGGCAGAAGGTTTTTAATTTGCAGGATAGTCTTTTCCTCAATACGTAACATTGCGAAATCCAGTTTCATGCTTTTGCGATTAGTAACTCACTTGCAGTTCTTGTTCCTAAAATTACATCGGAAAGACTTCAGGCCACTATGCATAAACATGCATATTAGAACATAGAGGCTGTTCCCAAAAAGGTACAAAAAAAATCCATTTTTTCTCCAATCCAGAAACTTTGACATCACATGTATGCATAAGAGATTAAGAGAAATGCCAAAAGTAACAGTTTCAATTGGATTTCATTACTCTGTGATGAGGTTGTTCTCTGTTATTTTTGGTATAGCTCTTAATGAGCCGAGCAACCATGCCAGTCTAATAAGGATTTGCTTAAGATCTTTCTTTAATTTTTAAAATACAGTTTTAAATAAATCACAGTTCATTCTGAGTGAGTAACTTAAAAGGCTCGGTTACAGAGCAGAATTTTCGTTTTGTGTTCATGTTCACGTCAATAAGACGGTTATGTTGGTGACCTCCTTAACATTCCCCTTTTTTCCCTTTTCTTTTTTTCCTCTTCTTTTTAACTCAGGATTTCTGTGAAGCATGAACTCTTCTTTTAATGGTCTGGAACTAGATGTTTCATGGGGTGGAGTTAAGAAAATGGGAGACAGGAAAAATAATTTCACACTTAATACCTGATAGGGTGGGTCATTTTTGCAGAACGGAATATAATTTTTTCTAATTTCTTCACTGAATAAAATACATTTGTCCCATGTTCCTTACACCTCATTCAGACATGAATGTCTCTTTTCTTCACGTACTCTGGAGAAAGATGTCTTCACTTTGGAAAAGAAGGAGATTTTCTGAGCATGAAATTGCTTAACAAAAATGGCATATTTCATAACAGAAATGAAAAATCAAAAAGACCTCTCCATGTCTCTGCATGAATTCTTTGTCTAAATGAGTGCCACATGTCATGGCTTCTAATGGAGAAAGGAGAATCTTTCTTTCTGAATCTCACATATGGTACACAGTCTAAATCAGATGGAGATAAAAACGCAAGCAAACTGCACACTTTTGTAATGTGGGCTCTTAGGATACTAATGCTGCCTGTTTATCAGAAAAAGCAATTAAAAGAAAAAAAGCAGAAAATATTGAAGTTAAGACAACTAGACCCACTCTTTCCCAGTGAGATTATTAGTGCTAGAAAGTAATCTCATTAAAGCATCATTGAATTTCTACTCCAAATGCTTTTCCACGTGCTGCAAGGGATAGGCATTGTGAAACTCGAAAATATATAAAGAATTTCTTTTCAATGCCTCAGAAATCTTGTCATTCTCAAGGTTCTGGTAGAGCTTTTGGTGCAATGGTGTTACTCTGTAACTGGAAGCCTTGGATGCAGGACCTCAAGTGTAAAAGACAGTAGGATTAGGACACAAGTCTCCCTGCTTACCTTCTTAAACAGATTCTTCACAGAGTCCTGAGTTCTAATGAGCCTAAAGCCCTTGTTTAAAAATGCAAAATGTTAGTAAAAGGGAAAATTTTGGGGTTTTTTTTTAATCAGTGTGAGCAAGACTATAAAACTAAGAGCATATTACCCTAATATTGTTGTAAGCAATGACATTACCATATGTTTTTCTAAAATAAAATGCATTTTGATAATCCTTCAGAGCTAATCATACAAAAAAAAAAACCCCAAACAACAACACAATCCATAGTATAATTACCTCTTGTTTAATAAATTACTTTTTCTACTTATCCTGCCTTTCACTCTTCCAGGAATAGCTTGGCATATGCTTGGGTGTCTGTTGTAAATGGAGATTAATACAGCTTATGTTTTAAAGGAGTTTAATAAAGCCCAGAACAAATTAAACCAGAAGTAGCACAACAAAAATCCTATTAATAGGCTACACCAGGGACCTTTAAAGGCACATAACTTTGGTGTATTCCAATTATCATCTTGCACAGTACCTTGAACAGGATGTGGGTTGAGAAGGTTTCACAATGTGTCTGGTTCTCAGTAAACCAGCTGTTAACTTTTTGGTTAGTTTTCACTGAAATTGTCAAATGATCATTGTTCCAATTTGATTTCTAGAGCACTTTATTCCCGTATTAGATGTGTATTTCAGGGCACACAAAGACTGAGTTTTGTTTAATCTACCTTTACATAGTCAGTTAGTAGGTTTAATTATTCTAATAATAACTCTCACAGTTAGGAAATATTTCAGCCCCGGTGCTACCTATATCCTCTTGGACCACCCAAAATAATCTCTTTAACCATGAAAATGCAGTATTATTTTCAAGTTAGTAATTTTTTTATTTTGGGAGTCAAAGAATAGAGTAGGATGTAGGATCATTGTCATGATCATTTTAATCATCTATTAGTATTTTGAGCACTTCACTGAATTTGAGAGGAGGAATAACTAGATTAATCAAAATGCTGAGCTAGTTAGCTTCTTGGTTTGCACTTTCAAAAAGCTGAATACATTTGTTACAATTTAATTAAAGTTCAAAACAATAAAAGATAGAAAATAAATTTGAATATGAGTAATCATTCACAAATAGGAACAACTGTGTAAAGGAAGGAAAGGACAAATATGTCCTTTAGTTAATTTAGTCATAGTATTAGTAATAGTTA
This sequence comes from Corapipo altera, assembly GCF_003945725.1. Classification (NCBI taxonomy): domain Eukaryota; kingdom Metazoa; phylum Chordata; class Aves; order Passeriformes; family Pipridae; genus Corapipo; species Corapipo altera. The sequence goes on along the minus strand of NW_020884879.1, from coordinate 7,293,535 downwards.
ATTTAGGAACTCAGCAAAAAAAAGTATCCCATGCATAACCTGAGCAGTGTTAAGTCAGTTGGCTATTTACACTTAGGTATCTGGGGCTAAATTCACAAATAGGTGTTGCTCTGGTGACTCTTCCTTTTGCCTTAGCTAAGGCAAGCAATAAATCCACTGTAACAACAAGTCTGAGTTAGCTGCCTTGCATCGCTCCCTCCATGAGCAGGAAAATGGGCATCAAGGAGCAAGGTTCACAGGGACACACATGGACACAACATGGGTTAAGAAAGAAAGGAGCATGTCTGCCAACCTGCCACTCTCCTCAACCTAAAAGCACTGAACTAGACACCTCTGGGAAACCAGCCTCTGATCTCCTGGACTAGGCACCTAAGGTTTTTGTCCACATGTTCATGTTCTGGTTTCAGCTGGGATAGAGTCCATTTTATTCTTAGTAGCTGGTACAGTGCCACATTTTTTGGATTCAGGGTGAGAATAATGTTGATAATACACTGACGCTTTGCTTGCTGCTAAGCAGTGCTTACCCTAAGTCGAGGACTTTTCAGTTTCTCAGGCTCTGCCAAGGAGCAGGTGAGCAAGAAGCCGAGAGGGAGCATGGCCAGGACAGCTGACCCAGACTGGCCAAAGTGATATTCCATACCACAGAACATTATGCCCAGTGTATAAACTGGGGGGAGTTGGCTGGGGCAAGGGGGCGATCTGTGGTTGGGATCAGGCTGGGCATCAGAGAGCAGGTGGTGAGCAATTGTTTTTATCTCAACCCATGAGATTTTGGATCTTTTCAATTCTCCTCCCCATCCACAGGGAAGGGGCAGGGAGTGAGCAAGTGGCTATGTGGCACATAGTTGCTGTCTGGGGTTAAGCCACAATAGGCTTACGATTTCTCTTGAATCACAGCTGGAAGAAACATCAGCACAGTCCATTTAATATACAAGAACTTAAGCAGCAGGGTCTCTTCTTGCATGTTAAGATACATCCTAACTTAAACCACGATATTCTTCACATCTCTTGAAGTTGGGACACTGACCAGTCCAGCATATAAAATAGATAAGGGTTAGTGAGAAAGAAAAAGCAAGTCAGTGTGTTACCTGTGACTGGAGAGCAAGGGCAGTCTTGCTGAGAGAGGAAAGTTGTGGATGATGGCCAGAGAAACTTACGTAACACAAATTTGTATCCTATTAAGTTTGTACACACAGAAATATACATACTTACCTATTCTTAAACTTCACCTCCCCCCTTGGACCCTCTTCTCAACTCTCTTTTGAACTCTAGGGAGTTTTCCACCCTCTGATATCTCGTGCTCTTAGTACCCTTCCCTCAGCCTCTCTGGACTTTGCTCTCTCCCTCTCATCATTGTTGCTGTTTGAATGAAATGGGCAAGCCACTCACTCCAGGTTGTCCCTTTCTTTCTTCCACACCCATGGTCCCCTTGCCTGAAGTGGGGCATCCAGCTCAGTCATTCTCCAACCCAGCTCTTCATAACACTATAACACACAACTACGGACCAACTGTGAGGTATTAGAGAGTGTATACTAAATTTCTTTGCTTGTTAGGTCAAACTTTTATCCAAATACCACGGTCAGCAAGAACACTATTCCTGGAAATCATTCTTGAAGGGAAATGAAAGACCATGTTCTGCCGTGATTTCTTCTTTCAACGAAAAAACTATAGCATGATAGAGAAAAGGTTGGAAGAGATGTCAAAAGATTATTTGAAATTATATAAAAAAACCCCAAAACTTTTCTTCTTAACACAAACTGGAATCAATTTCATTTCAACTAATCCTGATAGGATGTGTGTCCAACCTATTCTTAAACGTCTTCAGTATAGCAATACTGCAGCCTTCCTCAACGTTTTCCTTAAGACTTCATCTATCTTTAAAACTGGGAAGTTACAGTTTATTCTTTTCCCCTCCTTGCTACCTTTTATGTGTTTAAATACTGTCATTGTACTCCCCAGTCTCATTTTCCAGATAAACAAACTCATTTTTTCCAGTCTTTCCCATATCTCAGATTTCTTAGCCTAGTCAGGATCCTTCTCAACTGTTTTGTATCTTTCTTGGCATACAGTACCCAAAACGGTCACAACTCTCCAGCTGAGGCCTTGAGAGAGGAAAGATGGAGTGGAGGAACTACTTCAAATAGGCCCACCAAAACTCATTTCAAATGAAGTACAGGTCTTGGTGAGTGAAGCTGGCACAATCACAATAAGATTTCCAAAAGCTCTTAGTATTTGCTCATCTCTGGTTTTTTCCAATAATGTTAGAAGATTCAGCACTTTTCGAAAAGCAGAGCCTTCAAAGGCATGTGAGCAGCGCTATGTAGAATCAAACTGTCATTTGCAATGAATATCCCCGAGTAAGGAATGGCCAAAGGCTGATGTCAGCTTTTATATCTGATACTACTAATCATTGAATGCACTCCTATAATTTTTAGTTGGAGGAGGAATTGAAGTCTCAATTCTGCAAAAAAGTGTATACGCCACCTAAGCCATATTTCTGCATAGTATTAAGGGGTCCCTCTGCAATTTGGTTAGTTGCTGTTGTGTACAAAACCACATGACTTTACAAAGGTGGGAGGGAAGACAGCAGAAATTGGGGGTTCCCAGAAGCTATAAAAACTTTTTATTTTGGATATTGTTTTAGCTAAAAATATTTATCATAGGAAAAAGACCCATTTTGTCTAGCACTTTCCAAAATGGAATAAAACCTTAAAATGAGCTAAAAGTTTTTATACCATGGTATTCTACAAAGTTTTAAATTATAGGTTCCTGAATTCTTCCATCCCTAAACAGTAGCCAAATATAATAATGTAGGGAATATAATGCCAGTTTAGCAGGTTTGGAAATAATGTTGTTACATTTCTTAATACAGAGCACTTTCACATGCTCTCTTCTGTGTGACTTTCAAGAACGGTGGTGTGGCAAGGTATAGTTGGCAAGGTACACTCCATGACAACAGTTAATTAGTAAATAAATGATCCAGGTCCATTTCCTTTGAGTTCCAGTTGTAATAGCCCAGTATGTAGGTTTAAGCTCCAAGCTGACGAATTCTAATGGTTATAAATGAAATGTTGCTTTGCTTTGATATATCCTTTAATTTCTTCCCTTGACAAGCAATGGATTCAGGATCCAGATAAAGTTCTGGTCTATTAGCACAGTGACTCTGAACTGTAGCAACAGCTAGTAATCATCTTGAGATAGTAAAAATATGTACAAGTTTACAACCTAATTTAGAGAACAAACTAAAGCTGTTTATTCACAGATCTTCATAAAGAGCCAAGATTGTCCCCCTGAATCAGGCTGTATTAAACCTACACAGGGAAGGCTCCTGCACATCCTGATCCTAACATCAAGCACAAGGAAAAAAAACAGTAGTAGCTCACACAGACAACACACCATATGGTCATTTCTAGCAGGAATTTAAGCTTTCCTCTTCAACTTTCCCTTAAGGAAGAGTAGGAGCACTCAAATGACAAGTTACAAATTGGATCCAATTTGGAAGTTGCTGCATTTTAGAAACAGCCAAGGGAGATCCCTTAATGCAACAGTAGGGGAGAATTCATCAGGCACAATTCACTAGACACTGACACCATTTCTTTATGCCTGCAATGATGGTGAATGTATGTTGTCATCTCATTGAGTGGATATAAACTCAGGAAGAAAGGCTCACCTGACAGTCTGGGATCAGAAGTCCCAGGCTCCACTGTCTGCTTGACTTGGCCAAGCCATCAACACTCACCTCGCCCAGCAGGACCCATCTCTCCCTCTCTCTCCAACTCCCTCCATTCTCTGTTGGGGGATTACCTTTGGTACCGTGCTGATACAAAACTATCTTGGGTACAATGCAGACACAAGCCATCTGTTTTATTAACTTTAAGATCAAAATCTCCTGCAATGTATAAATGAAGTAAGTAGCTATTGGTTTTTTTAAATTGCTAAGCACACTATTTAGGTCAACTGAACTTCACCACAGAATCTAGGTCAAGATTTTCACATGCTGAGGGAATTCATATGTCTCTTTCCTTGTTTCTCCTGTCTCTAATAAAGAAAAAATTTATGCTTCAGCCTTAGGATACTTCCGTTGAAGTCAACAGCAGCAAGGTACAAATGCCTTAAAGAGGAGACTCTTGTGTGTTCCCTGAACCATGTGTTTGTTCAGATCCATATGCTGAACTTTCCTACCACCTTCTAAATAAGCAGAACTTAATAACTGGGAGATCAAATTATCTGCTGCTCTACATCAGCAAACATCAAGGAACTCAGTGAAGATTCACTCCCACTTTGGATTTGACTGAAAACACTGAAAAGTCTGGAAGTTGCCTGAAGAATAAGATCCCTATGCTCATACACAGAACTTCTACTGTGTGAATGGGAAAGCCTGGGAGAGTATAAATATTTTACACACATGCTGGTATATCCTGTGTCTGAAGAAGAAAATGTTTGTTTAATTTAAAGTAAATGCATGTAGTGGGTCACATCCTCAAGCTGACTACACTGGCTTCTCTGCCAGAACCGTGTCATCTTCTGATGCTGAAAGACTGCACAACTCTTTGAATGCTAGAATCCACAGAGAAGCTTGAGGATATTATAAGTTTCATAATATAAAAATCATTACCATGGAATATTAGAAAATATATGACAGACAACAGCATAGACACTTCCATAGTCTGCTTAACATGAAATAGAAACTCATGACCGTATAGTCATGTTCCTATACTTCTCTGAAAAGGACAGGGATCTCTTTCTAGGATAAGAAGGAAATTTAATACTCAATAATTTTTTTCCATAAAAGAAGATCTACGTAGAGTAAATTTTTTTATTAGAAAGTCATTTAGATAATCTTCTGACTCTCGTCAGCTACTACTCTTCTGAAAAATGTAAAAAATCCACCTGTTCCTATGTTTTCTGCTAGCTAGCACTGCTGAACATCTCATAACATATATAGTGACAGCATGTTTCCCCCTCTGATAGTAAGGTCAGCTGACTAAATGTGTTGTTTCTTTAAAGTACATTTTCTCATTTTTAGGGGGCAATTTCATTGAAAAGGTTGTTTCATAAGCCACAGTTTCTTAAAAAACACTTGAAAAAATAAAGTCTTAGCCAAACTGCTCTAAAGTTCATTGTACCAAAAATCAGACCAGCTCCTTCACAAGACCTGTTTTAAATCTCCAGTGGTCAAAATTTCTTTCTCTTGACCTGATTTCAAATATATAATGAAATTCACAATGGGAAATACATAATGTTACTTTGCTGCAGCCCTGCTTCATCTGTATGAAAAGCAGGTACAACAAAGCAAATTCTGAAAGACTGTCGATAATTATTTCCAGCATAGTTTCAAGAACTGGCTCACTTTGGTTTGAACTTTCACCCATTCTTAATCTCCAAGTACAGAAAATATGCAAAGGATGCAAACATACTGTTTTAAGATTAGAAAAGGTGCCTGAGTCTGATCTCTTCCCTATCTGTAGGCATGGGTTTTGCAGTGGAAGCTCCTGCTTCAAGACTAGCAGCTGTTTGACTAGAGTGTATTTTCAGAAAAATAGTCATGATCTGAATCATGTCACTTAAGCTGTACCTACTGAAAGAAAATGTAAAAAATGAAATTAATGCAAAAATGAAGTTAATCCCTAATACCAGATATTTACAATTAAAACACAGATTTTAGTTCTGCTTTCTATCTGTTTTGCTTTAAGTCATAAGATATTGATATACCTCTCTCTGAAGAGTTCACTATTGACAATTCCCATTGCTTATATAGGTACTTCAGACAATCATCAAGGGAGTCCCTTTGTTATGAAAATAAATTAATCCCTGCACCTCATTGGTTACAAAACTGTTTCTGTCATGTTATTTTTGTCTGAAACCATCCAGTTTATCTTCAGCCTTCTTGAGTCATGAATACTAGAACTGGACACAACATTGCTACATCAGTGCTCCTCCACCAAACACAGAGGTAACGAATATATGAACAGTTCCGATTCATATACCACCATTCACATACTTTGTTTCATCTCATGTAGAAAAACATTAAAATGAGAGCCCATGAACACTAAAAAACCAACTTCTTCAAATTTTCTTTCTGCCCAAGATAGACCACTCAGCCTCTGCCTTTCTGCAAGAGTGACATATCTTTCTTGATACATGACCTCAAATACAGCTACAATAAAAAAATATGACCTATGTTTATAATTCACCATTCCCATCTTATTTTTTTGTGTCATCCACAGTTATTATTAGCACCAAATTCATAGAGCTCTTTGCAAACCATTGATGAAACTGTTAATGAACTTCCATGTGAACTTGTCATGCAATGATTTCCCATTTTAAGTTATATCTGAGCCCTATGACTTAATGAAGTACTCATGTTTCACATATGGCACATATAGTTTTGAATCAGTCTATCTTATTAATAATCCCTATGCCATGTGATTCCATGTGAAATGGCTTGCACAAGTCTAATCATATTGCATAAACATGTATTAATTCCACTAACCTTTATTCAGGACCAAAGAAAGAAAGTTATAGACAAACTGAATTACATTTACTAGCAAGTAATAGCTTCACAAAGACTGACACCTACTTTCCATCCCAGGGAACTCCCATTCCAGAGTCCAAGTTCACAATTCAGGTCAGCTTTTGGACTTACATTCTCGCTGTCAGGCTAGAGTCATTAGCTTTGACCAAGGAAGGGATGCCTCTACCATTCAGTGTCTATCCTACCAGCTAATTCATTTTCATATTAACTAATTTTTCAAACTTCCAGGAGGTGGTTGATATGCCTGAAGAAGCCTAATGAAATTTTATGCAAAAGGTGTAAGAAACAGGTAAAATAACTTTACTCAATTTAAAATTTTTTATAATCTTGCTGGCAAAGGTGAGTCAAGTGTAAATGAAAGAAAAGATGAGGAAGTCTCAAAATGCAGATTGTCACCATGGGTTGGATTTATAGCCAGACTCTATTAACAATGCTCACACTATATTTTGTCCCACTCTGTGCTGCATTTTGCCAAATTTATTGAAGTAGTGCTACAGTGATTTACTCTCCAGACAGCACCACTTCATGGAATAATACTTGGATAGTAAAAAAATTTACTTCAGTGAGCTGTGTAACAAGAGAAACTTGGGCAAATGTAGTTTGCCTGCTTCTCATCTGGGCAATACAGAATCACAAAATCCAGCCTGGAAAACCATACCAGTGAACTTATCCACTTTTCTATGTATCACAATATCGTTGATGCAAACTGTGTAATGAGTTCTGCTGAAGTCAGGGAGGAAACTCATTCTCTGGTATCTTCTGTGTTGCATCTTTGCAGCATAGCTATTTTCGCAGCACATGTTGCTGCACTGTTTCAGGAAGATTCAGCCAGCAATGCCATAGCAGTGTAGGGGCAAACCTATGTGAGGAGGTGTGACATTGAATTCCTCAGCATCACAGCAGGAGGTACCATTTGTGCAAGGAATCAGGGAGTAGTAGCATGTCCTACACAGCTGGCCACTGTCCTTCCTACCTCAGCATACTGGTAACCATCACAGGTACAGCAGCCACACTCTAAGGGACCAGCCCAGCACAAAGTAGTCTTAGGCCTGGAAATGTTTAGCATCGAATTTTCCCTCTCCTCTTCAAACTGCGTGATGAACAGATCAGCCAGACCCTGGGAACTGACATGGTATGCACATTTAGTCAATCTCCCCTGTATGCCTTACTTCCCAAGTCCCTACACCCTACCTCCAAAAAATGCTTTTGTTAACAGGATTAATTAAGACATTTGGGTACCAAAGTCACTCAGCAATTTCTTTGTCTTGCTGATGCATTCCAGCTCTCAACAACACTAAAAGAAATACATGAAAAAATATGACTTCAAAATCTGTACCTTTAGTCTCTGAAATAAATAAAACACGGTAGATAAAGTCTAGTAGAAAAGAAAAAATCAGAAGCACAATGAGGTACCAAGTAACTAATAGAACACTGAACTCCTTTCAGATGGATTATAGAACTTTGGAAAAGAGGAGAGAGATGTAGTCATACAAGCAATCCAGAAGAGTTAGGCTCCACACCCAGGACTGGAAGTGTCTGTCACCTATGGGTCATGCATGAGTGCACCTATCAACAGAGACTAGTAAGAACTAAGGAGGACAATTTTTTTGTGTGATTTTTAAAGTTAAAAAGGCATATAGAGGTTGTGACCAGACTGAAGTTTTATGGGGACAGATCTAGTTTATCAGCCTGGTATATTACAGTTTACCCCTAATTTCTGTCACAGTGCTGCATTAAAAATCATGTGCTATGCATACAGTAAGATTACAATTCACAACGCTTGATTTCATCCTTTGTATATAAATCCAAGTTGTTTCATGGACAATATGCTGAATTTGGAACAGTGCTAGTCAAAATATACAGGGTTCCTGGGTAAATGTTCAAAAAGTGGCAAGAATTTACCCTGCCAGGTCCTTGAAGCTAACCGTGTTACCAGTTTCAGCTGCCTCCACAGTCCCCCTGATCTCGATACTCCTGCACAGCAGACCTGCTGGGGGAGAACGGGGGCCTGACCTTTAGATTCCCCAGTTTACACATCTGCAGCAGCAACTACAATTAACAACCATGTGGGTTTACTGAGACGGTATTTGAACATGGAATAGAACAGCCTGTGGGAAGGAGGTCCAGAATTGATCCCACCGTGACCTAATTCTGAAATTACCCCAAGCAGAATAAAAGTCTAACTTCCAAAGTCCTGATGTAATGGCTAAATTATCATTTAAACACAAAACTCCTCCTCTGCAGGTACAAATTATTGGCCTCAGAGTGTGCTTCTAAAAGTTTAGCATCCATTAATTTAAGAGCTCTGAAACATGCTGGCCTCTCTCCACCTCTTGAAAAATGGTTACTGAGCACCTGAACATTACTTAGAGTTTTAAGGCATTAAGGATGAAACAGAAGTGTGGATAAAACTAGGCAAGATTTTAGTTTTGCAGTCAGAAATTAATTCTCTTTTTCAGTGTTCAAGAAGCCTTGACAGTACCCTGTGAGCACACACCTATTTAAGAGCAAGATATCCTCCAGAACGGAAAAACAGATGAATTAACAAGTCCATATCATATCTACCTTTGATGCCCAGGCTCTGAAAATTGCCTGTGTCCAGTGATCATCTGCCCATGGTTGATCCTGGCAGTGGCCAGAAAGAAGGGAGAAGGGAAGAGCCATTACTCCCAGTTTTTCACACAGACCCAGTTTTTCACACAGTTCCAGCACACTGCAACTTCTCAGACAAGGCTGCTGCAGGGAGGGACAAGACACCCCTGGAGATGTGGTTGGCACCAGCTAGGCAAGCCGAGCAGATGCCCCAGTTGTAGACAGCCCAGAAAGCCCCCGTAGGATGGTGACACTACAGCAAGTTTCCCTGGGCAGCCCAGAGGGTGATGGCACTGATCAGGAGGCTGCCAGGGCAGAAATAAGGAGGTTTAGGCACCTTTTATTGCCAGACCCTTGGGAACTGCCCTGGGCTCCTGCCTCCTGCCTCCCTCACCACCATCTTGGCAGCCCCTTCTGTGCTGTCAAGCACAAGCAAACCTTCCATTAGTCAGAGGAAAAACATCCAGAAGTGCTTGCTATGGATTTATTCAGTATAGCTTTTAACCATATTTTGAAATGGGAGATCAATGGCACTGTATATATACCATTATTTTTTTATATGGAACAGATTCATTTTCACACTTGGCATGCAATTAAACATTAGAGTCATGAAGAAGCACAGTTTCTAAAGGCCAGCCCATTTCATGCTAGGAGCGCACTACACAGCCACCCCCTAATTACATGTAATATAGACCTCAGCAAGGCAGATATGGCATGTGATAGTTTGATTAAAGTGAACACATTGGCCAATAAACAAAATGCCTAAAACTGTAAATATTACCTAAGCTAAGCACATGGAAAAAAGAAAAAAAAAAGAAAAGAAATGCGGAAAACAGATCTGACGAGTCCTTGAGAAATGTTTCAGCTTCTCATGGCTTGAAATAATTTTCTCATGTTGGGACTGTTATTTGCTCTAAAGTGATTCTTATGTGAGGGCAAATTCACTGTAACCTTTCCCACATGCCTGCTCTGCAGCATGTACGTGGCTTAAAGAGAAACTTCCACACTCTGGAAAGCTCACCAGCACACAAACAAATTAACTGCAAATTTCCTTCACCTTCTTCATGCTTCTTTTCATTATTCTCCTCACAGGTGCTAATTAACTGCACTAGTTGTGTCCAAAACCAAGCTGCTTTCTCTTGCAAGTGTATTTTGTCCCCACAGCTGAACTTTCACAGACAACTGCGGGAACAGGGGCTGCATTTCACTCATAGGGATACATTTCCATAGTGAGAGAGACCCTTGCTTCTCTGCTCTTATTCCACTGGGTTAGGCACGAGCCAGTTGCATCCCAATGCTGTATGGCTCTGTAAACCCAGGACTGAGCCAAGTCAAGTCTGCCATTTAAGCACTGCCATACTTGACCAGCCCAGGGTACAGCAAAGCAAGTTCACAACTCTTATGCTGAACACGGCCTAAGCATAAGCATAAGGGATTTCTTAAAGTCCTGACCTACAAAGGGCACTGGAGCTGCATGCTTCATTGACATGCTGGAGTCCATTCCCTGAGGAGTGCTCAGCCTGCCCCTGCACTGAGGCCCATGAGGGATCAGTTGTGCCATATTCATTCACTCATTCCTATACAGTCCGGGACAACTTCCTGCCACAGATGTACACAGAAGATACATTACCCCAGCAACCCACAATGCTGTTTAATTTCACTTTTGCATAAAGTGTGCAAGGTGATACAGAAATGCTCTGTTTGTCCTCACCCTAAGGACTCATACCGCAGGCTGAGACAATCTGGCAGTGTGGTCTGGATGTTCCAGGGCTTGTGGGAATCTTCTGAAATATCTTTTCTTCTACTCTGAATTTATTCTTCCCAACATAATCAGACTTTTTCATTCTTGTCCTCATCCTCCCTTCCCCTGCACCTAAAGCAGCTCCTTCCCTCCGGCTTCCAAGAGCTCCCCTGTCCAAGCTATATTTTATCAGAGGAGTCTCAGTTTTGGCACATTTTCTTTTGGGCTCAGCTGGCTGATGTCTTCTCATCCCATGCATTCCTCAGGTCAAAGGTATACCCCAAAATGTACTCACTCCCTCTTACCCAAGGGAAGCAATGGAAATTGTCAGATTTGAGGACAGCAGCTGGATCAGTGAAGACGGCCAAGACTGTAGAGTCCGCATGATTAATTTCAGGGAGGTACTTACTAAAATCATGTTAGCTTTAAAAAAAAAAAAAAAAAAAAAAAAAAAAAACAACCAAAAAAAACCAGGCAGAGGGGAGTTCAAAATTTGGGCTGAGGTTCATTACAGTTGCTATTTTTATTGAAGTAGTTTGCCCATCCCTGGTGGATTTGTGTTATCACAATCTATGCTGGCAACAGCCTGTAATGTCAGAAGCACAGAATTATGATTTCACTGCAGCACTAAGCCAGGGGAGAATCTGAATCACGAAGGAGCAAGATCTGATGGGAACACAAATAGTTTAAGAACTCACAAATACAGTTTTCATGAAGCAATTTCTTTTTCCTGAAATGCTCCTTCTCCCCACTTCAAGCCCAGTTCTAGTATCACATCCCAGGGCCACCTCTTTTGTACCCTTAGCCTTGGAAGAGGGGGCTGAGGATGAATCGCTCTGGGGACAACAAAACAGGTAGCAGAAAGGGATTAAGTTTTACTCTCAGTCTTCAGACAACTGCATTGTAATCTTTTCATTTTAACGAGTGAAAAACTGTCATTAAATCCAATCTTCCAAGATTCCCATTGTCAAATCTCACCTCTGGTGAAGTCTTTTATCACCTGTGAAATAAATAGCAAACCTTCCATAAATGAATTTATACTTAAGCAGCATGGATGAAAGCTGTACAAGGCAGTAGAAAACTTCTGGAAAATGTATGTCTCCTGCAATCAGTTTTCCATGAAGGAGGATCTCCTGAGGCAGCAGAAGCAAAATTTAAAGTCTTGAGTATTGCTGGAAATAGGGATTTTATTTCAGCATTCAAGAAATTGGTTTGCACTAGAGGAAACAAAACTCCTATGTAATCTGATGATGATGATGCATAAATTATCTGTGCCTTACAGACTATTAAAAAAAAAAAAAAAATCCTCCTGACTTCTTTTGGTTGATTTCACTGTTTCTGGTGCTGCAAACACAAGTGTCAACTTACATGAAGCGGAAAAGCTGTTTAGTGGTCAGGAAACCTGTCTTTTCTAGTGAACAGGGAATGCAACTCTCAGACAGAAATAGCCCACCAAAAAGAAATAAGAAACTTCATGATTTATTATTCTGATTTACAAGCATGACAACTGTTACGTTTTGTAAAAAATATTACCATTATGTCTTTGCAGCAACCTATAAACACCAAAAAACAAAAAGCAAGGTTTTACTGTCTTGCAACAGCAAAGTAAATTAAAGAGTAGATTGAAAGAAAAAGCCCAAAATACCTATTATTCTGTAGGTAGCTGTAGGTAGGTGCTATGTTCACATTACGTCTGAGTGACCTTCTTAGCACAGCCGACCTCAGAACAGCTCCTCTCGAACTGACACTTGTGTGTCGTCACAAACTATCAGGTCCTGCCACTAAACCACAGACTGCCTTGAAGAAGTTTTAACCAGTACAGTGTTTAAAGTAGCAAGGGCAGACAGCAGCTTATGGCAGCTACAGCATAGCTGAGCCACAGTTTGCAACAATGAGAAATCTTGGGAACAAGCCCCTGCACCTGGGCCTTCTCAGGCAGAGCATAGCTTAACCTAAAAGTAACAGGGATGCCTCTAAACTAATGCAAATCGAAAAAAATCAGGAAGTCCTATGGTACAGTACCAAACAGTTCAAAGACTTCCACAGGCAGCTGTCAGGAATATTCGAGATGAGAAGCCTTGGGTCAGAGAGCTGAAGCAGGTGAATTCTCTCCTAGTTTTATTTTTCTACCATTTTTCCTCAATAGGATACAGAGAAATTCTTTAGCACCACAAAACACAGTCATGTATATACTGCAGAGTGGTTATTTTTTTAATAAATATTCCAAGAAACCTTGTGTTAACATCTTTAGGATTATGAAATAGTAATATAAAAGACAAATGTATACTTTTAATGTTACATATGTCATCAACATCTTGGTGTACTAGAAGAATTTTATCTTGAAATAATGAAAAGTGAACATAAATAAAAATAAAAAATCCAGTTTTGATTTCTTGATAGTTACCATCCACTGTGTAAAGGTACATAACACAATCATGAACAAAGCAGTAAAACAGATACCATGCACCACACATTTTCATTTACAATATTCACAGATTTCTTCTAAACTAACAGCAAATCTAATTTGTCAGATTCATGTGTCTCCAATATTGTGCAAAAAAGCAAAGCATTTTCATAGATGAAGCAGATATAGAGTGAGCGAGGTCTCCTGCTAAAAATCTGAGGGACAAAATGTAAGTTTAGGCCCAGAGTGGGCACTCACTTCATTGAGATTCCATTTCATGGCTTACTGTAAATCTACCTAAAGCAGCTGCTGAGTACAAAAGTAAGTTGATGTACCAGACAAGCTTTAGTGTCCAAGATGGCTGGAAGAAACTTTTTTTAATACAGGTCAAGTTTGCGTTACATCAACAGTTGTTACTCATCAAATCCCAGATAATATTATTTGTGAACATGTCAGAGCTACTATAATAACACAAACATTTAGATTGCATTGGAAATACACTAAACACACAATAAACTGCTCCAAGTACAAAAACAATGTGGGCAGTTTTCTGGCTGTATCAAAACTGACATGAAAATAAGGAACTGAACTCCAGCAACAACAATAACAACAACAACAAAAAGCAGCAACAAATCTGGTTAAACAGATGCACAGCAAATATTTTAATAATGTAAAATCATTGAGTACATCAACGGATCCACTCCCCTCTTAATGTTTCCTGTCACATAACGGTTAATTCTCACAAAACTACAGGAGTCATCTGCAGAACTTGGTTACAAAGCCGTTCCCATTGAAATGCATGAATATAGCCTGACTTGCTAACATCAAGGCAAGTTAATAACAGGGTAATGGAGAAGGTGCTAATAACTCTCATCTCATAGGAGTTGCTATGTCTTTCTATTCAAATTATATTTCATATCTATGTGGCAGGAAGAACATAGGTGGCTTCATTGACCCTGGTTGATCCGAGGAACTAGGTGTTTCTGACAACAGCAGAATCCTTTTGTCCTCATAACATTTCATATCTCTTGCTTCAATATCTAGTTTCTCACTAAACATTTGCCTGCACTCTCTCCCAACCGTGCAGAGCAGTATGATTCCTCACAACAGCAGATATAAATGTGCCGAGGATTAGTGCTATTACTGCTGGGTATAACTTTCCCAAACTCTGCTATCCTCTGTCCTCTTAAAGAAAAGTCAAAGCCTACTGGTTTCTTGAGAGGCTCTGTATTAACCTTCCTTGATGCATTCAGCTACAGGAAGGTAAAAACAAGTTTCTCACCACAGAGACAACTGAAGTCAGAACATTGGGGCTCTCTTTGAGGAGACAGTTTGGGCTTAACACAAAATTAGCATAAGGACTTAAAAAAGGTTAAGAGAGAGAATGAAGATTGGACTGCATTACTACACTAGTTCTCAAGATGAAGACACTAATAGCTATACCATTAGAATAGAAAGGGGAGAAGAAAAAGGCTGGTTATATTTTTAAAAAAAGGAAATGTGATAAAAGGCACACCCACAAGAGGCAGAAAAACAAAAAGCTTATTTCTTTCAGTGAACATATAGTCAAGGATAATCATGATTCTTTGACTGACTCTTGACTGCACACTGCCTTTGTTATCTCCTCCTGCTCTTGCAGAGGTTTTTCTCTTCCCTTTCTCAGCAGCTGTTGCTACAGGCAAAATCAGCGACTCCTTCACCATTTGCGGGAAATTACGATGCTAGACATCACTCCATTCACAAATTGTGGCTCCACAATGACTACAACGATGTGAAGCCTGAGCTGCCCAACTGGTTCTAGTTTACATCAGGTAAGTGGATTTGCACTGGTGCCAATGGGAACAGCACCTGATCCAGAGAGCCAAGCCATAAACAGGTGGGAAGAAGTCTGGAGAGAGTTCATCACCAGGGATATGAGAAAAGTGCGCGTGAAAGCATTTTAGTCAGCAGTCAACTCTAATTTTTTATTTTTTTTTTAACCACAACGGGTTTATCCAAGAGCCCTGTAGACTTTAATCTGGGTACATTACGCAACTGTGTCTACTATAGCATTAAAAGGCAGGTGTATTCAGAGACGCACACACAGAGATCATTCACAATCTCTGAATCACAAAGATATTTCTGCTGGCTCTTTGCTCTGCCACCTGTACACTCATCGTTAAGTCAGAGAACAGACCCATCAGTCGATTGTACAAGTTCAGAAAATCAAAGCCAGGCAGACGATGGCGTGGGAGGCTGAGCATGAATTGTTGCAGAGTTCTGACTAACACTTCGGCAGGGAAGCGCGCAGGAAGCTGTGTGGAGCCAGGAAGGACACTGCCCCGGTGCTTCCTTTCTGCCACTTCAAAAATATCGACTAACAGACCTCTTCTTAAAAAAAAAAAAAAAAAAAAAAAAAGTGCTTTGGACAGAACCTGACATTAGCTCTTGGCCTTTGCCTCATATTATCTTACTGAAAAATAGAAGGAAAGTACTGCAAGCACTTAATAGCTTCTCTTAAACAGGATGCTGAGGATAGTGATTACAAGGCACTATGTAGAAACAACTTTGAAACATTCAAGCTCTAGGTATGAACACAGTTTGTACAAGTCCTTGTTACTGTTTTATGAGCACAGAACACACTGTTTTCTTTCACTTACTCCCTTCCGAGTCACTCTTCATGTACTCTCTCTCCACATTTTTTTCAAAAGGGAATGTTGAACAACAACGACAACAACAACAAAGTCTTTTACGCCATACACAGTTATTCATATTGCCTTTAGTTTTGGAGTTCACAGGGGCTGTGTTATCACAAAGTCAGTCATGCTGAACTCTAGGCTTGAGACAGAGCTACCAAAATGATCTGTGACCTTGAGTGAGGCACTTGATCTCCCAGTGCTTCGATTAGTCATGTCATAAACCTGGGTAGAAAAGAGCACCCCAATGAAATACAGATGGTTCCTAAGAGATGAAGCTATCTTCTGTAAATTACAAACGTAGGGGCTTACACATAAAAGGATCTCATATTTTCTTTCCTCATTATGGTAGGTGCTTTGCTTAAATCCTGCACAGCTTCACATCTATCCTAGTAGTATCAGAATATTGAGCTTACACACAAAGGTGTATCTGATTCACAGCTGAAAAGTAGCCCTGATAAAATTCAGCTTTATGCAAAGTGCTCTCATAAGCCTTACTGACCATTCAGCATAAGCCACTGCAAGCAGGACTTATAGTAGCAGGAAGCTTGAACTTAAGAAATGGCAGCTCTGTAATTGCTCTGTGTTTTAAAATTGATAGGTTTGACCTTTTCCATTTATCTTCTGTGGTCATTAATCAGCTCTGAGGTGAAAGCCAAACTTGCAGCATGTTATGTCCTTTCACTATTCACTTTTACTTAAAATTCTAATCTTGTACTTTTTTTAATATTCCACACTGCAAGTGGGGTGAGATGGTCCCCAGGAGCTCAACAATCCATGCACAGCAAACCAAGTGCAAGGCATTCATTGTTAAATTAACAAATGTGCATACCAAGTTATATCGTCTTTTAAGGCTGTAAAGGGATTTCACTCCTACTGACCAGCTAACTCCAGTAAAATCTTTAGGATTTTTAAACACTACTCCAGCCACTGTATTCCCTGCAAAATTTCAGACAGAAAACCTCAAAATCTTTCTTCATAAATTCTTGAATCACGGGCTCTTTGATCAACATCAACTGTACCATTCAAGGATTTTTGTAAATCCTGAGTGCCTTGGGAAATGCAATATACATGTAGCAAAAAGGCTACCTAATGGCCATATGGAACGCAGTTTATTCTTGCCCACTTGGAAGTAACATAGAAATGCCTGTATGAAATATCTCCAGGGGCCCTGGCGCAAGACAGATGAAAATTCAGGAAATGGGTAGAGAGAAGAACAGAGAAGCAGCTTTCAATGTTAACTGCCATTCACATCAGTGGGACTTTTATTCAAAAATGAGAACAGAAAGAGATTATCATCTTTTA
This sequence comes from Corapipo altera, assembly GCF_003945725.1. Classification (NCBI taxonomy): domain Eukaryota; kingdom Metazoa; phylum Chordata; class Aves; order Passeriformes; family Pipridae; genus Corapipo; species Corapipo altera. The sequence continues at coordinate 7,276,283 of NW_020884879.1, read as the reverse complement.
TAAAGAGCAAAGCTCTGACATGATTTATCTATTATGCAGATAACATCTATACCTATCATGCAGATATTATACCTATCTGCATGATAGGTGTAATCAGCCCTCAGCTGATGTAAGTTGCACTATCTGCAGGGCTGCACACAGAAAAAACCTAAGCAGACTTTTGGAACCTGAATAATATACAAAGTCTCAGTGTATGACCTTCATATGTATTTTTCAATCCAAAGCTACCTAAAAGAATGAGCATTAAAAAAGTTTGATGTTGATTAACCAGGTCTGACTGTAATTAAATTTATGAATAGAGAGAAAAATGCAAAATTTTATTAACTGCGGAAGGAATGTTAGGTCCTTAACTGCCCAGCAAGTTTGTGAAGACAAAGGAGATCAGTTTACAAGGGTTAAGTAAACATAATATTTTATATTGCAGTTCAAATGAATCCAATTTCAACAAGACTGTGTAAGAGTCTAAAAATTGGTTTACCAGATTGAACATTTTTATGAACATTAAAACCCATTACATTGCTCTGAAGTACAGCTACCGAACAGCCAGAGCCACATAAAGAAACCATTTGTTTCTTAGCCCTATGGCTGAATTGCTTGTAGCCTCCTTGCTATTCATGTCTGGTGGGTTCCCTGTATTTATTTTTACATGCCTACATGTTGTGCATTTTGTACTCCTTTAAGTTTCCAAGGCCATGTCAAAACAAAATGCGTTCCTGAGTGGGTCAGCATAGAAACAGCCACACCAGACATTAACGTAATAACTTGATGCTTACTGCAAATCTGAGAAAAGTAACCAGTGGTTGTGAAACACAAATTTCTGGTAAGGGAAGCAGGCAGTACATGAACACAGTGCTCTGAAAAGTGCTGGTTTAGCAGTAGTTGACCTTAAGGCTCTTTATTTATCTGTAGTAAAGACATGCATTTATAACCTCTGTTTAGCTAATCAGTGACTCTGATGAGGCTGCAAACAAAGCTGCCAATTAGCACTAATTATGATAGCAATATTTTATTCAGATTAATGAGTCTGAACCACTGAACTCCCTTGGAGAGGAAAAGTCTTTTTAAGCACTTTTCAAAAGACTTTCAAACACCATAGAATTAGTCCACAAATATTATGTGTGTATCCAATGAAGATAGCTCACCATTTGAGGGAAAATCAGCATCAGATAATGGAGAAACTGTTATACAGCATGACACAAGCAGAGTGGACCCCGTGTGCTTCCCGTAGCATTCAGAACAGTTCCCCCATCAAACCACAACCACCACTTCATAACATACCACTCCTTAGGAGCCATGCAAATCAAACAGCCCTCATCTTGCAGTTGATCATTTCTGATCTGCTAGTATTATGCATTAAAGCATTATCAGTTGTCTTGGTCTTACTTGGGCCATGCTTGTACTGTCGCCAGCACACAGCAGCTGAGGCAAACCACTCACTCTGGTGAGACCAATGGGCAAAAGGCTGCCCAGAGCTACACACCAGAGGTGAGTCCAACATCATGGAAGAAATTATCTTGGGCATTTTGAGCTGTAGCTTTTTATGGTCGAATTACAGGGCAGATAAACCTTTAATGTACCTCACAAGCAAGGCATACTAGGACTGGTGCATGAAGAAAATTGAGGAAATGAAAAGATGTGGGTTATACCGCACAATATGCCACACTGGCTCGGGTCCTGCTGCCCCAGCAGCAGCTCTGACCGTGGCTGCCAGGGCCACACCTAGTGCAGTACAGGGATCTCTTGAGATGCACTCTGAGAGAAATTCAATGTCACCATGAGCAGTTCCTCACACCACGAAGGAGCCATGTTTTTATTGCACCTGAAACACAACACTTGACTTCTCAGGATGTGTTAGTAGCAGATTTGTCAGGTGAGCCAAAAGGTATCCTCCCTTGGGCAGGCCAGCAGGAATGAATGTCCAGTTTGTCTCAACCAGGCAGGACTCGCTCTTGCAGCTCTTGCACTGAAAGGACACATTATGAGAAGTGAATTAACACACTGGCATCTCTATTAGCTATGTTAAAACCACCCAGAGCACAGACAGGATTGCCCACATCATGTATGCAGAAAGTGAAATGCATGGGTTTGTTTCATGATGAGATATGGCTCTTCCTTACTCTCCTCAAGAGAGTCACTGGAACAGGTTGCTGATGGGCAGGCTGCCTACCTGCATGGCAAGAGCAGGGCTGGGAAAGGGTCCAAAATCCAAAGAGGAGCTAGGGAGTAACCCAGTGACTGAAGGTCTGGTTTGACCAGGAAAAACACAGTCTTCCCAGTAAAGACAACAATGAGTTGCAATAGGAGTGGGTGGGTAGGGTGGGGCAAGAGAAGGCTTGAGAGAATTGAGCCCAAATGACTCCCACACTCCAGAGAGCTGGAGACTGGCAGCCATTCTTTCTGGAAAGCAGCATACTGGGGTGTGTGAGTAGCAAAGACATTATTCCTTGTAGAGATGGGTGGGAGCTGCAATATTTGGACTCCAGTTTTCAATACCACCAAGTACAGAACATGTATGAGTCTTAGCATATGTACCTAACAGACCCATCTCAATTTCCTAAGAGTTGTAAAGTCAAACTTTTAGCAGTGTAAAACATACAATGTAATTTGGAAAACCTGTGCTGCTGCGGGAAGCAAAGAGGCGTGCCTTAGCCTTCATGGAAAAACAAGTTGTTTTGGCAAGGGCAGTAATTAATGAGCCAGCGGTCGTTTAAGGTGGGCATAAATATTTGCATCTCAGAAACATTTGCCACCTTCTCCATGCTCCCCTTCACTCTGTCTGTTTTTCCCCTTCTATGAAGCCTCCTCTCTCACACGCTCTTTCCCTCCCCTCCTCTCCCTGCCTGCCTGCCTATCATCTTGCTCTAATTGTTTCCAGATTTGTGTGGGAGGTCAGGGCCCGGGAGTGCTGCTTCATGCCAAGTTTATAAACAGAGCAGTGTTTCCAGATGGCCACTGGCTCCAGCCTGGCTAGCAGGTTGATTGGGACCAGAATAACAACAGGTGGAGAACAGACAATGAATTCCTTGACACTTATTTTACTCCCTCTGCTTTTTCCCCCCTTCCCTCCTCCCTGCAGCCACCACGGCTACCACCAGCAGACCTTCAAGCTCTTGAATCTGGGCAGGGAGTCAGGACACGGGGGAGGGAGAGAGTAGGAGGAATGATGAAAGAAAGTGCAAGTGACTTCCTTGACCAAATAAAAGGCAGGGCAGGAAAGGGGACACATGCTGCTACTTCCCTGCCAGCCATTACTGCTGCTGTTAATTTAGGCGTCCTTCAAGCCCTTATGAAAAAGACCCTCTGAGATGAAATAACAGCGAATAAACAAGGTATCTTGGACAAATAGAGAAAATTATAAGATTGATTTAACATTGCTCCTTAGGCAACTGCCTGCATTCAGCTTTTGTCAAGAAAGCCTGAGCCACTAAGCCCATTGGGAGTGATGACACATCTGCAGTTACTGTGAGCTCTGTACTCTGTTTCTCCAGACAGACCTAGTTTCCCCCAGGCTCTGGCTTGCTAACCCCCCTCCCAAGCTCCTGCCCTTCCCAGTCTCCCTTGCCCCTCCAAGCTGATGTCTTCTTTCCACTCTTCACACCAAATTTCCACTTTCCTCATCAGAAGTTGTTTATAGAAACGATGGGAGGAGGGACAAGAAGTTCAGCAGAGGTGCTTTTCTTTCTATTACCTTGCTCTTCCCAGCGCATTTGCAGAAGTTATTTGGCACAACTGCATTGGTCCAACGCCTGGGTTTAGAGCAGATCAAAATGAGGCCACCAATGGCACAAAACTGCAGCACGTCCAGCTTCAGGAGAAGGAGAAAGAGGCATAACTTAAAGCAGACAACTGCCTGGATTTTGGTCCTGCAGTAACATGAAGGCACACTTTATGTGCATACACAGATTATAGACAACTCTACCACCATGTTCTTCCTGGAAATTCCCAAAAGGAAGGCATAAATGCCTAGGCTGCTTCAAGTTCTGGCAAACCTTTTAGGAAGGCATGAACAAAAACACATCAGGGGGAATTTGCAACAGCCAATTTTGGTTCTGGTGCCTGTGATTGCTACCTCCTCTGTCCCCAAAGAGACCACTGGGATGCAAGAGCTGGATACAGTTTCAGCTCTACACTGAGGGTACTGGGACTGCTCATCCTCCTCACTGAACCTACCAGAGATCCATATGACTGGGAGCTGAACTGCAGGAGGAGAAGATGAGGAAAAGGGAGTCCAAGGGATACTAATGAGGGGTAATAAGGAGTAATAGTCAGTCTTACAGATTAACTGCAAATGTTCCTATTTCCCTGCCTGGCCCAATTCTGCACTCCTTAGGGTAAGACAGTAGAACCATTAAGAAGCAAAACCATAAATGATCAAAAAATATTATCATCTCCACTGAATTAATGACTAAGGAGACTAAACTATTAAAACTGCTGGACATGACTCACCTATAGGCTTGACAAACTTGATATACGCAAGAGAAAGAAAAAAAGGTAAAATTTTCTCTCCATTTCCCACTTGTGCTTACACTCTCCAGATGGTTAAATTTAAATTAGGATGAATATCCTAGAAATAAACCCACAGAGAATTATTAGGATTGCAAAATTAAAAGCTGCTGTCTTTAAAAAAAATATTCTTTAAAAAATAAGTGGCTGCCTTGAACAGAATATTATCCAAAGCTGGTAAGTAACCCAAGACACTAAAGTGAATTTTTTATTTTGTTTATTTTTGCTGCCCTCCTCACACATAAACAGAGAAATTCAAAAAATGGTAAAATGGCATACGCAGTCTTCTCTGTTCTAATACAATGATTAGTAAACTGACTGAACTGCTCACACGTGTAAAACAGATAGAAGTTTCCCTATTCATTATTAATAGCATATTTTCTTATTTGCAACTTTATATTCAGATCCTTAATTGTTGACATGTACTCTTGGATTGTCTCTAAAATAACCCAAAAAACAATTTTTTACTCAAGTACCAGTGTGAAGGTGAACTGAAATTTAATAGGACTACAATTTGCTGCTACTCAAAAAGCTCTTACATAAACGGTGTGTGAAAAGCAAGCATGATTTAAAAAGCATTTGCTAATATTTGCAATGCAAAAATTCTCCGATTCTTGCATGTGAATACCTAGAAACAGATTTGGAAGCATTTAAGGGTTTTCATGAATGTCAGCAAATTGTTAACAGGTTTTTATTTTCCTGGTGAAATTTCATGACTAGTCTTAGCTGTCAAATTTTATACTGCGTAAGTTCTACATCTACAAATAAACGCAAAAACATATTAAGCCAGTTAAAAAATCTTTGCACTTCCAAAGCTTCTTGTATCTCAGGATCTCAAAAAAGTTTAAACAAACAGTGTGCCTAATCCTAAGGATTGGTTTAAATGAGGTCACTCAGCACCTTTTAAGTAGATGCTTAGGATATTTTGCCAAAGCAAAAGAGAGATCATTTTATGTCAGTAGGGTAGCTCCAACAATTTGGAGGTTCTCCCAGTTTCAGACTATAAATTCTTTGGGGCAGAGAATGACTTTGACCATATACTTAGGTAGTAGAATCTTGATTTTACTGGGAATTCTAGACATAACTGAGATGCAAGCAGACTAACAAAGAAAGAGAATAGGAATTGCCAAAGACACAGTGTTCACCAAGGCAGGATTTAGGCCTGATAAAATGGTAATTCTTATGTTCATATGACATCCAAAATTCTACTCATGCACAGAGTTTCCATTTATTTCTTGAGCGTTATTTGGACTTTAGACTCATCTGTTTTCATGTGCCATTAACAGTACTGCTTTTGACACAGCACTATGTTTTGTATAATTCATAAACACTAGGCTATGCCTTTCCCATTGCTGCTCCTGTGTTCTACTGAAACCTGTGTACTAGGTTTTTCAAAAAGGAATTCAGTTCATTGGTTGGTTCATAGATGTTTTGCAATATCTGTGTTTCTTCTGAACAGAATTTTCCAACTCTGAAGTATTAAATCCAAGATAAGTAAACTTGAGAGTTGACTGTGCACTGAATTCAAAGTTTCTGTAGGGAAGGTATTCACCTTATGCAGAACTATGGATACTTATGTGAATCCTGGTTTCTCTTTAAGCAGCTCATCACATGTGGACCACTCTTTGGTGAGAAGGTAAAATGACATTTGTATTTTAAACTGACAAATAACAGTTTTCAATAGGTGGAAAGTCAAAGACAGGCCTAAGAATTAGTAGCCTAAGTGATTCTTTTGAGTTTGTTTGCTTAATGCTGATTTGTAGTGCTGATGTCCACATGAACACAGCATGGTAAGTAGATGTTCTCATTCTGGATATGACTCCTTAAGCCTTTTCACACCCAGACAGCACAGTGGGAAATGCCAGGAAGTCTGGCTTCAGCCACTGGCTCAGATATCAGGTTAAGCTTGAAAAGTCAAGTTCTGGGAATCCACATTGCAGAAGCTTTATATGTAAATGCTGGCAAAAGGATTCATCTCACCTAATTTCCTAAGTCTTAAAGCTAAACATCTACTGGAAGATGCTTAGATTACAGGTGCTTCTTTTATAATCACCAGAGACAGATATCTCTACAGGCATCTTTACTGGAAGGATTTCTCACTTGCACACTGTTCACTGTAGAAGGACTTTGGAAAACTAAGATACCTAGAAACATATTTTTTTCAGATGCTAAAATAGATTCTGCTCTAAGCATGGCAACAGCTTTTTGGGCTTTGCCAAAGATTAAACTCTTCACACAGATGTAGCTTTTGAGATGTACTGGTGCAACAACTTTTTCAAATGTGAATGTTTCTGAACGTTCCTGCTGTAGAGACATTACATAAATGCTTCCTCAATTGTAGCTTATTTAGAAATGAAGTGCATACCTTAACTAATATTCCTTAAGAAAAAAAAAATACCAGCCAAGTTTCTCCACACATAACTTTTGAAACACCTCAAACAGGGATGAAGTTATTTTTCCCTTCAAGAAGTTGGCAGGATAATGAAAAGGCTTGTGTGGAGGAGGTGAGAAATACCATTTCTAAATGCTGAGAAAACCAACTAAACTATCCACAGTGACAACCCATATTCAGTGACTCTGGATTATTTGTTATGCTAGTCTGAACTGCTGTTCTGAACTAATGATACAGGCAGAGCTGTGACTGAAGGTGTGACAACACGCAAATATTACCCATATAAGATCCAGAAAATTTTTAATTAAACTGGAATTCATCTTTGTGCAGTCAGAGTCCACTCACAAATATTCAAATAGTTGGGTGCACTCTCCTGAGAATTCAGAGACAAAAAGTGTGACTCTGTTAGATGATCACTGCAAGGACTCTGAACGTATACAGACCCCTCATAAAAGCTTTTTTTCCAGAAAGCACCTCACAAATTCAAATAAACACACAAAGGATGAGATAACCAGTCTGGGTGAGTAAGTTAGATTCACTCTGTGGTGTGCCCAATGGCTGTTACTCTGAAGAGCAGACTGCAGCTTTGGGCATTAAACTATCATATTTCTGTTCTTCTACTAGCCAGAGTCCAAATTCCCTGGGCAAAGAGGCACAATACCATCTCAGTGGGACACCGCAGTCCAACCCAGATGGTCTGAGAGCTACTCAGCAGTGCAGCAGGTCCCAGAGATAAGCCTGGCACCTACCACAATTTGTATGTTTTGAAAAGCACACAAATGCTGTAAGCAGTTGCATTAAGATGAGTCCTGCTAATGAATATAGAAATAATTAATAACATTATTCTGCTATGTTTTCTATATAGGAGCTCAAACATGTCACCTCAGGCTGCCTTTTTGTTGTTGTTGTTGTTCTTTGACACCCTAAAGACTGGGCAAACACAGCAAATACACTTGACTGAAACACAGAATATCTTAAATGAAACACGTGTAATGTCAAGAGCTGCTCCATCACAGGAAATGGCAAATTAAAGAGATACAGGGAGAGAGACTATAGTTATGACCACTGAACATCAGATGTTCAGTGTACACTTAGTAGAAAAGATGATAGAGAACTGTGGATTGCAGGGAACCTAACCGATGAAATTGAAATAAAGCATTTGCTCCACAGGAAATTTATTGATTGTGAGGTCAGAGCAAAAGGAAAATCCTGGGAGATTTTCCCTACATGTTTAATGAGATATTAACTGCAAGATTTTTTTAAAAACACATGAAAAGAAAAAAAAAGTAATGCTTTGTTCACTTTAAATTGGAATACCTATATAAATATTAAGATGATAGAATAATCTGCTTCAACACTTCCATCTGTATTAGTGTAATTGTTGCACTGGACTGCTCTTTTGCTGAAGAATACTACAGTATTTGTACAACTGTTTACATATCTCCTACTGCCTATCTTGTAATGATTCAAGACTCAATTCAATTTGTGGCAGCAGTCTGCAGTAGTAGATAGTGTCATAAAGGTATATACTGTATGAATGCAATTTAAAAAAAAAAAATTAAAAAGAAAATAAAATTAACCTCAGATGTTAATTGTAATCCCCTCCTTATTTTTTGATTTATCTGCAAGTGTAGTGGTCTGGAAACTACTGACAAATACTGACTGTATAATAACTAGCACTATGCTGTTCTTGTACCTTTTGTACAGAACAAATTGCAGCAATGGAATTCTGCCTAAGAGCTGCTGTGATATCGTGGACTGCACAATGAAGCCCTAAGATGAGCCACTAAAGTCTGTAAACCATTATAATAGTACTATTTTGTCTAAATCACAGAGCCTAAAAGGTCTAATAGATCAACACGTTCTTCTGTTTGCCAGAGGACTACCCATGTTCTGAAACTTCACAACAATTCAAAGAAGAACAAATAATAGAGATTAATGAGCAAAGAACAATGTAGTTATTGCAGTGGAGTTGATTTCTGAAACAAAACAGAATTTAGCAGCTAAATAAAGTGGGAACTATTAACTTCATCGTTATTACTATGCAAAGGCAAGTAGCAACTGTGTAATTTAACTAGGTCCATTATGCAACCTTTTTTCTAACTCATTCCTGATCTACTAAACTAATCTCTGATTTTTAGGGGAGTTGAAAATGAATTAAATGGATTAAAAATGCAGCTGAAAGCCAGGATTATTTAAGGAAGGGAGAACAATAGGAAAGCATGACAAGGAAAGATCAGCCATTTGACAATGAAGCAACATCCTGAGCCTGAAGCACAATACTATTGAGTAAGCATATGAGAAAATGTTTTATTTCTTCACCCAGGATGCATTCTCTTTCCTATTTCTCCTCCCCTCCTAGTAGTGGACTTTGGCCTTAGAGAAGTTTAACTTGGGTTTCCCTAAATGGGACCAAGAACTCCATTTGTTATGTAGTTCTGTAATTATCTGTCTTACATTTATAATGTATACTGGATGGCCCAGTTTCATCCCACTTAAATCTGAGCAGCCACCCGTGGGCTGTAGGACCCCTAAGTGCCCTTTACAGTCAATGGAGAGAGACACTCCAGCAGCTGACAATGCGAAGCCAAAATACATCTCACCTTCTGGAGACCTCTCATCCTCCACTGATTGTAAAGGAAACCTAAAATGAGTACACTTAACACAGGTGGTTAAAGCTAGGTGGGAGGATTCCCGTCCAACATAGCCTGTTCTGCTTTTACAACTCCTCCTCTCTACCAGAAAGAAGGAGGTTCAAAAGATTCTTCTCTCCACAATGCTTGTTATATGTGTTTCAATAACTGTTCCTACCACAGTTTTCTGGGCAGCATGAGCAAGGGTATCTGGCTATAATGCTAGCTTCCTCCAAATAATGTCTTGTTATGTACTTACCAGAAAAAAAAACTTTGTTTGTCCAATAATCATGCTGCAATCATGCAAGCCCTAAGATTTTTAATTTTCAAAGACACCACAGTGCCTATCAAGATATAAGAAATTTTCACCTTAATTTTTGTTCACATGAACTAAGCCATTGCAACACATAGGAGCATGGTCAGTAAATTTAGTGCAGCATTTCAGTAACAAAAGTCAGGCACTTTTGAAGATTTGGAAAATATATTGAAAGGCTATATATTTGAAGCTAACATCTTTTCATTTAGGCATGTAAAACCAGTGCTACCCTTTTATCTAATTTCCTGCCCCTTTTACTAGCGATTCAGTTACAGTTCCTTTCTGTTAGGAACTGGCAGTTCAGTAGTTCAGCAGTTCAGCAGACCAAAAAGTAATGTAATATTTTGCAAGTTTTGTTGGAAAAGCAATATAGTAGTGCTGTTACTAATGAGGAACATACTCGTACTACAACTGGACTTTAAGAAATTAATGAAAAATAAAAAGTCCCGGTCTGCCAACTGTTGCACTTGTACAATCCTTAGTGATTAAGGAGGGCTGTATGTGTTCACCCAAAGACACAACTGAGTCCTGTCATGGGGCTGAATCTACTAAAAAGCACCACATTTCTTCAAATTCACTTACAGGAATAATTTAGACTCACATATTTCAATCATGCTCTGCATAAGAGGTCCAGCATACTTTCTTAGTTTGGAGACACCAGAATTAGAGATGGGTCCAGCTTAGAGCCCCAGTCAAAATGCATCTTCCTTTTAGAGAGGTTCAAAACACAAATCTGATCCCAAATATTAAATTCTCCCTCATATAAACAGAGCTTCCAACTCTTGTTTCTTGCTTCAGAAGAGAAGGGGATAAATCTTTAGAACATTGCAATTCTTACTTGTATAACTCAATTTAAACTTAATAGAGAAAAAAGTCTGGCCTGACACAGTTATTAAATCATCATTTCACGATCACTGAAATTCATTGGAATCTTTCTTTAATCTTGCGTATTTAAAAGCCCTTGGTTTTTATTTGTTGTATCTCAGGACACCTGACTTGACTGCAGTGACTGTGATCACAATTTCACCTGCCAGGTAAAAATAAATTCTGCTTTTGCAACAATTTTGTGGATATTTTCCCTTGTCTCTCTCATAACTTCATCTTGAAGCTCTTTTTTTTTCATATCCACTATATTACTTAATGCCTGCATTTTTTATTGTTGTGGTTTTCTACTTTTTCTTTTCACTTTTTTCATTGACTTTATTCTTTTGCTGTTCTTAATTTTTGCTTAGTCTAACATTTATTGTAGTTTATTTTTAGGATACATATATATTTGGGGTAGAATTTTAATCTGAACATTTACATAATGAGTTCATGTTTTTATTGGAAAAATATATAATTGACGACTGTTCTTACTCTTCTGAGAAATGCCAATAACAAATGGCAGGCTCCAGTTCAATGAATCCTTTGCTGCTTTAACAAAACAAAACACCGAAAGCAAGCAAAGTACAATAGGATAATTTTTTACAGTTTATCCTGGGGTCAAAAATATTGCAAATGTTGGTGTTTGACTTTCTCATCTGTCATAATCTTATGCTGAAATACCATTCAAATGTCAATAATATTTTGCAAAAAAACATGAAAGAGATATACTGTAAATAATCACACTGAGAGGAAATACACTTGAAACTGGAAATTCCTTTTTTACTTCTAGGCAGAATTCTCAGTTTATTTAGATGTTAAAGAGATCTATTGCCTTTTAAAGTACACTGCTAATAGCTGGGTTAGTGTAACTGCCCTTTTCCCACACACATATGTTTTTTCAGACTAACACCTACTGATACACTTTTCAAACCCTTAAATCCCCTCAAATGCTCAAAGTGCTCTTCTGTCTTCATTTCTGGATGATGGTCACAAAGCATGAAGCCTATTGGAATAAATATAGTTTGTGAATGGGAGTCCACAGGTTTCACTGCTGTTTGAGCATGTGTGTAGATCCCAAAGTTGTGTTTACCTAAAAAAACCCCATTGAGTTAAGGCTTCTCTAAAAATTGAATATTATTTGCCAAGGCTAATTGTCTTTTAAACCTAACATACCTGGACAGGATTCCAAAGAAGTGTTAACAGAGTGAATGACTGAGTAAGAACAGGCAAGGGCACATATTTAAAGTGAGGCACCCATGTGAACCAAAAGGGCATACCAATACACAGGCACTCTGTGGTGACATTATTGGCACCACTCTAGTAAAGCTTTTACCTTTGCTACGTTAATCCACACTGCTTATTTTTTTCACAACTGGTATTTTTTGTTAGATGTAGAACATCTACTATGAAGTAGTAGTTTCTAAAAGAGAGGACTGGGAAAGGGGGAGATTGCTGAGTTTTGGAAAGGGGTTGTTTGTGTATTTGTTTTCTTGCATTTGGCAAAACTCCAACAGCTATTCTCCAGAAATTTCACAAAAAACATTCATATGGGCAGGAAATCTACTGGCAAGAAATGGCAGATGAAAGAGTTATGTACTGCTGAATGAGAGTTTTGCACCTGCACATTGCCTAAGTTTGAGAATATGCTATTAATATAATAACAATAGCATAATCAGTAGGATGCGTAGTCATCTACCAAGAAGATTTCGTTTCGAGACCCCATGGACAGTTTTGGCATTAGTGCAAAACAAGGAGTTTGAATCAATTTCAAACATGCACTAAATAGAAAGGGGGGAAGTGGAGGAGGGAAACCATACCTATCAGGATATCACATTTAAAATTAAGACAAGAACTGTGTAACTGGGCCCAGACCAGTCTATTGGAGGACCAAGGACACCAGTGGGATTACGGTAAGGAGGGGTCAGAGGAATCCTGCTTCAGACTCATTCACTGGATTCTGGTTTATTTCTACTTTATGGAGAAACTTTTTTTTCCCCTTGGGGTCATTAAACTTAGACTGGAATAGAGCTGTTCAAAAAACTCCTGTGGAACACTTTTTGGGGTCAGGATTTGGTAATTCATTGAAATCAAAATATTTCCAATGCATACCAAAACGTATCAAAAAAAGTTTCAAAATAAGGGTTGTCCCAGTTTTGAAACCTGGAAGCCCTGAGGTCTTTAGTTCAAAGGTAGACTACTTGGTGGGCCATCCGGCAATGACAGGCCATCAATCCTGTACCCTGGCAGTCAGAAGGTTGAGCAATGGTCTGCCAGCCAGAGCCCTGCAGGCTTGTAGAAGAACTTAGGCAAAATCCAGCTGTCCCGAAAAAAGTTTAGATTTCAGTCAAGTGCCAAGGTCTCTCTGAAATTTGCCAAACAGCTTTGCTTTTGAGACTGGTTTCATCAGCTTTTCTGTGTAGACATGTGGGTTTTTTCCAAATAAATCATTTCACCCCAAAGAAACCATTTTATCTACCTCAGTAATCACCTAGATCATGCAAAATGGTATAGCATCCCTGTATTTGTCCCTGTACCCATGATGCTGCTTCTGATTGCAGGCACAGAAAGGTTATTACAGACCTTGGAGATGTGCAATTCGGTCTTTTCAAGCTGACCAAGACCTCTGCCATGCAAACAGTCCACTCCTTACTGAATTTCACCTCAAGTGGTTTCTAAGCAGCCACAAGGAGGTAATGCCCACTACTTCCTTGGTGAGAAGGCTGAGACCTGGCCAACATTGTTTATGAGGAGTTTTGGCCCCTTCCTACTGGGATCTGAAGGACTATGAAAGTAAGAGAAAACACAATTTTTTTTTTAGTGAAGAAATTACTGTAATCAACTAAAACAGTATCCATTAAAAACAGTAATACAGAAATATGAAACCTATATTGCTATCTCTTATATAAGTATTATGGTATATCAACAGAGAACGTACAACATCAATCATAAGAGCCCTGTGAGGGGATGGGGAATGCACTGCTGAAACTCTGAACTACAATGGTACAAGAACTGCTGCCCAGCCACACTTGCTGCCCAGCCCAAGTTTTCCTACATGATAGATAAGTTTGCCTTCATTGACACTCATGGGAGCAACTTACTCCCACCAGAAAGCTAAAATACTTAGCATGGCCTGTGAACTGAGAGGCGGCAGTGAACCAACATCCCTAGAAAACCATGTGCTGATCAAGATTTTCTACTCCTGCAGACAAAAATGGTTTAGGGGCTGACCCACAGCGGTTTATTCATATATTTACTGAGCAAGATTGTTCAATAGTCTCCATATCGGCTAAACCACTGCTTTCATCTAAATAAGACTTTTACTATAGTCTTTAAAGACAGCTAAATCAACATAGTATGCATCAGTATGTTAGCAGCAGCAATGTTTTCTGAGGTTTGTTTTCCCTCCTTTATTCACTATAAAATTCATGGAGTTGTAAGGAATACTGAGTAGGAAAAGCCATTTTAAATTCCATGTTTATGATTTTAATCTCATTTGAACAACTAACCTATAAACTGTATCATTCTGCTATTAGAAAGAAGAAATAAAAATTATATAAAACTTGTAAGGAATCACAGAGTTCTCTTCCAGATTGCTGACAGTCAGTAAATGCCTCAAAAATCTCTCCTACTTCTTTACAGATATTAAAATTCATCAGTCCAGCAAACTAAACTATAAAATCAGCATATCGGCCCCAGAACAGGCACACTTTTTCGTTGCAGTAACATAGCTAAGACGCATTTGTGGGACAGCAGGCTGGCACAGGGCCCTGAAAGGTATTCACCATTTTGTAAAACAAAGCAGCCATCCATAATCTTTTTTGTTTCCAGATAATAAAAGGAAAGTCTCATTTTGTGACTATAAAAAAAAATGTTAAAGTAGTACAGCTGTAAGCAGAAATCCAGTCCACTTGTGGTTTAAAGAGCTCCACGCCTACTGTACATAAAATAATATGCTGATATCATTAGCATAGACAACAGCTTGTTTTCAATTTGGCTGCAGATAATGAAATTATCCCTTAAATTACCATAAAGTGGAACAAATAAACACAAAAGCAAACTCTTTCTTTTTTTTTTTTCCTTCCCCCCCTTCAGCAGCGCTGGCTTTCAGCTATTTAGAATAAAAGCAAAGCTTCTGTTTTTCCAGAGCTCCAGTTTGACCTCAAGCAGATAAAGAACATGAAATGACAAACACGCAGCAAAGAGTTACTGTGTCCTTCCCCCCTGGCCTCTGTTTACATTAGGAAATGTACCCGGGGAGGCGGGAAGGGGAGGCAGGAGGGCTGCCTTTCAGCGCCGCGCTCAGCTCCGTTGGCTCCGGCTGGAGCTGGCCCCTGTTTCTGAGTAAGCTTACTCCACTCCAGATGTGCCGCGGCTCCAGCGTGGCTGCCATGTACAGTAAATCGGCATCTGAGGGCTCGTCAATCTGTGGGGTAGAGCAATTGCGGTCTCGCCAGGCCGCCCCACTGGCACAAACAGAAATTTGCGCCGCTGAACTGGAAAAGGAGAAGGAGGAGGAGGGAGAGGAGGGAAAGGGGCGACGGGGGGGCGGGGGGGGGAGAGAAGGAGGCAAATAACGGGAGAGCAGTGTGTGAAAGTTAAGGGTCTGGAAGGTGTCCGCTCCCGGGAGGAGAAGGGGAAGAAATAAACACTAACAGCCAACGGAGGAAATGTTCTTAATGCATTTGTAAATTTACTTGTAAATGTTTTACACTTAGAGAGAAAGGGGAATGCTGCATATCGTTTGGCAGTGCTGGCTGTCTATAGGTCCCTGTGGATATACTGGTTTAGTACGACTTGTAACCAGGGCAAAAGAAACATAAAATAGCTGGGAAAACACAGCCAATTAGTCATTACACATAGATTGTAAAAACAAGAGAGAGAGACAGAGAAATAAATGCCCTCAGCAAATTGAGTCCCTCTTGTTTATGTCCTTGCAACATGAGCATGAAAAGCAGAGGCAACGATGCCTTCTAATCAAAGTGCAACTTGCAAAGCAGTCAGTGCTCCCATTCAAAATCCTCCAGGATTTCCTGACACTCACAAGATTTACCTATTTGCTGTCATTGTAAAAAACAAATTGTTTCACTAATCAGGCAGTTTGCTTTGGACCCGACCCCAACTGTACAGACTCCAAGTTGGACGTTCATTTCTGATCTCCTGCCGCCTACGCAGCCGTTGCTAACTGAGTTTTAATAGGATGAGAAAACGATCTTTTATAGTGGGTTCAAATGAGCTACCCAGCTTCAGGCTGACTATAGCTGTGTTTTCCTAATCATCATTTTTTAATAGCAATTCTGAGGATGAAAATGCCTTCTCCCCCTCCCTTCTCTTCCAACAGCGCCAAGTCTAGGAATGTAAATAAGTGTTAAACTGAAACACAGAACAAAAAAGGGTCAGATTTAGTGTAATTGAGTCATAGTTAAATTTAGGCTGCTTTTATGTGCGAATGTGGATTTTAATAGGAGTTCTATACAGCATTTCTGGGTAGAATGAGATGCCTTATTTATTTATTATTTTTAGAGTGATTGTGCCTGGCATTCTCAGCAAAGGCTCCCAGTCCCATTTGGCCAAGCATTCCCAAAAATGAGCTTTGCATTTTAAAGACTCTCCTTTGCTAGAGAGGGTATCCTCAGAGTACCATCTGGGTTAAATGGCAGTACCTCAAAAGGACAGAACTACCATCAGCTCTTCCAAATTTTCAAAAATTGTGAATAAAAGCTGAAAAATCACAAGGTGTAAGATTTTCCAAGGGGCATATGCAGCATCCTTTCTTGTCTCCTAATTTGTGAGTTTTCAAACCCTCCCGGCACACTGTAAGATTTTGAAAGTTTCTTTTTTAAAAGGAATGCTCAGATTCTTGCAGTATCCCTTGATTTAAAGAATGGAGGATTAAAAATATCAAATATCATTAGATTTGAAATGACTGTAAGACTTGGCAATACAATATACAGTTCTCTATGGCACTTGATTTTCCTCAGCACTCCCTTGACAGGATGGGGTAATAAGCCCTCTTCCCTCTAGGTAAAATCAGTCCTATAAGGTGCTCTGATTCTGACCGTGAAGAACATACGTAATTGTACATAATTAAATAATTAAAGTAAGTATGATTATTCTTATGCATAAAGTTCATACTGAGTTTTCAAACACTGGAGGCACTGAGATCATTATCTTAGATGCAGGGCAACAGAGAAACTCAACAAGCCCCCAGCAAGCAAGCAGGAATGCATCTGCCACTGAGGACAAGTCCTTGCACAAAGTATATGTATCACATTACCAGCTCTTCTGTCAGGACCCAAAGGAGGCATGCTGCCTCCCAATTCCTCTCATCCCAGTGTCCAGCCCATACCCCAGCTAGTCCCCAAAGACAGTTCTCATCATTGCTTTATGCCTTGTACAGTCATTTACAGCTGGACAAAATGGACATAAAGCAAGTGTATCGAATCAGGATGGCAAGATTAGGATCCAAATGACCTCGAAAACTGGCTCTTTATAGGCTACTAGTAAATGTACAAGAGGGACTTCCTTTACACTGACAGAAACACGAACTGGGTGATCGAACAGGTGTTTTCAACGGCCAGCCTTTCCACACAGAAAGGCAACGCAGGCTGGTCTCATTAGACAGTAGCCAAATTTAGCGAGGAATGTGACTTTTCCCATCCCATGTTGAATGTGTGGCCCAGGAGAAATGTGATACTTAGAGGACACCAAGAGCAGTACAGTTCTTAGCTCATCCACCACAATAATGGCACTAATTTGAGAATAAGTGAGCGTAAAGCTGATAATAGTTGTCTGTAAAGAATCGTGTATGATGGTAAGATGATATCAGACAATGCTAAGTGACCATGGAGGAATGCATCTAGAAGCCAGGACAAAAAATGAATGAAGCACGAAGAGGGTGTTGAAACTGAATGGGTGAGAGATATAGGAACAGCAGAACAAATAGTACATTCCCTCCTCAGAGAATTCCCTCTCAGTATTGTGCTCCTAACTCACAGGAATGGTGCTCTTCCACTTTACTTTGAGCCATGTTTTTACAATGTAAAATCAAGCCCTTTCTTACATGTGTATCATAAGTGCAGACTTAACCTCAGGTTTAGTGGTCAGAAAGGCAAATTTCCCTGACAAAAGTTTAAAAAAGACAAAATTAACAGATAATCTTACTAAAATATGATAATATCTTCTTTCTTTAAAGTCTCAATTAATGCGAAATGCCTTCCTGCAAGACAGCAGGCACTAAGGAGTCAAGAAAAATTGCTTGCAAAATAAATCACGGTTCATATTTCCAACAATAACTGCCTTTTATTCGTGCATTAGAATCTTGGATCTACTGTTTTCTTTGGATTTTCTTCTATACACATTCCAATGCACCTGACAATTGAAGAAAAGACAGTACTGTCCAGCCATTGTGTGGGCAGATGTGTAAATTTCCACAAGAGATTCTGCCAAGCCTTCCCCTTACACAGACCTCTGACACCTGCATTATTTGGAAGGATGACTTTCTGTATCAGTGAATTTTCCTGAGTGACTGAGGCAAGATGAGCAACCGAGAACCTGGCTGCAGAGCCATCTTGCAGAGTAGATAGGAATTATCCTTTCCTGCTTAAGCAAAATGCAGCAGCCTCGGGTTCCAAGGAAGACAGAAGTGGTTCACCTCATGCATCTCCTAAAAAAGTGGAGATTGACAAAAGTCTGTTAAGTATCTTGTCTACAGTCGTTTAAAAATACAATAAAATCTAAACAAACTGCAAGAATAGGTTATGTTGTAATTGAAATTGTGTATAAAACAAACAACAAACTTGGCATTTCTGTTGATAAAAGGCGTATGAGTAAGCCCACTGGGCTTATATATGCCAAATGTTAAACCTCCCAGTAGCATGCTCTGTATGATGCCTTTGACACCTGCAGAGAAATTACATCAAATCTGTAGCAGCAGTATTAGGTAATGCACCAGAGTTCAATGTTCAAAACATCCTGTTCTTTACATAGCCTCCTGTCTTACACAAAAGCAGTCAAAAATAATAGAGTTTGTTCTAGAGCCAGATTTACAAGGCTGCGTTCATAGACTTTGTAAGGATCATCTTGCAAGGCTGTTTTGCTATACCTGTGGGCTGGGAAAGGGGAGGCAGCAGAAGGCGCAAGTGAGAGGAAAGATTTGTGAATGGATCACTTCAAGCTCTCGGAAAAAAAAAATCACTCTGCATTATGACAATTAATTTACTTTTCTGAAAAGTGATATTAATAAGAAGTGAAATTTGTAAGAAGTGAGTAACAGACTAAGTATCCTGTAGCTGGACTGAAGATTGATTAAAGTCATGGGATATTTATATTTGTAGTTTGAAATCTGGAGGCTTGGATCAGCTAATTAGTAAGACACATACCATTTGCAAAACTTGAATGTTGATCCTGATGCAAATTTTTAACTCATCAATCGTTTGGAATGTTTAGAGGAGAGGAAGCTTGGCTCTCCTCTCAAATTTCACACTAGAAGGCTCTCTAGCTGGCTTCTGTGATGAAAGAAAAATTGAACAAGAGGGGGAAAAAAAGGAAAGGATGGCTCTATGTAGGCTTCTACAGCCTTGCTATGTAGTATGTACATTGTAATAACCTCAGTGCTGCTGTTACACAGCTATGCAAGTAATTGGCCACTCCTTACTGGGATCTTGGGTTCCTGTTGTTGAGGGAAATCTGAGCAGAACAGTGCAATTCACCAGTGCCTTTACATTCTTGTCACAATCATGAGTCTATGACCAATATCTTTGCAATCGAGACACAAATCTTTAATTGCTTTATTCTTGTTTTCACAAGCTGTTGACAGCTGCGCTGTTCTTCAGTTTGTTTATGAAACACTCATTTGCACTGGAAAGCAGCATACTGATAGTATGCTGAACTGGGAATAAAGGGACCTCACTCAGCACATTGGTGAAGTCTGCTACCAGCTCCTGGCCTTTGAAGCACTGCTTAGGCACAGATTGTATTTACAGTTACCAAGTCTAAAAACTGTAAAGACCTTCATTCTTACTTAAGAAGGTGCTTTGAGATCACAGATGAAATGCACCAGGAAAAAATAACAGTAACTTGTACAAAAAATAGCCAGTGTTGCAGAATGAAGCACCAGATAACAAAGATGAATTTCATACGTCCATCGAGGGGTCTTCAGTTTATACCAGATCATATTTGAGCCCAGCTATTTTGTCCAAACACCTACCTATAGTCTATTTGTAACATATCCCTCATTAAGCTCTTCCTCTTACTTCCTGTGAATAGCAATATTGTGAAACTGCACAGAGGAAGTGGAAGTTTAAAAGCTTTGCAGAGGCCAGATGGAAAATGTGATAGGAAACTAAAAAACAAACATTCTGTGTTTTCATATATATTAATTACACTTAACAAAAGTTAACTTCTACTCATATCTTTCCCTCAATTTTTTTACCCAGAACTTTTCATTCTTGTACTAACAGTTATACACTCCAATGGCTTCTACCAATGACAATAATAACAGCCTGGTATATGTTTTATTATCAAAGGCAGCAAAAAATCATATTTTACGTAGAAGAAATAAGCCAGAATCAATAAAGATATAAGTCATTGCCTTTATTAAATCACCAGAACAAGACTTCTCATTTAATTTTTACCAAAGTGCAGTTCCCTTTACTGGGATTCTCTGGGTGATTTTTACCAAGGTTTTCTCTGGGTGATTTTTACCAAGGTTTTCTCTGCAGGAAATAGCAGACAAACTCCAGATCTCTGAAAGAATGACAAAACAATATGAAATACAGGGTCTCCCACAAGAATGCTAGGGACTTCATCTCTCATGGACCTGGGAAAGACCAAACAAAATCTACACACGGCCCAAACCCAGACTGGGGTCTGGCATTTGAATAATCCTGGAGCATTTTCAATCCATCTCATTCTGTCTTAGTAACTGCTTCCTTTTTTTAAAGTAGGTTAAGGTGAAAAGATCTTACTTATACTGTTACATCAGCTGATTTTGAAATTCTTAGCATCCACCAGCACATCTGAAAATCAGAATACTTATTTTGTTTTGTAAATTGTGGAATAAAAATTTGAACATTTTAAGTCTGTAAAATCAAATTATTCTGAATCATTCGTCTTTTTTAGTTACTGGCCACTAAAGATTGATGTTGCCCTGTAACTCCTTGCTGATGAACACATTCCTGTGAATGCCTAATTTGTGAGAGATTTACACTGTGCAAACATTATCTACAGAGAGCCCTTGATTCTCTCTAAATCAATTAGATATGCCTTTTCAGGCATAGTTCTGTTGGAGGCTGCCAGAGGAGGGTTTTCTTTTTTTACCTGAAATGGGGACTCCAAAACCACATCACCTCTGAGAAGCCATGGGGTGACTTGGAAATAAAATGGTCCTGCAAAGGCAGCCCCCTATATAATTGAAATGCAATTTAAGGGGTCTTCAGAGGAATCTCTCCAACTCTGGAGGAGGCTGATCAGCAATCTGACCTCCAATAAAGACAACAGGAGGAAGCTCCCTTTGAAAGATAGAGGAAATTTTTTTCTTTGAAAAGCATGCTTAGGTGCTGTCTGTTGATACAGTGCAGACTTATCTCCTGAGGTCCAGACAAGTCTGTGTTACTGATTATGCCAATATACCTCATGCGGTTCTCACCACCTTTGTCTCAGAATTGGAAAAGTCAAGGAGAGCCAGTGAAAAACAAAACAGAATCCTACCTAATGGAGAGTTTATCATTAGAAGTGTTCTAAGAGAAATCTCCCTGCATATATATGAAGTTTAGGAATTTTACTGGTTTATTGCTCCCTGGAAACAATAAGCTGTCAACAAAACAATGGAAAAATGTGTCTGTAAACCTGATGGATACATGTACAAGCAGATAATTGTACTTGCAATAATGCACTGTGTGTGCAAAATGAGCATCTGTACCTAAAGGTATACATGAGTTCATGATGTTCAACAAAGGCAAATACTAAGTCCTGCATCTGGGATAGTCTAGAAGCCAACTGACTGGAAAGCAGCTCTGCAAAAAGGACCTGGGGTTCCTGGAGGATAAACTGAACATGAATCAGCAGTGTGTCTTTGCAGTATTAAAAGCCAACCTCATACTGGGCTGTTTTATTAAGAAAATAACCAGCAAGTCAAGGAAGTGATTATTTCCCTCTATTCAGCACTTGTGAGACCACATCTGGAGTACTGCATCCAGTTCTGGGACACTGACAAACCAGAGCAAGTAAAGCTGAGGGCCACCAAGGCGGACCAAGGGCTGGAGTACGTGACTTGACAGGACGGCTGAGCAAGCTGGGTTTGTTCAGCGTGGAAAAGGGAGAGCTGAAAGAGAGTGTCTCACCACCATTGCAACAACCTAAATTATTCAACAAGTTAGCATAAAACACATAAAACTTCCTCCGTTACCATGGCTAACCTGTCTTCCATCTCACATCAGAAATAGAGTAAGTGCATTTTCTGTGAGTATACAATTTGTGGAACAAAGGGACCCGCTGCTGGGGCAGAGTCAGACTAAAGAAGACCTGGAGTCAGGCCAACCAGCATGCCTCAAGCAAGTCAGAGTACTGCAATAAAATAACCAAATCCATCCAAACTACAGTAAAAATTCCCATGACTCAACTACCTCCATAGCCTGTTAGCTCTACTTCCTTATCCCTGTTAGCCCTAACTCCACTAGAGCTCCACTAGAGCCCAAGCTGCTAGATTGTTGAATTCAAACATTGTGTTTATAGAAGCCCCCTCCAAGCCTAAGGCCCAGATCCACAGATCCTGCTTTAATTTACTCCTGAGAATGTGTATTTCTTGGTCAGAATTTTGGTTTTCTATATTTGGAAAGTCTCACCCACAGTCTTTAGCTGACTAAAGGAAGCCAACAAAAATGCAAGATATAGTGGTTACCAAAGCTGAAATCTCCCTAAATGTGACTGTTCCATATGTATTTATGCACTGTTTATGTGCCTACAAAACCCCTAGGAACTCAGTCTTCTCCTTATTTCATTTATAGGGAAGGGATGAGAAAAGATTCCATTTCTACAGAATTCCCCAGATACAATCTATTGCAGAATACATCATTAATAAAGGATTTTTCTATTTACTTGTTTCACCCAGAGCAGCCGGTCAGTCATGTCTCTCTGGGGCAAGTCAACTTATAATAATAAGTTAATACTGAAATAATACTTATTATTTCATAATCTGAAAATTTTCGAATACTGTCTTGTCCCTTCCATTTGTATTATATTACCTGGGAGTATGGAAGTATTTTTGCATTATACTGTAGAAATTTAAGACAAAAAATATTTATGAAACATTAGAAAAGGATTGAGCAGAATAGACAACTATAAAAATCCTGATAAACTTTTGTATAAAAGGTTATGTTTCATATTGGTAAAGGAGCAGGCTAAGAATTAATCTGAATCATGCTCATGTGAAGTAAAACTAGTGAGTTACAACCAAGGAAGATGTATTAAAAGCAACAATTATCTTTTTTCCCCCCACAAATCTCAAAGCACTGAAGTGCCACTGAACTCAATAGGAATCTATTACTGATTTTGGTGAGAAATGTAGACTTATTGTCACAGTTGGAGAAACTGAGATACAAAAATGTTAAATGAGTTGCAGGATATTACCCAGCAAATGGCAGATCTGGGAATACTACTCAGCTCCCCTGGAGGCCAGTCCATGCGTCATCCATCGCACCACTTCGTCATACTACAAGGCAGCAACCAAGCACAAATTTTTAGGGATTTTGTTTAATGAGAATGGGAGATGGAGAGATCTGGAGGCACACCTCTAAAGAATAGGAGTGCTGGGCTTGTTTGGCTTTATATCCAATGTGGGACTGCTGACGCTTAAATATGATCATGCCTTTGCTCATATGCAGATTATAAATGGAAGAGTCAGAGGATAAGAAAGGATCACACAGAGAAAAAATATAATCCAATTTAATTTACAAATAAACACCTAACAATGAAGATTCTGTGCATTGAGTCAGGAGTCAAGTTTGCAAATCATAATCAAATGTGATATAACACTGTTTCTGCTGAAGTGGTTGAATCAACTAGTTGGTTGATGTAGGAATAAAATGGAGGGGAGAGTTGTATTACTTTGCATCAGGTGTCTAACAGTCCTGTTTTTCACAGATTACTTCTCTTCAATTTGAAACAGGTGATGTCAGGCCCTTTAACAGAAGGCATAATTGTAGCATAATTGTTTATGTCTCACTGCTCTATGGGTGGCATATCACTTTGCTCCTGAGACAGATGCACTGACTTTACAGTTTATTCCAACAAGGATATTTGGAACATTTAAAATGATCAATATTAATCCATTTTCATGGCAAATAGTGTTTGATAATTTCCTCTCACTGGGGTCACTGCTGCATATGATTTCTTATTAGCCTCCCATCCTAGGAGGTTCTGCATCCTCAAAAGAACACATGGGATGGGACAGGACAAAAAGACAGCAGCTAAGGCCAAGACTGAGATGGTTGCTAATCTCAAGTGATTTAAATTGAAGGATATTGTAAATATTTAACATGTTACTGTAAGCAAAGGCAGTGTGTGAATGGCAGCAAAAATATTATAGGATTCATATCTTACAGTTCAGCAACCTTTCAGATGGACCATGCCATGACAGAGGGGCAGAAAATTCCTGCTCTTCAATTCACTTTAAGCCTTCTGACTTCACTGCTTAAGTAGTTAACCAACTACATAATCTAGATTCATGACTGCTAGTGGGAAATAAGTTTTACTGACACTTCAGACTTCAAGCATTTCAAACTTTTCCTCTGATTTTAACTTTTGAAATATTTTAAATAAACTTGTAACTTTGACATCCCAATCCTTCAGCAAACAATTTCTCCTTAATGACATTTTACTCATTACACTGTTCACACCTACCAGGAACTTCACTTCTGGAATGGGTTTCGCTTTATTGTTCTGGGTTTTTTTAAAAAGCTTGCTATTCTGCAGCTGTGTAATATATGACAATAGAGGGTGATAAACACTGCACAGCTGAAGCTGAAAAAAATTTGAGTTAATGGAATGAAGTGAAGGTGATGACACTTTTTTTTTAACACAGAAAATCATGAGATATTTTAAACAATATGTTTTACACAAACACAAAAAAGAAATCCTTCATTTTCCCTAAAGAATTTCTAGTGCAAAATTCAATCCCACTAGAGAACATACACATGAAAAAAATCCTAACCTCTATTTAATGACTTCATGAATTCACACAAAGTGGGATAACCTTTATGCTTCTAAAATCCCTGTGAGGTAGCAGTCCTCCATTCTGCTGCTAAAATCCTCTCTACTGCTGGTGGCTGCTGGAAATCAAAGAGTTAAAATGGAAAGCACTGGAAAAGAGTAAAGCATATGTTATATGCAGCACGTTACTTTCTCGCTGGGCTTCCCAAGGGCCAGCAAAGTTTGGGAACCACTTCTGTAAAGGAAATGTATATGGTGTCAAATTATTGACAGTCCTCTGCGTCAGCTCCATCTCTGCAACTGATTAGCCCCAGAATGACTTTGGCCTCACATAGTTTCTTACAAACATTATTTAATCAGGCTTCAAAACTTAAGCAGGCGACACTGTTATTCCCAGTTTACAGATGAGTCCTAAGTGCAACAGGGTTAACAGCTACTGCAAGGGGACACATTAAAGGAGCATCAGGAGCTGGAATAAAATTCAGCTTCCCAACCCTTGCCCGCTTAACCATAATGTCCACAGTCTAAACCACTTAGATTAAAAAAATAAAATAAAAATTAAGCTCATTCACTGAAACTGTGTCCCCCGAAGCCATTTCTGATGCCTAAGTAAGCACTGTAATTTTTAGAGCTACTGTGCACCTGCAGCTTCCAAATAGTTTCCAAAGGTCACCTACTTATCCTAATTTTTCCAAGCTTCAGCTTCTTAAGTCTTTCAAAACATGGAAAGAATAGCTACCTGTCTCCCAGTCTTCCTGCCCACTAATATCAATGAGATGTTTTTCTTTGACTTAGTAGCTGAAAGGCTTTCCTCCCATATTCTTTTCCCTCAGTTTTGGAAAGCAATTGTCTCAGGGTGGATAAATGTCTGCTTCAAGAGAAACTGTTGTGTTGAGAATCACTATGTAATCATTACCACCCATGCACCACACAATGCAAACAGTAAAAATGACAAGCAAATCAAATAGCATAAAAATAAAGAATAATAAAACAGTACAATCATCCTAACAGCAATGGCTGGAAATTCATCTTGAAAGCTTTAACTGCTCTTGTGGCACAGAAGCTAGGAGGGATTGTTCTGTGCCATGATGGTGTTGCCCAATAACCCATTCTGTTTATACTAACAGAGCTGGCTAAATTATCCTGCCTTGTGTTCTCCTTTAATTGATTGTTTAGTTTAAAGAGAGGATTAAAAAGGCTGGCTGGGATCCAAGCTCAATTGCCTGCTGCTATGACAGAAAAAAGTACTGATCAGAATATTTCTCTGCAGAATGAAATGTGTATCTCCTGGGCTTTTAGCAATAGCAAAGCAAGTTTACATTTCTGTCTCTAATAAGATTCTGTCCTCTAAGTCATTAGCAATTCCTTGATCCCTTCTCTTATTCCTGCCCCCTTTATCTTATTTATTGAAACTTGTAATATAAACAGCATTTCTTCACTTACTGTCTTTTTGAATTGTTGATTTTCTGGAAAATGGCACCAGTGCAAGGTTTCAGAGCATTTCCTCTGCATAGCAGTGGTGTTTCAGTCACATGTGGGTACTCTCAGACACCAGCTATCATTTAGGGCCATCAGAGGCAACCTGGGGAGCCAGATATTGGGTCAGTGTAAATGAGCACAGCACAGTGTGACCTCAGGAGCATCGGGCAGATTCGCACAAGGCTGAGGATCTGGCCATGTGACTGTTTCCAGCTAAAATCACATTCTTCCCCCACCACATGCTGGAAAATTAGAGACTGCAGTTCTTTTTAAACACGCTTATGGATGTAGAAAACCCTTTCATAAGGCAGGGAGGGCAGAGGAGGAGAGGTTTCTTCTGAAAGGCAACATACGACGGGATTGGAAATGCCAGCGCTTTTGCTCCCTCGTTGTCACATTCCTTTCCCAGGCCCGGAGGATGAGGCAGCCTGTGAGCCGCACTGGCTGGGAAGGATTGCATTGCTGAACAGGGACAGGAAAGGGAATGTGGTTTCCTGAAAGGTTTCCAGCAAGTACATGGGAATGGAGCTCTTGAAAGAGACATGGAGCTGGAAGCGCTTCCCCTCTGAGAAACACTTCCAATCTGCTCCCTGGGCCAAATGTAATAACAGCTCTGACATTATTATTACAAATAATAATGTAAAAAAGTCATTCTTGTAGCTTGCTGCTGTGATTTCTCCATTTTGAAGTCACACCTTCTTTGAGACCTGGAAGTCATGCGGGTTTAACATGCAAGCCTGCTCACAAGGGATGCTTCTTGGGTGCATCTCTACCAGCATTTATCACCAAGTCTTTCTGGAGGTGCCAGGAATGCTTCTGGCAACAAAGAAAATTAACTTATAGATATGTTTTTCTACTTAGGTCCCTCCTTATATCTCTTGATTTACATGGAATGCATTGACACAAATTGTCTGCAATACATAACAAGCTTTTTCCTACTGTCAGTCATAAGCCAACATCTAGATATGAGGAAAAATTCTGTACGAAAAGCAGCTATTTTGCCGTTTGATGTAGGAAATTTTGGTAAGATCCTTCTACAGCTGCCAATATTCTCCCTTACCCTCTTTAATACACTATACTGCACAACAAATTAAAAGAAATTATTTCAAACATCTCCCTAAACAAGGCTATAGGAGAATATGCTTACAAGTGAATACTAACAGAGTTATGTTAAATAGTTAGATTATCACTAGAAGGGTTAGGAAATAACATATGAAGGAAGAAATGAAAAAGCAAAAGCAGCAAGGGACCCAGTTTCTGATTTACCATCCAGGAATATGCTGGACTATGCACAGAAGAGTTACAAAACAACTACTGTTGACAGTACAAATGGGGAAAAATATAGCCATTAGAAACAGTATAAATTGTACTGGCATTAATAAAGCTTCTCCCCAGACTTCATTCTACAAAAAAAAAAAAAGGGGGTGGCATTAATTCAGCAACCTCCGTTTCTAAATAGGTTCAGTTAAATTGGTACCATTTTTGTTTAGATAAGGCCTCAGACTCACTGACTCTCTGGAACCCCCTCTTAGTCTTACCTCTAACCACTTTTTCCAGCCCATGGCAGGGAAAAATGTACCACAGGAGGCAGAGCCAGACACCAGTAGTATCATAAGAGACTCAACCAACAGTGTCTCAGCAAACACTGGGCCAGAATCCACCCTCGCACACAGTGAGCAATTCATTTGTTTGGGACTGTTCAAAGAGGCAACTCTTAAGCTGCCAGCTTACTGACACCTGACAGCCATCAGCCTGCAGTGCCTAAGCTGCTATAAAACATGAGTCAGTCAATGAATTACTTGATTTTTGGAAAATAATAGTAATTTAGAACATTCTTTTCACATTTCTGTGTATGCATCATTTAACCTCGTGGGTGTTTTGGTTTTTGCTTTTTTTTATTATTATTACTTTAACTAAGTGTATAAAAGGAATAAGGACATAAAAGTTCTTATCAGTATCAGGAAAAAGTTAAAGATTGTTTTACAGGGTTATATCCATATTCTATGTAAGGACAGGAATCTCTTTTGACTTTTGAGAAAACACAGCCTTAACTCTACAGCCCAAAACTGACAGCATACATTTCTTAAACTTCAAAATACAGGATTTTAAACAGTTGACCGCTATTTTTAGCTGATGTTAGAAGTCCAGGTAACAACTGAGAGAGCTGTTTCTGTAGTATTTCTAGGACTGTAGCTAACTCAAACATCCACACACTTCACAGTTTCGTTTCCATACAATTTATTTTTTTTTAGGAAATAAGTACACTACATTCTGAATGAGGATTTCTTCTTTCCATTTGATTCTTTCAGTTAAATAGAAACAGACAAGAAATCAAATATTCATAATAAGATATAGAAAATACTTTCATAAGCCAAGGAACTCCTAAACTGCAACCAATTTATGCAAAAGGCTGTACAAATATGCCTTAGAAAACACAGGCAAATGCAGTCAGTGGTAGGTGAATATGAGACAGCTAAATGCAAAAGTTTGACTAAAAAAATTCCCAAAGTCCCTAGCACCTTTCTTACTTGATGTGAAGTACACCAGGTTGAAGGAGATTTCTGCTACAAAAGTGCACGATTGCCAGAATCACTGTTGATAAACAATTTACTTCTGAACACAGTCATGATTCAGAAACATGGTTAATAATTTGCATCTTTCAAGGAAAGAAATTCACTAAGTGCTTTCAGAGCAACCTCAGCACACACTGATAAACTGAGGTCTTCACAAAAAGCCAGTTGTGGACACTGTGTTTAAAAGGAGAAGGAAGAATTTGTGTCATTGATATCTTTGTGCTTTTCATTCAACACCAGGTTAATAATACACAGACATGGGCCTGGAAGCAGGATTCTTTCCTCCCAACAGAGCACCCCAAACACTAAGCAACAGAGGCAGACTGCTTTTTGCTCACTTTGGTTCAATGAATCTCCTGGTCCTTGCAAGCAGCTGACTAACAGTGGCATAAATAAGAAACTGCCCCAGGTCATCCCGTCTCACAAGTGGTATAAAGACACTTTTTTAAGGGGAGAGTCTTAAGTGGAGGATTTGATTCCTCCCTCCTCCTCCTTACAGACTAAGGAGAAGACAGAGCCCACGTCTACCCCATTCAGACAAGCACTCTAATCTGCAAGCTTTCCCCCTGGTTACACTGTGGCAGAGCAGTTGCCCACTTGCTTTTGCACACTTTCAAAGAGGATCATGGCTAGATAGAGGAGTCTTCCCACAAACTCTGCTGAGGCTTGGCGATGACTATTCCTTCAGACACATCCTAGCTAAAGTTCAGTGCTTCCTTCTGGCTCACTCTAGACAGCTGGCTATTCACTGTGAGGGTTTTCCAACTCATCTTTATGAATCACTACTTTCTGGTGTACAGTCTAGTGTACTTCGATGGTTTCCCATCTGGTGAAAAGATTGCTGAGATCATCAGACATAGCACTAATTAACAATGTCACAGTTACAAACAAACTGTTCTGGAGCAGTAAGCACCCCTTCATGTTTGCCTTGCTTTCTCACTGACTCTTTTTCTGATGAAAAGCCACTGGAATGGCACGTTATTATCATCCTCTGTTTTATTAGTATGATGGTCCTCATGTACGTCAACAAGAGATTTACATGGCAGGCCAGCACGACACTGACATTCTAAATCACCAGCAACCCCATCTGATTTTTGCAGGGTCTCATAAAACCAGCATGTATGCCCATAAACTTAGAAATGCCATCAGCGCCATGGAGGAAGTTGCCACTCTAGGCAGAGTTACCTTCATGGGATCTTCATGGTTGCAGCACTGAATAGAATTTTAATCAGACCAGGCTCAAAAATTCTGACAGTGCAGCCTGTGCAAAAAAACAGAGGAAGGAAAACTAGAGGACCAGTCATCAACAACCATAAAATGCAAGATTAGGTGACCAAGCAGCAACTAATTTAAACGAGTTTAGGAAATGAATATCACTCACTTTGATCTTGTCTTTATATATTTCCTAAGGTTCTCTATAATTCTACTTCTGCTCCCATCACACTTTTCAGCACATACTCTACAGAGATCTCACTGCTTTCCGTCCCTGAGCTTGACACTATGATCCACGGTGAATTAATTGACATCCATGCTGGACATGCTGCGCCTGCCACTCCAATTAAAAAAAAAGATGAGAGAATGCAGTCAATAAACCTAGCAGAAATATGGCTGAAATTATTCTGAAGTATTCCTACCGTCTACAGTGCTCCCAAGTCTCCCCATTCTCAGTTGTCATTTTCTTCTCCCTTTTATAAGAGGAAATGGATGCTAAATCAGAAAGTTAGGTTTGCTTTTTAACATAATTATTAGCAATATACCTTTTCCCCTTTGTTAGAAATTACTTTAGTGTGTAATTCATCCAAGTGATAAGACAGACACAACTTATACACACAGTCTCCATTCTTTTGTATAAGGCCAGGACTAACTGCATTCACCAGCCTAGAGACCTGCAAAACAACAGGTTTTTCCTTCCACTCTGGTGGCATTCATAACTCTCCTTCTGCTACTACCTCTCTTCATCCCCAGGAAATGAACCGCTGCAGACAGAGAAAGAATGAGACTTCAGTCAACAAATATGCTGAAGACTAGAGCTTAACTGCCAGTATTCCAGATTTTTTTTTTCTCCTGTGAATTTGGCCTCAAAAACATATTTAGCACTATGTCCTTCTTAGACATCAAACACTATTTGAGTTAAAAGTATAAGTACCTTTGGAGACTGTCCTTAACTTCTTCAGCAATATAAAGCATGCTCTGTTCACTCCATCCATAGTGGAGCATACCATTGCACAATCACCTACAGTGCCCTTAGGCGTGACACTGGTCCCACAAAATATGGTGGCATCCCCAATAACCCCTGTCTAGCACTTTGCACTAGAGCTATCCCATCTGCACCATGCCCACCTCACAACCATAACATATGGCACTACATGACTCACACAACTATTTGCCAACCCTTTAGCACAGTGAGATCCAGGAAGCATGAAAGGAAAATGTGAGCCAAAGGAAAGTGTGGGTCAAACATCTTCCAGACTCCCATTTCAGCTTAATTATACCAGACAGCTCACATAAGAGAGAGGAGGCAATATCTGCCTCCATAGCCTTCACATGCCTTAATGTATTCATGGAAAAGGGTTGTCCTTTCCCAAAGACTCGGTACTGTGTTATCACAAGCAGTAAGTAATTTACCTTGTTTGCTTAATGTATTCTCAAAGGCTTGGATGTCCTGTCCCTGTAGAGCTAGATTGGATCAGAAGGACTCACCACGACCCATGGAGATGGCAAAGCCCAGATAGAGAGGGAGAGCAATGGAGGACTTCCTCAGACCATTATGTGTGCATATGCATGGAGTATTCGGAGTGAAGACCTTGCCAGTGGAATTCACACAAAGCACTGGACAAGGGAAACAGCCTTCCAGTCCACCCTGAACCGCTTTGCAGCCAGGCAACTCACAGCTGCTTATGTTACCAAAATCCTGATATGTCAGCTTTGCAAAAGAGAGGAAACATCAAGAGAAGTCTCTTTGGGTATGGCTTTGCACAGATGTCTTGTCAAATCTCTCTGTCAACAGCATTTCTCTGTAAGTCTTGCACAACTCACTCATGAAGGACGTGTTCTTTGTTCGTTCTGGGCAACCTCCAAACTAAAAACAAGGAGTGCTCTTTAGGGGCAAATGAGCTGGAGGAAATAGCAGAGGTCCTCCTGAAGCCCACCCCCTGGCAGAAGAAGAAGGAAAAAGGGATGCCCTACTCTGTCCTGCCTTGTTGGGGACTTGTTTGCTCCAATGCCTTGTGCAGGGGAGCCACTGCAGTGGTGCTGGTGCTGCCTGAAGGACAGAGCAGAAACCTCAGAAGAGCTGTTGGAAATTTGCCACAAGGATCAAAACCAGCTCCTGCCAGCCCTCCCAGATGTATCATTCCAAATCTGATTGTTTGAAACTTGCCAGCAGGCTCAAGAGGTGAATTTCACACAGCGTACAGATACCAAGTGATGTGCATAGTTTGGGCCCTAACTGAGACCATGATAAGAGCTGAATAACTACCTATACAAATTAGGAATATTTTGTGAGAATCCAGGTCTTGGGTGAATTACACATGCTGAAGACACTGGCGTGTCCATGGTTTGTTCCGATTTCAGGTCCTATACTTCCAAATAATTTCAGAATTTACTCAAATTTAAAGGCCATTGTTATTCCCAGTTCATTTGAGAGAGCAAGCCTGAGGTTCACAGCTGATCATGTTTTCTTCACTTGCATACTGTGTAACTTTAACTCCCTCTTGACTTGCTCTGTTGCAGATTCTATTATTAAAAAATGAATGTTCATTATTAAGTGATTTCTTACAAAATCAAACATTAAAGGCTAGTTCCCCAATTGATTTGATCAGTGTAGCTGTGCTGAAGTCCTTGAATGTTCGCTAATTTGCACCAGTAGATAGGGAGTCTTGTACTTTTGGTATCGAGATATTTTAAAAGCTCTTTTATTTTTATTTCTCTCCAGCTGAACTGATGTGAGGGGGTAGCAGTGTCATTGCTCTTGGCAAGACTCTCAGCTTCATATTTGTTCTCATGAAGCTTCCAGTCAAGTTTTGCAAACTCAGACATTTAGTTACTGTGGTTTCAATACACACCTCAGCCTATAGATGATTAGCTGAAGAAACCACCAATTCCAATCCTCCAGTATCCCCTGGTAGCTCACTTATCATCACTAGTGTGAACCAACCAGCCTTTCCTCCAACAGCAGCCTAAATCCCCTAAAGCACTGTTTCCAGATGGGGAAATTACCTTCACAGACACCTGTTACATCTCATAATATCAGATAGCACAACGTCTGTAATTCTCCCTCAAACTTATCCTACAACTTTGTGAGTCACACTACATGTTTCATGTACCCGGTGAACTAAAGCAAACAAACAGGAACTATTTGTATTCTTCTTATTTATGCCAGGGCTTATAATAAACCCCTTTGGAAACACTTCCGAACAGGTAGCAGCCGGCACACAAGTTTTGCCAAGGACTTAAACGAGTCTTTACCTGTTGCAGCTGTTGGGAAATTCCTAGCTGTTGCTAGAAGTGTACTTGTACCTGCATGCTGGGATTGGGAGTGTGAGCAGGTGTTTGCAAACCACACTTGCATTGCTAACCATGTCTCAGACTCAATACTAATCATACCAGCAATGTCTGGTACCTGCAATATCTTGCTGCAAAGATTCTCCTTCAATTTGTCTTACAACAGTGATCAGAAGTGCTCTAAGCACAGAAGTCTCTCCAGTTAATATTTTAGTGTACAGTGTGATGCTCCTTACCCTGAAGGCCCTTTAAGATTTGACCCCTTTCACTGTTTTTCCTGCTGTCAGCCAAGACAGCAAAAGAAGAAATGGTATGCAGGCTGAAAAGCAGTCCTCAATCAGCTCTTTGTCTTTCATGCCCATCTTTTTATCCAGGGGCAACAGTCTTTTTGCATTACAAGTTAAAATGAACCCCCAGTAGGGGTGATGAAGAAACAATAAAACTAATCATTAAGCAGGCCTGCTGAGAAGTGAATTCCAGTCCCAGGTCAGATCTAATTGCATTCTGACACTGAAGTAATGGCCTGGTCATTTATATTAGTAATGTCATGTTTCTTTTTATTTATTTGTCTCCATTCTGCTCTCCATCCTCATAAAGAAAGAATTATAGACATGTAGATTGATGAAAAGACATACATAGAGATGAAAATACACATATTATCCTGTGGCGTACTTCACAAGTGCTTAAAATACTCTCTCTTTAGCCAAGATCAATTTTGGAGAAACTAAAAAAAATACAGCGTTTTGGAAAATGATGTGCAACTGTAAAAGGGAGATTTAAGAAAAATTATGGTACTGTCATGGCCTATTACCAAGGAAAACCACGTACACAGGGAAGGAAAGTTAAATTTAATAATGCATATAAGCACACAAGATATATATGTGTAGCTCTGATTTTTGAAACTGAGGAGATTTAAATACCTACCTTTGAGTAATTACAAGAGAAATAAGCTACTTTTGAGTTCAAGTACACCACATGGTATAC
This sequence comes from Corapipo altera, assembly GCF_003945725.1. Classification (NCBI taxonomy): domain Eukaryota; kingdom Metazoa; phylum Chordata; class Aves; order Passeriformes; family Pipridae; genus Corapipo; species Corapipo altera. The sequence continues at coordinate 7,241,831 of NW_020884879.1, read as the reverse complement.
GCACACATCCACAAATATATTACCGAAAATATAACTATCTTTAGGTCTCTTTCCTCCCTTGCCACCTCCCTTTTACTGCTTTTACCATTAATGATGTTTTGCCCCGGTCTGCATCCTCAGCCTCCTCCCCCACTGTTTTTTGCCCAGACTCCCAGTCAGCTTCCCAGCCTGAGACTTCTTCCTTCAAGAATCTAAACAAGATGCCTTTGCATCTGAGTGAACACAATGGGCCTCTCTTCAAAGCCGAGCAACATTTTTCCTATCATTGTTTGCAGGGGAAGAGTCACTCTGCACTCTACTCAGATATTACAGTCACACATGCCTTATGGGTAGATTTGCTGTCATAAGAGGGTTCATACAACTAACAAGATCACTTAATCCCTTTCTAGGTCTCTCAGCATTTGTAACAAGTTTTGTAATTGCTTTTTAAATGAAATGTTCTGACCTTGGAAACTCACTTGCAAGTCAGCTCAATCCTCTGGCTTTCTTCCCTTCATATAGCTTTTATGACCTCTCCTATCTGGATAGCAACCCCTTTCTCAAAGTATCTTAGTCCAATCCTCTTGATGCTATCCAGAGCTAAAAGCCCTCAGCATGTGCTTTGGATCCGATCCCTACCTGGCTGCTGTGCTCAGAGGGGCGTTGATCAAATCTGGTAACAACAAATCAGGTCTCAGAAAAAGTAGTTGTAGAACCTGGAGTTGTTCCATCTAATTGCAAGCAGGCTTTCACAACTCATTTACTGAAGAAAACTTCCTTATCAGGTGAAGATGTGACTAACTTCCACCCAGATTTCATGTTGTGGTTTTTATCAAAAACACATGAAAAGATCTTTTCTTTATTCATAGAATCAGCTTTCCAAACTTGCTTTATCAAAAGCCACAGAATGGCATGGTAACAATTTTGGCTAGTATTTGCCATGCACTTCATGTTCTCGGGTTAGCTGAGCTAGTGAAGCAGGCCTGCATAAGTACACCACAGTCAGTTTTTTGTATTAAGCTCCATTCCGTGATGAATACAGTGCCACCACTATCCAAGGTAGCTAGTTTAACAACTCATTTATTCCCAGTAGTTCCAACCTTGTGAATATGCAACGTTGTCAGGACAGGCATGCATTCCTTGTTGCATTTATCCGCCCACACTCACTTTTTTTAGTTACCTGTGGTGAATCTCTTAAATGTCACCAATGGATGTCAGGCTGAAAACCTCTGTGAAGGTCTGGTATAGTCCAGCCCTCTCTGTGCACACATGCCATAAGAGCCAGTCTGTACCCTCTCTGTGCACACATGCCATAAGAGCCAGACTGTAATGCCTGGGTTCTGCTTCCACCTCTGCCACTGCTGGACAAATCACATTACTTGTGCCTACATTTTAGCCTTTCATCGACCATATATAGTGGAGTTCTCTAATTCTCTAGGGTATCCTGTGGTTTAACAAACATTTACAGAGTGGGATGGATCAATGTGCAACAAGGTGGAAAAGACTGGGACTTGCATCTAGAACTATTGACCTACCAAAGATCTAAATCATATAAAAAGCTAGAGAGATTTCATTCCCAAGAATTTAAGCAACTGAAACATACCCAAAACATTACAGACAGTACTGAAATTTAATTAAATAGTAAATATTGTTATAGTAATAATTTAGCACTTTGCTTTCCAAGAGTGAAAAAACAATTGGTAAATTAATTAATTAAGACTCAACTCATGAAACACACAACCTCTTTGCAGTGGATAGCAATATATGTGTAATGGTGTGCAGCAATATGACCCAACAGATTAGAACAGGAAAGCAAGGAAAATGCCACATCCAACCTGCAAGTTCAGAGGGAATTAGGTGAACAGAAGAATCCTACGTAGAACCGGGATCAGGGCAACTCAAAGGTGCTACTGCCAGGGAAACAATTACAGAACACTTAAGACCAGTAATTGCGAGGGAGCTTTTTAATATCTTTTCTGAAAAATACTACCCACATCAGCAGTATTCCCTACCTCCTATTGAGACACGAGCACTGACTCAGGTGAGGATGTGCCACCTACAGAGGAACTACTGCTGACTGCAGCGCTTGAGAGCTGCAAGAGCTGCCCCAGCCCTGCCGAGACATCAAAACAGTACTAGGCAGCCAGAGCCTCTTGCATAAGGCATTTCACAGGATTCTCTCTCTTCTCAATATCAAACTGCCTGGAACCTTTTTGTTCCATAGTCCCACATATCTCAAAACATAAGCAAATGAATTTAACTGCAAACAGTTATTATTCCTCTTATACCCATAACTATAAGCTGCTATTATATTTTATACTGTGCATAAGTAAACTAAATTAACTTTCAACAATCAGTTTCCCTTAATTTCCATACCCTTCCCTAGTCTTGATAAAAATATTTGCAACTTTAAATCCATTTAGTTTTTCAGTATTTGTCACTAATGCAGTGACATTACCATCTTTTTCCCAAAATTGCAAACTGTATCTTAAATTCCTATGCCTTCATATTTTTATTTTTATTTTTCTAAAATACAGTTTTGCACTAGAAATTACTTGCTTTTATACAAAACAGACCAGTTAAAACTACTACATGTTATTTATCAGAAATAAATGAAAAACTGCCATTTTGTTACATTTATTAAGCATAGAACACATCACATGAATATAGCTACCCAAATACTGTTCACAAAAATGATCCCATGTAGCCAGAAAAATGCTGGCAATACCTTATATTGCCAGCTGTCTTTCTCCAGATGATCTTGCCCCAAAGAAAAGACTCTTGGGAAAAGTTTCGATGTGCCATATAAAACCTATTTCATACAGTATCTTCTGTATAGAAACATAGGCCAGGGTCACAGGATTCAGTTTCCGATGGACACCAGGCACAGCGCAACAAACCTTGTAGAATGTAAAAGCATCCACCCTATATTAACATATTAACATTAATGAGGAAAAAAAAAGAAACATAACATTTGAGAGAGTTGTCCAACGCCTATCAGCCCTGAATTTAGGAAAACTGCAATTAAATGTACCAGAAATCAGAAACTTTCTAAAGAGTTTTGAGAACAAATCTTCACTTATAAAAGTTAAAAACTTGATTACAGCCTTCAGAATACTTCAAAAATCTGGTTTGTAGGACAGTTATTCCAAAGTTTCCTTGTCATTTATGATTTTTATTAACATCCATATCAGCTTCAGCTCCTTGTCATGGACTGAATTTCCAGAAGCTCCTCTTCATAAGACTTGTTGGAGCCTATTGTACACAAGAAATTACTTGGATAAAAAATGCTGGAGTCAAGACAGAAGAAGAAAAAATCTCCTCTCCTCTTCCATCCTCCAAATGATTTATAGGGACTTAGTGTAAGAGCATATTTTACCAGTAGTTTTCTTACTCAGGAGGATAACTAATTTAATAATCCCATTGAACAAATGACAAGTCTGATTGTCTCTGGGAGAGAAGTGAAGGAACAAAGAAACCTTGTCACACCATGTTTTTTAGGATGATGTTATACAACCCCCACACCCTTGCCAGCAATTTCTCGTGACTCATTCTCCTCGGAAAATGCTGTTATCGATCTCATATAGAGACAATAAAATATGACTTATTTGGTCTCTGTTTCTGTTCAGTTGGCCTTTCACAGAAGCCAGAAAACATTCATAAAAACTGGAATGTAGTAAGAAGATTTGGGGAGAACTTATTATGGATAACTATGATAAATAAATAGAGGGCAAAAGTTACAGAGAAACTGAGGTTTCCTCCAATTTCCTCCTTCCAATTCTGAGGAAGCAGCAAAGAGTTTTCATTCTCAGTCAGAGAACACACTGGTTTCAGTCTCAGTTAATGTTGGGATCCACGAGCCCAAGGCCACTAGAATAGCAAGCACTCCATCAGGAGCAGCTATGTACTACTGGGGATACCAACACAGAAAAGACAAAGCCTTTTTTGCTCTCCTCACACCACCTAAGTAGTCATGACCACTTCAACCAGCTATTGCAGGACTACAGTAATATCAGAACAGGCAATTTTAAAACATGATCTTGCTTGTTCTGAAGGCAACAGTAACCTGATTTTTTCGTGAAGGCACTTCGGGGATCACCCTTCCTCAAAGAAAAGTCAGAGGCTAAATGTCACCAGAAGCATACTCCAAAACTTACTTTGATAGGGATGAGAAATAATGAAAAAATTAGGTCTTTAAGCCTAAGTGCTCTATGAAGATTTACCAGGAAATAGGCAATCTGCCAAACATCTCTGTACTCCTTACCCAGCTCCAAGCTCCAAAAGATCCAGGTTCCCTCAGGCTCTTTCTGCTGCCAGAGAGAGCTCTTGAAACCTCACTGGAGCTTGTTCCCTCTCCTGCAGCACCAGGTTATTAAAGTGTCTGTATTCTTCTGCCTGCCCCCACAAACATAAATCCTTATTTTACATTGCCTTTCTTCTAACATTGAACATAAAAGAATGTCCTTTTTATTGAAGTTTTATCTTTGCCTGCGCTTCTAACAACCCACACTGAACACTCTCTTATTATGGCCCCTTTTGGATTTAGAGGTATATAAGCTGTTTGTGCTTGGCTGCATACATTGGTATTTTTATGTTCTTATGTATCTTTATCTGTACAGTATCTCTGACTACATTGAAAACTGTTTCAAAAAAACTCCCTAAGACTTCATTCAAATAAAACTGTGGAAAAGTGATCTGCTACACACATATTTCCTCATCACTTGAACTTTCACATTCAGCAAGAGCTCAAGTGTTTAATTTTGGCCATTTGTTTTAATTTGGCCACTACAGTTTAAAGGCCGTGCCCCAGATTTGGCCCCGTGAAGACATATTTTGCTCCAGTTGAAATGGGTATGAGGCATAGCATTTTCACATCATAGAAATGCTTCTCTCTCCTCTTTTTTTTTGCTTAATGTAAATTTTGCAACGCTAATTCCTTTCATAAGAGACGTAGGGATAAGTGGTGGTTTACAGTTCAACCTTCCCCTGGTACCCATAAATATTTATTGTTCCTTGCCCTGTTTCAAGGCACAGATGAAATTCATCTTCCTGGGGGGAGGGAGGGGTGGTAGTGGTGGAGAGTGAAGGGATGTGGAGGGGCGAACATCATCTTTAAAGTATAAATGTGAAGAAAACGAAAACAGATGCGTGGAGAGGAAAAGAGAAGCTAGTGGGAACACGGCAGAGCTGGAGCACATTTTTCCTGGGAGACGGCCGTGCCGCGGGCTTCTTCGAGACACCCCACGAGCAGACGGCTCCCCTGCGGACACATTCCCGGCAGGAGCTGGGAGCCGCCGAGGCGAGGCGCAGGATGGGAACGGGCCAGCTCCTCAGCCAGGTCCCAGGCGACGCAAGTGCACCATCCGCTCTCCAGTCAAACCTGCGTCCCTTCCAGCCTGAGAGGAAAATGCCTCCCATTGGGAAAGGTGCAGGACGGCCTAGCGCGGTGCCCTCGCCCAGGCGCTGGGCAGGGCTGTACAGCGGGGCACCAGGCGGGGCAGCTCGGCTCCAGCGGGCTGGAGGACGGTCGAGCAGCGGCAGGAAGAGAGGGAGGAGGTGCCGAGAGGGAGACCGGGAAACTGTAACTCATTGTGGATGGGCTGGACTGGCCGGGGTGGCGAGCGCTCGCAGGCCAGCACATCCATCAACCTGCCGAGCGGCCGACAGGCTGGAGCCGCGGCTGCTCCCGCTCTCCCCGTGTCAGGAATGATCCAGCCCAACTGCGCCGGGGCGGCGCTGCCCGGCCGGCGCTCTCCGGCCAGCGCCCGCCATGGCCGCCCGTACCCCGGGCTGCCCGCGGGGCCCTCGCACGGCTGCAGTCATCCCGAGCCTAAATCCCTTCCCTGTCCCTGCGGCTGCACCCGAGGTTAATTTAATCCCGTCCTGTCCAGTCGCATTAAAGGCCCCATTTGGTCTCACGTCGCCTCTAAATAAGCCTTAACACCGCCGGCTCCAGCGGTCCCCTTGTGTGCGAGGGAAGAGCTAGGCCCTCGGGCTTCCTCCAGCTCTGTTTTCTTCCAGTTTATTCTTAAGGAAACGTCCCAGTCTAACCATCCACGAGACACTCTAGCAGAGAGACCCACCTCAGAGACACCCAACTCGGGCTTTTTCTGTGTAACTGCACTGTGAACAAATGTCTTTATGGAATGAGACATCTGAGACTCTGCCATGGGAAACCTAGGGTCGAACTGGAGAAAAAACCTGCATGGGTGCGCAGGGAGTCAGGAGGGGTACCAGTGGGTTCACTGGAGCCGCCCACTCTGAAGGGACTTTGGTCCCAGCAGTGAAAGTCTCTGGCGTTGAGAGTGTGACTGCCAGAGAGTCTTGTGAATGGTCAGATTGGAAGTTTCCTTAACATCATGAGGTAATTTAAGTTCTCCTATTTATTTTTGCAGCCCTGCTGTGATGATGCTGGTCTATAGCACAGGCACAGCCTGCCCTGAGAGCTGCCCTGCTCCCATGGCCACTGCCAGCTCCTCCATTCTGGGAGCAGCACCCTTTCTGCCCGCTAGTAAGGCCGTGGCCTTAAGAGCTGCAGAAAGTCAAAATGCTTGGGCTCAGGACAAGTCTCTGTTTGCAGCTTGCCCCCCTACCCAGCTAATGAGTCACTGGCGCAGTACATGAAGGTGCTGGCTGCGCTGCCGTGCCTGATACACATCAGCTGCAACACCTCCCCATGTCACAGGGCCTCTGCTCACAGCTCCCACTCTAAACTTCCTGCACTTTGTCTGCCTAAAGCAGAGCCATAGCACTGCTTTAGTGATGGGGGCGGTGAGAATGATTTGTCCGATTTCAAAGCTTTTGATTGAAGGATTTCAGTATTTTTTACTTTTTTTTTTTAAAGTTTGATTTAAATAGTTATTTTGAAAATATAGGTAATAGCATTTGCTGAATATATGCAATTTTCTCAACATAACAAGCCATATATATATATGATACAAACCCATCTCTTGATACGTTTTCCACATCATTTCCAAATTTTCATCAATCTTTTTGTTTTGTTGGAGCTCATATGTTCTAACATGCCCACATAAATTAATGGATTTCTGTATGATTGGAGCTCATATGTTCTAACATGCCCACATAAATTAATGGATTTCTGTATGATTATTTAATTTACTACTCAGTAGCATGGCTGTTATCCTAAAGGAGAAGATACAATGAAACATGAACAGTTCTTTCAACTCTAAGAATACCAATGCAGTTTATAAGCTTATGTCCTGTGTTAGGAACACATCAATACTCAGGAGAAAAGTTAACACATTTTAGCTTTAGATATGTTCTCACGCTCTTCTGAAATCAAAGGTACTTAAGTACAGAATCAAAATAGGGGAGAGGAGCTTTTATAAGAATAAACCTCAAAATATTATCACAGAATCATCAAGGTTGGAAAAGACCTGCAAGATGGAGTTCAATCATTAACCCAGCACCACTGTATTCACCACGAAACAATGTCCCCAAGAGCCACATCCACGTTTTAAATACTTCCATGGAGGGTGATCCCACCGCCTCCTTGGGCAGCCTGTTCCAATGCCTGACTACCCTTTCGGTGAAAAATATCCAAACTACTTTCCTGCAGCTGCAACTTAAAGAATATTTCTGTCTTAGAATTAATTATTCCACCATCACCAAATGTGTTTTTTTCTGGATTGGATCAAATAAATATGTGGTGTATCGGGGGAGATTCTGTTTTCAAATTAAATGATGAGGGATTTTAGATGAGCAAATACAATCATTCAAAGATTAGTTCTGCCAAGAAAAAAAAAAGTATTAATATCCCTACACTTAAAGAAATACACATTCAAGTCCAGTACAATGTTTATGTGCAGTCCCAAAGCTCTAACCCATTTTAAGCTCTGCAATACTAGTATTGCTCTTGCAATACTAGCTCAGGAGGGCTACTAAAGACATACTGATGATTTTGTCTATATCTTGATATATCATGACTGAAATATATATTAGTAGGGTAGGAGAAAAGGATGAAGTACACAAAATCAGATAAATCCACGTCTCAAATCTGAGAGATTGTTACTGAAAGCATTTCTTACAATATTTTAAGTGTTTTCCAGGAACCCTCATCTTCTGATACCGAACTAGTCCTGTTCCTGTTCTGTCCTGTGCTAGATCTGACAGGATAACATAATAGAATGATTCCCATTGCTTCCAATATGAAATACCACGTACACAATGCAAAAGGTTGCTCTCATGTTTATGAATGACCACACCTCTGCAGAATCAGGTTCATCTCCAGCGCTCTGATCTTTCTGCACATGTAATTAGCACTTATCAGCCTGGCATTTTCTGAAATAATACCTCTGCATTTTGAAGGCTGCATTTTCTATTCTCAGGATTTATGCAAGTGGAGAAGCTACAGCTATTAGTAGCCAATTTTTAAAGCATCTTCATTGCAGCCAGCAAGGGCAACTGTTTCTGCAGCCAGGCAGGTGGGAAACCAATGAAGGAATTAGATTTAGAGCGGTGTCATTCCAGTTTGTAGTGTAGCTGCTGCATTCTTAAGAAATAACATCAGGCTTTCACTGGTGTCTGGAAAACATCATTTGCTGTGCAGGTACTCTGTCAGCTGTTGCAGGACAAAGGGCAATAGTGAAAGATTACATATGATGTGTCATGCTGAAAGACTACTGTCCCATCAAACTTTTCCACTTCCAGCACTACATAATGTCAGAAAACATAGAGGAGAAGACAGGAAAAAAAAAGAAAAAAAAACTACAAAAAATACCTTGAAAATATGAAAACATTAAGGTATGACTCTCACCAATGCAGATTCTCACCAATGCAGCAAGTCTGCTAAAATTTACAGAAAGACTAAAGAAATATACACCAGAGAAATTAATCCTGCATTACTTCTCGGGGGTGATCGTGCATGTGACAACTTCATTAAATCATTGATTGTTGACTAAGACAAAGTCACATACCTATTAAAAGAGAAACATTTTCCTCAGAAAACCTGTTCAAAAAGTTCATTGAAACTGCTGGTTTAAAGTGAACCTATTAAAGGATGAGTATAGGCAAGTCTTAAAAAATATTTAGGAATTAAAAACACTTCACTGAAATGCCAGCAGTCACACAAGAGTATTTATGCTAGGTGGCTGCCCTGTATTAAATGATACAGATTAAAAAGGTTTCAGCTAGTCAGATAACATGCAAATTATAGCTGAATCCAAGCCAAAATTCTAGATCCAGATAGTCATGAGCTTAGATATTTATGGAAACCAAATCCAAATGTAACATGGTTTCATAGCTAACAAAAGAATAAGAAGTAGCTGTTGCTAGCTATGGGACCTGTCATACATTATTTGTGGATCATCTTTGCCAACTCTCATGGCTGTTCTGTGCTCAGCTCTTAACAATAATCAGTATTTTTCTTGAAGTAGTAGTTCCTGGAGTCATGTGAATATATAAAAGTCTCATCTTTCTGTCTGTATTCTTTTAGCCTGTTCTAGCAAATTCTCCCAATAAAGTACTATGTCTTGTCTATAAAGAGGGAAATTCAGGGCCTTGTCTTACTTTCTTTAGAGTCCAGAGAAACCCCAGGTTTATTTTCATTAAACTTCTGGCATAATACCTGGGCCTGCAATGCAGTAGGTCTTATATAAGGAAACACAACCCAAGCTGACCAATATACTGCCTCTTAATAAGCTATTCTCTATTGAGTAAGTAATAGTAACTGACTGGGGGAGTGCTCTTACCACATCCAAACTGTGAGGTACTTTCGAATTAAAGTACCTATTCTGCAGCTGACATCAAAAGTGCCCTGACCCAGGAGCTAAAGGAGATCATAATCGCAGCAGAATTAACAGCAGAATCCGAATACATTCTGAATCAACAGTTTTTAATCTTTAGTACATAAATGCTGCTATGTCTGAATGAAGTATGCAATAAAGTACACCTGGCTTCTGGCCATGTAGAAAAAAACCACAAATACTGGTTCACTGACTCCACATCCATTTAGTAAAGCAGAAATAAGCCCATTGTAACAGGAGATTGCCATAGGATCTGTATCTCCAGCTTTGCAAATGAACATGCCTTGATGTTTAATTTTCCGTGAGTTCCTCTGCATTTAGGTACCAGCAGGAGACCATTATACTGTGACACCGCTCAGTTCTGATGACATTATCTTAAACTTTTCTCAGTTGTCCATCCTCACCCCTGTTGTGCTGCCGTCATCTATTAACATTCCAGTGACAACAATGAAAGATGTTAGAGCAGGGAGCGTTACTGCAGTAGCCAAGCTGGGGTACATTCACCTGGACATACACAAACGTTTGGCAGTAGCTATACAGTTAATTAGGTGGATCACATTGTGCTAATTCCTCACAAGGCTCTTCTGAGGTGCTTTGCATTTATAATTCATGGATTCATAGATTTTTACAGCCAGAAGAAATCATTAGGTCATCAGGCTCTCCTAGTCTATTATAAAGGCCATACAATTCCATTCACTTACTCCTGTTGTTTCCAATTACTTGTGTTTCACTATCTTCCAAAAAAGACATCGAAAGACTTCAAAAGATGGCAAACGCACTTCTCCCTTGGAAGTTTATCCCTACAGCTAATCACCCTAAGTATTACACAACTAATATAGGCTTGGGACTAATAAAGCGTAGTCCCCCATGGATTCGTGTTTCATGGTTGATTGACTTTGATGCCTAACAAGCTGTGAGCTCTGATTAAAGTTTCTTCCTGTATACGGATCATTTCTAAGGTTTTTTCCCCAACTCCTTGTGGATTCTTTGTGTCTTAGTAATGTGACAATTCACATTATGGCCCTGACAGTTCTTCAGATCACTATAGACCTCCATCAGGATTGTTCGAAGAGAGGTTTCACCTATTCTTGACCTCATACTTTCATGAAAACTGTAGAAACATAATTGCTTTTCAGACCTCCTCCCACCAAGAGTGGCTGCAGAGAGACAAGTTCAAAAGTTACTGGAGGCACCTGTATGTATACATGCGTGCACACATACACATGGCATAAATAATTGTGCCTTATTTCTTTTTTTTTAATAATTTGTTTCTCTCTTCCTCATTATGTTTTTATTTTCCTCCTCAGTATCACTTTCATCTCTGAATCAGAGTGCCCCTTAGCAGCCAGAATTTGTTTTGAACTTAAGAAATTAATGCACTCATTCTTTTTAATATGATGAACATCTTGAGTTACTTCTCTTTCTTACCCTATTGTGTTTTTTTCACAGGTTGGAACAATTTTTATTTTTCTTTTTTTTACTATTGCAAATTCTTCCTAATGCAGATGTCATGATGTGAAGATGGGCCCATATGCCCAGCTGTTTTCCCCTATCTTTCCAAGTATGCTAGCTGGTCCAATAAGCAAAAATGCATCCCTTCCTACAAATCTTCTTGTATCCTTAGACCACCATAGTTACAACACTGCTAAGAGACATGAACAGTATGCAGTATTTTCAGTGTTAATCTGCCCAGTGTCAAATAGAGGTAAAAACACCTCCTTATGCTCCTCACAACTCCCCTTCTTATATATCAAAGGATCACATCAGTCTTTTCCCAGAACATCTCACTGGGAACTCATGTTGAGTGACTTGTCTTCTTTGACCTCTAAATCCTTTCCAGAGCTTTCTAACACACAGTCTTCCTATTGTTCACAGAGAAATAGCTAATGTTCCCAAAAATACTCTACATATTACACTAGAAGAAAGGTTTGTTGCAAACAGTTGTTTTGGACAGAAAAAAAGAATCCATAGCCAAGTTTCCCAAAAATCAGTGTAAGAAATATCCATCTGAAAAAAAATGAAATTTGGGAGACTGAAACGTACTATACTAATCTTAATATGTCAAAATACCTACTTTGGTATTGTGGGAGAGAAAGTAGAAATGAAACTTCACATGCCAAACTTGTTTATTTATTTTTTGGAGAGAGGGACAGAAAAAATATGGCAAACTTCTGTATTTTCCTCTCTTCTTTCCTCTATTTTAGGAAGACTTTATTCAGTAGTACAGGTAATCAAGCCTTATGTGTCTACAACTAGTGAACTGTGAAATTATGTGAACCAAAAATTAGAGGCCATTTTGAAAATAGAAGGCTTGGCTTTCTTTTCAGTAATCATGATAGCAAAATTAAATTCATATCTCATAGAGATTAACAGCTTTGACAGTATTGGAGAAAAGCAGATCTATAACCACTGAAACCATGTTTTAATTTTTTTTTCTGTATATTGCTCTTAACTAAATTATCATTTTTTGAATTCTTTGTATTATTCAGTTCCATTCCACCTAACCACTGTCAGTTTTGCTAATTAAAAAAAAAAGTTAGCTGTTTGACACTATGCTCTTTTGCATCTACAATGAAATCTAATAAAGACTGAGGAGAAAACTAGTAATTTTCTTATGGGAAAGCTATGGCTAACTTTCACTGGATCATTTGACAAGAAAATAACAGTAAGTCATGCTCATTTTGGTGATTACATACCAGTTTCTGAAACAACCATTCTGCTTATGGATCAGCTCCTTGAAGAGTTGTCTTTACAGGAAAGGACTGAGAATGCCCAACTCCTGTCAGATAAGAAGGGACTTGCTGTGTCAAATCGTAACTTTGAGAAACTACCAGGGAAAAACATCTGAATGGGAAATACAGTTAGATGGCTTTTAGAGACAATCTGCTCTTTTGTACCATATTTATGAAAGACATAGCTATATTTTAAAAAAATAATTATAAGGTGATGGTTAAGAAAATTTCTTGTAGAAAGGGAGCATTGATCAAGTTGCTTTTAATTGAAGCTTGCAGACAAGAATAAATTTTGAATTTAATCTTTATTACGGTAGTAGTAATAAAGCAGTAGTACGGTACACTAAAGATTTTGTTTTTCCTTATGCCTAGTTGAAGAATATGCAAGTGTCCTTCAAGGAAAATGAGAATCAAGCGTTTTATTAAGATAAATTAATGGCTATTCTCTGTTCTGATAGTTCTAGCTGAGGTTAATGGTTGCAGAGATCTGAGTCTGCAAACACTAACACATAGAACTTACTTATCTGCATTGAGTTATTTTCATTGTCAGGACTCAATAATGGTGCGTTTATACAGCTTTTAATAATAAACAACAAGCCTGATAAAAATAAAGTTAGGAAAAGTCTAAACTGAACCCGAGGCATTGCATAAATCTGCTGATACTGCAAAGTTAGCACTCACTGCATCCATGAAAGAAGAAAGCCAAGGGAGGCAAACTGGACTTCTAACTATGGAAGTTAATTAGCCCTATTTTTATCAAGAAAAAAATTCACCCAGGTTTTACTTTACAATAATTTAAGATTGCAGACCCTCCCCCCCACCTTCCCCCCAGCAAAAAAAATTAGACATGGAAAATTTGGCTTAGAGACCTTAAATTTAAAAAAAAACAAAACCTTCAATAAAATACTGAGGCAGCCTAAAGGATTCATCCATATGCTCCTTCCAGCCATATATGAAAAAATATTTCTCATGAGATTATACACAAAGACGGATTAATTAGTAAGAGATAATTGTCATGCATTGCACAATGCATTCATGTCCCTCAACTCAGCACATTTTACTGAATGATAATGCCAACAGCATAGGTTGTTACTGGGCAAAATTACATATGCATGATGCCTCTCAATTTCAAGACTGTAATCTTAAAGGGTTTGAATTTGTATCAAGGCACAGGAGATACTGATACAATTTCTAACGTAGGTTCATTCCTGACTTGAACACTTTTTAGTTCAGACTATTGATAATGAACATGGGTGGATTTGCTTCAGAATTCCTCAGCTTTGGGAACAAGCCTATTGGAAAGGTCATCAGTGAAAGCTGCAGGTGAAGAAGAAGAAGAAGAAGAAGAAAAGCTGTGATCCCTCTGAATCAATACACAGTGAGAATTATAAGGAAGGCTTCTAAACATTAAAGGAGGAAAGTTCTGGTACAATCTTTTGATAGGAAAGAAAAAATTTTAACATAAATTTTAGATGAAGCTAGGTTGGTTCATGAAAATGCTCTGTGGTGTGGTTACCTGTGACAGCAGAGAACTGTTGCCCTAGAGGTCTCCTCCACTCTTTTATTTCTGTATTCACTGGAAAACACCTATTGACATCATTGTACCTGAGAGCTGAATTTGTCCTGAATTTGACTAGAAATCTCTCTCTTCAGATGCTGAGGTCACATTTGAAAATATGGCCTTCAACTCTTCTGCTTCTTTAGCCATGAAATAGGTATGCCAGTTATGTACTACACTAGGCAATAGCTTTTTATGTACATTTGCAAAAAAAAGAGTGATAGGGATAGAAGAAGCCATGTCACTTTACTGTGTCTAGACACAGTGCCATTTGAACACAAAACAAAATACATAGCAGAGGGTGTTTGTGAAAGAGGAGCCAGTCCTAGCAGCCATTGACTGAAGAGAAATCTCTGGCAATCTTTAGCTGGGATTGTCAGACAGCTCTAAGGAAATCAAGGGCAGGTATCTTTATCATTAAGCAGTAAAGCTCAAAGGCAAAAAAATATGCTCGTGAATACCATCTCTCTAACCATCTCTGATAAATTAACTGTCTTAATCCCTTTTCCCACTCCTGTTTTCCACCCGTCCCTTTTTTTTTTTAAGTGACTACACCCTTTCACCTGCTTTGCTCTCACCCCTTGCCAGCTTCAGTGCTTAGAGCAATTCAGAGAGCCCTGCCAGCAAGCCTCCAGTTCCGCTCGCTCCTGAGCTGCTCCATCTCCCATCTGCTGCTCCACAGCCTGTCTGAAGAGACTGGGAGTGGCAAGGAGGCAGGTGGAACACTGTGAGAAGGCAGACAGAGGGAAGCAGCAGGTTCCCAGCTGGTAGCAGACGGAATAGGATTTAACTTTTCTCCCACGAGACCTGAGTAGCCCATAGCTAGATGGAGTTGCCCTGCAGACACTATTCATTTTCCAGAGACATCAAAGGTCTAGCATGCTACATTCTGCACTGCTTCTTCAAAAAAGTGTGATGCTATTGAAAAAATCTAGTAAATGCACTGAATTTTCATGATAAAAAAATTGTAATTGCCACTGAAGTAATATTTAATAATTTTAAACAAAGCTCTGAGGGATTCTAAGAAAAGAAATATAGGACAAAAAATTCTTTTGTAATATAATACAAGCCCCTCACTGAATAATATGTTAATGAAAATTATTTATTTAATTAATGGAACTTAATGAACATTTAAACACACTGTGCCTTTGGCTGTCACAGGGAAATATTCTGGTCAATTAATGCAATCAAATTAGTTAAGGAATAGCAAGGAATCTATTTTTTTTTCTTTACACAAGCATAAAAAGTTATCCATTAGAAAATTATGCCTCAAAAATGAAGAATAAGGATCTTGTATGTATAGTGTTTGTGTCTGAGGCCACTCACATTTAGAAGCTCACTAGTTCATTGCAATTACAAATGAAAAGCTTTCCATTAATACTCATATTTGTGGATGTAAATAGTTGCATTGCTGGCTCCAAACCAAACCAGGCTACAGACAAGTGGTCCCTGAGATCATAGCAGCAAAGTACAATATATACACAATGTATATGTTGATAGCAACAACCATACACAGGATTTCACAGAAACTCACATTTGCCTATATTTTACCTAGTACGCTAAAACACAGCAAGAATTTTCCCTCTGATCTTGAATTAGAAATTGAGAGATATTTTACCAAATTTTGTTTTCCAATCAAATTACTAGAAAGCAAAAACAAAAAGTTATAATATATAAAAGAAAACATAATGTCTATGAGTCTCATAGAAAAAGTCTATCAACAGCATCAGTTTGGGTAAAAATTTCAGATAGGACAAACCTCCTGGCCTTTTGCTTGCAGCAACTAACCATCTCAGTGAAAATCATAAAACTTTCTGGAATGACAAGTTTACATGAAGAAAAATTAGATATGAATCATGTTTATTTAACTTTTATTTAAAGATGGCAATAACTCCTTTGCATTCTTTGGCAGCCTAGGGCTGCTTACAAGTTACACCTGTAACTTCCATTAGATTAATAAGATTATGTCTACTCATTAACGTTTAGTGTATTAATGGCTAATTATGTGTCTTATTATTTAAAAGTGGGTGCCCCATGCAGGTTGTGTGGGGCTATGGGAGGAAAGGGATGACTGAATTATAGAGAAGGTTTATGTCTGT
Organism: Corapipo altera; assembly: GCF_003945725.1. NCBI lineage: Eukaryota > Metazoa > Chordata > Aves > Passeriformes > Pipridae > Corapipo > Corapipo altera. The sequence continues at coordinate 7,225,699 of NW_020884879.1, read as the reverse complement.
GAAATGAAAAGGTAAGGCTGTATCTACAAGGAATTCTTAGAGGTTAAATATTTCATGTTAGGAGGATATTCATTACAGTATGTTTAGATTAAATGAATGTGCAGGTGGAATAAAGACAAAGCACTGATATTGTAACTTGCAGCAGCCATTTGCTTCAAAGATTCTCATGATATCACAGTGGATTTTTTAGTACCAGTTTCATCTTCTCTTTAGAGCATTCACATGTGCCCTATAGCATGTAAAAGCATAAGATGTACCAAAAAAAATATTCTATTCCTGGCTTGTCTTCTGAGACAGTATTAAATTCAGGTCATTCTAACTGGAGCTATACAGAATGTGCAACTGTAGTCCTTCTTCAGAATAGAGGTGTTGAAATGTGCTGTGTAATGTGCAGCTATTTTACCCTGGGGAAAATAAGAATGTATTTTAAAGTATTTCAAGTATCAATACTATTTAACCATTTAAATGTTTAACAACATGTCAGTATGTAGCATTTTGGTTCCTGGATTAAAGAAAAATTTATTTTGAAGTTATTTCTCAAGTGGTAAAAAATCTTCCTCAAAATCTTACCTAAACTCTTGTCATTTTTTTTTTTTTAAATTGATAGCAAGCCAAATAACCCATTCTTCACAAAGTCCTTTCTCTTAAACACAGAACTCAGACAGGGCTTGGCCTGCTGAACCCCATTTAATCATTACTACCAAAGCACAGTTGTGGTGTCATGCAAAAGATAATGTCACTGAGTCTCTAGGTATGAGAAAGACGATTTGTTTGACTTGATTTTTTCCTAATAGCACTGAGAAATCCCTTTAGGCAGGATCTTTTTTTTTTTTTTTTTTTTGCTTTGTTTTAATTTTTCCTTAAGCAAAAAGGAGTGGGACTCATTTGTTAGGTGTGTGAGACTTTGCAGGTCTGGTTTTACAATACACCATTTAGCCTTTGGTGAGGCTTGTTAAACTCTGGAAGAAAAGTCATGCATTGACTGAGTGACGCCACCCTGAGGTTGATTCCCAAGGGAAAGTAAGGACTTAGTCCTGCCTTAGAACCATTAGGGTGACCGAGAACACCTTCTAGCAAGTGATAGCACACCAAACCTTGGCAAGCTGCATAATAACATTAAACCCAGTGATCTAATTATTCACTTCTAATATAAAGGGCAGGGTTCCATGGGAAATCAGAAGCAGGGCTGAGAAATACATTTCACAATACAAACGGAGGCAGTTTGTCAAGACTCTAACCTGGGAAAATTACCTTATGAAGCTGTCCTATGCATCCACTGTGCCCAGTTCAGAATAATTTCACATTTATGCAGGGAGGATCTTTAAAGCACTAAATTATCAGCCTTGAACTCCTTGTTTAAAATATCACTTTGTTTTGGCTCAGAGGTCTTTAATTTTTTATTAATTATGGATATATATAATTTAAATATATAGATAAATATGGCATAGGAATTTAAACAAATCCCTACTGACCTGCAACATAAGAGAAAGTTAGAGGTAGAAAAGTACAATCTTTCATATAACCCAATGAGAAAGTCAGCAGCACTTAAGAAGGCATATAAGGTTTTTCTTCAATATCATGATCAATTTCCAGTGTTCATGATCATTTCTTCATTATTTTTTTTATTCTGTGTAACCTGGTGCATTGTCAGGTAACAAATTTTTGCTGTGTAAAGGTACACATTTACAAATATATCCTTAAATACAAACTGAAAATATTTGCATAGTCAGTCATTTGTACACCTACAACCTTGGATTTGTTTGCAAAGGAATAGCTGCACATGCCAAAGAAGTGGCTGTTCTATACCTTCTATACACGGAAAAATGGATTTTTTTTGCAAGTATATTTGAAACTGTGGAATATTTGAACTGCAGCCCAAGTAATTACCTGAGCAGTCTACTGGGAATGTACATATTAAAACAAGTTGTAAAATAATCTCTTCCAAATAGCTATTAAAAACAAAATTACAGATCCTGGGCCAGATCCTCAGCTGTTACAAATTGGTGGCTGTTACAAGTCTCTGACTTCACATGTGCAAAGTTTGTGCTCCAAGAGAAATTTTACAGTAAAACTACAAATTACTGAAAAATGAAGTTCAGAGTTGAAGCTCAGGTGGTATTCACACCATCTCCTTCAAATTCCTTTTGGCTTTTAGCCTGTTCTCTGAATCACGCCTGCCTTCTCTACATTGGCAGTAGGAGGAATCTGGGTTCCTCCAAACTGCACCGTAACAGATGACTGAAATAGTATCAGTCAGACAGCATAAATGCCCTGAATACCACAAAAAGGTTATGTTTTCCGTCAATGTAACTGAATTGCTAGAGAGACTCTGCTTTCAAGTAAAAAAAAAAAAATAAAAGAGTATCAAGCCACTGCATTGTAAAGGTTGTGGTTATTTGCAAAAGCAAACCAATTTTTGCTCCAATTTCTGCATCATTTTCTCATTTCTCTGGGATTCTGGTAATTAAAAAGTGTTTTGAGTGTTGTCTTGCTGTCTAGATTTTTATTTTCTTCTCTAATGATGGTCTAAATCTAGTGTAGTAACCAACTGACTAACACAGGGAAATCCCAATCTTTCAGCTCCATTGTATAATTTATACAATATGTTCAACACTTTCCCACATAATAAATGTGGGAATCCCTTACAACCAGTCCAAGGTCTGAGGTTTGTTGAATGAATCATGTTCGCTGCATCCTGGCTTAACCACACCCCCAACTACTTCTGCTGGGAGCCAAAGAGTTACTGCAATCACCCCTGGTAGGAAATACCATGTGCGAAGGCATTATTTACAACAGGATGCAGTGAAGATGAGAGCCAGAGTCTGATAACTTTATCTCAGGGGTTACCTGGGAAAGACTGCTCTAGGTCTATTTAAAAGAGTTACTTTAAATAATGAATAAATTAAGAGATATTATCATTCAAATATTACTCCTTGCTATGACAAATCTTTCATGTAACCCTTAGCCAGGCTCTGTTTATTTAAGGTGATGCTCATTTGAATAGTTTGGGAAAGAAGTGCTTTCACTCTACCTGTTATTCAATTTGACAGTTCTTTGCAACACAGGAGAGTCATGTTTGAACTTGTACAGAGAAATGTCATTGTCTTGTCTTCAGAAAAGATATTCAAGATACCTCAGATAATGTTCACATGCATTTAGCCTCCCTGACTGGAAAATTAATGTCTGGCAGAAGTTTTTATGTAGGGTAGAGGGCAAATGATAACAGGTTGTCCCATTATTAATGCAAAACAGGCAGTTTTAATCAGCCTTCAAAAACTAATGTATACTTTCTGAATTGTGGTTAGTACTGGGAATTGAACTAGAAGGTTGCCTGTAACATAGATGTCTCCATTATACATTTATTCCTACTGCTTATAGCCCTCATAGATGCACAAACATATAATTGGGATAATCACCTCTTGGTCTTTTCTCCGTCAGACGTATTTCAGTTCTTTTATACTATATTGTCAGATGAATCGCAGCTCCACCTATTGCAATCAGGAACAAGAGTTTGTCAAGGCTTTAGACACTCAGCTAAATCTGACCACCCGATTTGGACTTCTGCTCTGAATCATCCTCTGGAAGAAGATCCTAGATGCACACCTGTCTGTTGACTCCAGTGGGAACCAAATCTAAAGACTAATCAGCTAATCCAGGCACCTAAATCAGAATCTGGATTGTGAATGTTAAATAAAACAACTCACTGTTACGGGGGGGGGGGGGGGGGGGGGAGGGGGAATTAAGAACAGAAAAAGTTCTTTGCTACATTTATAAGAGTGAGTTTTTAGAGCATTTTCCTCTCACTGAAGCTAGTGGGAGGAGGAATTCATAAAAGGAATTGCTTTTGCACTAATATGAAAAGGTGCACTAGTCACTACTTGTTCTGTTGAGTATTGTGAGTTTGCCTTGTCTGCATTCACTGTATGAAGCAAGGGGGTCAGAAATAAGCATCCTGAGTTTGGTTCTTATCTACATCACTGATTCAGTTTGTAATATTAAGCAAGTCAAGTAAGCGGTGTCAGCTAGGCATCACAGATTTTCCCACATCACAGAAATGCTGTTTGACTGAATTAATTTATGCTTATGAAGCACTTAAACTTTTTTTGAGAATTCAATGTAGTAGTATGAAAAGGAGTTTCTCACAAGTTCCAGAGGAGCTGGGATCCAGAGGAACTGTGGCAATTAATCAGCGGTATTACAGAGTGAGAGCACTGTGACTCTCTGAAAGACAAGCATACACAAAAGTTAAGAAATTGTTTATTCCAGCCGTAATAGGAAACTTTTGTATATAATTTCCCTGCTTACTCAGAGGCTCTCTAACATCTGTCAGGCCAGGCCTAGTACTTAGCACACAGATCTGAGCACAGAAACACATGCCCCATTTCCTGATAGCAGCTTGCCCGCCACTGCTGCCAGACTCAGGGACCACTCATAAGACACCAGGCTCAGTTCCACCAGTGCACAGTTGGGCTTCATGGACCAAATCCAAACTTGTGCAGGTGTAAATGAGAGCCACACAATCTGTTCAATGCCTTTAATGAAATTTCAGTTCTGATTACATGGCACTCTCTTCCTTTTAACCATTCAAGAAGGGATAAGGACTGAAGCCAAGAGCTGTTCACCTTTCGCTCCCTGTTTCTTTGAGACACACAGTATGTCGATCAGCATCCTTACCAACAGCTCCGAACATCATTCTCCCCTCCTTCCCATTCAGACTGTGACAATCAGGTCAAACAGCAGTCAACACTACATTTAAAGTTGTTCAGGGGAAAGGTATTTAAGGGGATCCACACTTTTCTTTTAGATCCCTGATTTCAGTCAAAATCTCTTCAAGCTCTGCAACAGAAAATCTGCATCTTTAACCCCAACACTACCAACCCACTCTTCTTTCTTGTATTTAATCATAATTCCTGTTCATTGAGTTGTTCTCCTGGGTTTATACATTTGTGCTCCTCTCCGCTTTTGCTCAGAATATTTGAGCATCTGGTAATGTCCAGTGTTGCCAAGTTTTGCTATGAAAGCAAACATGCTCAGAGTCCAACAGTGACACTAATCACTGTAACAGACAATTTCAAATATTGTATGTCCCTCCTACACAACAGAGACCGCTTTGCCAGCCCCCCCCCCCATACCCCTCCCCCCCCCAAAAATTATTAAAAACTGAAAAAGCTTAGAACTATCCAAAAACATGTATTTTAAGCCAATCAGGAAAGCTATGCAGTAGTTTTAATTTTTATTCTTTATACCTACAGACACACCTACATGGGTTCATACAGCTATCAGAGCATTTTATCACCTCAGTCATAATTTAGATTTTTTAAAAGGCGTGCAATGCAAGTATTGCAAGTGATTGCAGTCTATTTCTGTCATCCAAAGACTTTAGAAACAGAGGCAATGTTGTATTCCATATCTGCTCTATTTCCTTGTCTTTCTGTATTACAATACATTTTGCACCCTGACAGAGGATTAATCACCTGATGGGAATACCACAGACTGCAGAGATCTGCTGGGAAATGTATTTTTGAATGACTTCACACTAGTCAGAAGTTCAGAATGTCTATGATTTATTGTTTCTGGTCAATTTCTCATTGCTGTTGAGAATTTAAACTAGTTCAGCTGCTCGTAGTGATGAGGCACAGAATGCGAATACAAGGCCACAGCAACTGTGTGAAGCTCAAATTTGGAAAGCAGCTTTTCCAAAATACGCAGAGAAATGATGACTTTAGACCTAAGGAGGAGAAGAGCAACTTACTTTTCAGCTGTTTCCACATTCCTTTCTGGCTGTGTTGTAAAACCTTATACATGGGGGGGGAGAGAGAAAAAAAAGAACAACTGTGGCCAAAACCTGAAGTTCTCCTTCAATTTTCATCGTATTTTTACATGGCAAACTACTTCTCTGTATACTTCTATGTAATAAGATACACACATGGAAGAGCAGAAAGAAAAACAAGCCCAAGATGTCAGGATTGCTCTTTGGCATGTTCAGGATGTACCAACTGGAAGCTGAAAATGAGAGCAGCTCAGGTAACTGTTGGACAGATGGGATTTATATACCCAGGAGTGTAGAAATCCTCAGTTGGATCAGTCAAAAGCAAAGGCAGATGGCAACATTATACAAGTTCTACCCTGAATAAGAACTTCAGGTACAGAGCCCTGATCAGAAGGAGTGAATGTAGCTTGGCTGACGTGCTTCAACGTCTCAGTGTTTCAACTCATATTTAAAGCATTTTTATTTCCTAATATATTCCTCATTGTTCAGTTTTGATATTCAGTGCTATGCTCCTTTTCAGCCTTGTATATGGTTAGCAATTTCTTTGGGATCACAAAACTATAAAAGCCATGTTTATTCATACAAAAAAACACTTTACATTTTGGAATCTCTAAATGTACTTGTGAAAATATACAACATCTTCTCTGGCCCAAAAAGACTTTGTCTTCACTGAGCAGTGTGATAAAAGGACTAAAAATCTTCAAGGTACTTGCAGTGTTTTAAGTGTCAAAAAGTAAAACACATTTGAGCGTGCATGTGAGCAAGGGTCTGACTCCTGACTGGTTTGCCCCTGTGCAAAGGTGCCATAAACTCCTTCTGTTGTGATGTGAACAACTGCAAGTGACAATCCTAAGCAAAAGTACTGGAAAGCTGAGGTTATCAACCACTCAGCCAAGGTACTAAATCAACTACCTATTTACCTGTAGTCATATTTATACAAATGTCAGAGACTTACAAATTTGAGGGCACAATCAAAAGAGAGAATTGTCCTAGTGCTTGATTTAGGAGAAAAGAGACAGTGTGAGATGAATAGGTTAGGCTTTCTTCTCTCTGTCATTCCCCTAACAGTCTGGATGTGCCTGTCCTCCATTTTGAGAATTTATGTGTTCCCTGCAATGAAGAGAGGTTTCATCTCCTTTCAGCTATCACAGTCACCTCTTTCAGAAGGTTTGTTTTTCCCAAATTCTTTGAGAAGGAGTAAGTGAAATCTCAGTCCCACTGAAGTCAGTGGGAAACTTGCCATTCACTGTAAAAGAGACAGATTTCAACACAAAGTTTATATCCATAGAAGACCAGACTGAATATAGTCCAGTGTTTCTGAAGTGCTTTGAAGTAGAGAGTGTTGCAGCACTGAAAGTATTGGTATTATTAGTATTGCAATTGAGTGCACGACATAGAAGAAAAGTAGAAACCTCAGAGTGAACTGGAAGGAAACACTGATTCTACAGATCTTTCTCAGAGGTCAGTACATGGCATTTTCCTAAACAGTTTCCTTTAAAAGTGTCTAGTAAAATTCCCTTTCAACCTAAGTACCTTGGCATGTTAATCAGAAACAGATCTTCCTACCAAGTACAGGCATCCTGATGGAAAGCATCCTATCTTTTCCTTTGCATAGTTTTTGTAGAGTTTTATTACTGCTTTCTAAAGATTAACTGAAATATGCTACAGAGAGCTTAAATTTTTTTTTGGAAACACTGCAAAAGCCCATCCTGGAAGGGAGAAACAATGTTTTCCTTTCAACCTGTCTATTCTTCCTCTGAACTACAGTGTGGCCTGTGCACTTCACTAGCCCCTGGAAAAGAAAGCCTGGGATGCAGTATTGTTGGCAAAGGTAAGCTCTTGCACTACTTGTGGTTGTCGTGTATGTATTACCACCAGACAAGAGAATGGATGATCATGAAGGAAAAAAAGTTCTCTCCCATGATCTCATTAACTAGTTCATTCTGCCACAGACTCATTCAAAATTCTTTTCAAGTTACATGGACAGCACGGCAGTCAGGAAATGTGTTAGCTGCTACTAAAGAAACTAACATTTGGGTTTGGCTTTTGTTTCATCCCAGTATCCTCAGTTCACAGTCCCTGCAGTTCCCCCAAACATCTTGCTCATTAGAAAAGAACGCTCCCCGTAGAGTTCTGGGCACCCAGGGACTGATCTTCAACTGGTGCAAACTGTCAGGGCTCCGTTAACCTCAGGCAACCCAAGGTTTTAGGCTTCAGAGGATTTATCAGCAACTCGGCAGCTGTGAGAAGAGCACAGCGTTAGGTCAGAGAAGGAACAGGCCAGCAATTGTGAATCAGCCATTGGCACACTCAGTTCAGCTGAGAATTCCCAACCATAGCCTACAGAAGGGAGTTGTTACATCTTGATTAATTTCAAATCACACTGTCTTCTTTCAGTCTCTACCTTTTTTGGTTATCTCAGTGCACAGCAATGGTCCCAGTGGTTGAGATCTGCACAGTTGTGTTCTTGACTCTGATCTTAATCATGTGGCCTGTGATGGAAACAGTGACAAATTACTGCTATCAGTCAACTACAACGAAAGGACAAGCTCATATAGTTTTCTAAATTTAATCCACTGCACTACAATCCGAATAAAGGCAGTGATATAAAATACACTATTAAATACCTTACTAACCATCTAGTAGGTTTAATGGCAGCTAGAAAGAAATTTGAAATACCATAACCTAAGAATTTTCTGAAAACAGTTTCTTCTGTTCTTAACCCAGCTGTCAGTCACTAGCAAGCTATTGCTGCTGAGACACAGCACATTAGCACTGTATCAGTGCACCTATACAGTTTCTGGAATGGAATCTGGAATGGATACGATTTCTATATGAGCAACTGTGATCACATCTGTCTGCATGCAATCCTGTCAACACCTCACTTGATGCTCATGCAATTATGTTTCAAGAAGTCTCTTAGTCTCTCTGGGTACTTTGGAAAATGAGATCACTTCTTTGTAAATTGAAATCTGGATGTAAATGCCCAACTTTATATAGATAGATTTTAAAACAGTGGCAACAGTGAATAAGTGTACTAATAAGAGCAAAACAAAATATAAACACCTATTTAAGTATTTGCTATAAATATATATGTTTTCTCTATTTAAACTTACCAGTAAAAAATGGTATGTTCAGATGTAACATTTCAACCAATAAAAACATTCCTAAAGGCAGATATGACATGCTTTTCCACCATTTATCACAGTCAAACACAACAGCTGCATCTGTTCAGGGCAGTTCATATCTCACTTAGCGCTACTTTTCATGGCCTGTGACATAAAAAAGAAGGTACCTAGGCCCAGTCTCCTTTCTTAGGAAGATCCACAACATTGCATAAATCAGCATTTCCTTCTTGCAGCACTGCTCTTGAGCGTCCACGGGTGACTGCAATAACACAAATTGGTTCTTGACTCCAACAGAACAGGCAAGGGGAGAATTTAAAAAAGGAGAAAGATGGGCAGAGAAGTATTCATCCCTTTCTGTGCCCTCAAAAATCACACAAGCAGCTTGCGCTAGAGATACTTCAAAAAGTATATGTTAGTATTTTACGATTCTCTTAAATGAGCTGTAACATCCTTATGGGTTTTAGCGGGGTCAGGATCTCACTTGCTCTGCTTTTCTTCGTGACAAAGAAAGTCTAATGTTTTGCTAAATTAACTTTTAGTAGGGCTACTTCTTCCTTTTCTGACATTTAGGGCAGCAGAAGACCTGGTGCTGCTAAGAGCCCTTTGATGTGTCTACAGCTTCCAGGTTCACTCTGTCTTTGGGGGTCACACTTGTTCACAGCCCCATTACTGAACGTCACCTCACAAAACGTCTTCCCCGCCTTCCCTACTGGTGGAAACACACAGGAATCCTCTAGAAATGCATCTTGCCTTCTCAGCAGCTCTGGAGGCCTGTGGTGGGTCGGCTCCACTGATCAGCTAGAGATTTTGTTTAGAAGGCTTCTTTATGCTGTTTATGTTGCTGTCAACACCAAAAACCTAACACTGCTACCTTGTTGTTTACATACCTCTGGTGCAGGATATTATAAGCCTCCTCTACCAAGACTGCCCAATATGTGGGGGTGCAGCTTCTCTTTTTTATTTTTACAAAGTTTGTTAACCACATTACTATAAGATATTCATTCAGATTTCACCCAAATAGACCTCTTGCTGTCAGCGTTTAATTATGCCTGCATTCCTACATAAAAAGAGCTTTTGCCAAAATAGAGCTTATTATAGAAGATAAGGTCAGGCACCTCTTTGCAAGAAAATGAAGCTTTAGTAGCTTCTGTACTTCTGACAAGAATAAATTTCTAAATGCAAGGGGAAAATGTAGAAAATCGAGCATGTTCTACTGGTGATAAATCACACTATTGAAAGTAGTACTTTTTATATATCTTTCCTAGGAGGTTTAAGAGTACATATTTAATATGTGTGTATAAAGTATGGCCCTGTAAGACTACAAAGTCTTTTCAGACTTCCATTGAAAAATACCGTGCACTTAAGATTACTCTTTTTAAAGATTCACAGCTTAGAAAATATTTCAACCAAGGTTTTCTCCCAAGCTGGGTATCAAGCTATTTGACAATCTTCTTCTCAGTTTGGCTCATATATGTAAACATCTGGAGAAACATTATGTCCGAAGTTTAACCACAGATTTTATATCATAAAATAAACATACATTTTAAATACTCATTTAAATCTTAAAATACTGGAATCTCATAAATTCAAATATGGCCCTAGTCTCCCAAATATAAATGTCCATTACCCTTTCAGGTAGGTTTAGAAAAATAACATGATCCTTCAAACAAAAATACCAGACTCTACTGTATTTAGATTGATGGGAACGGCAGCAAGCCTCATGATTTTTCCTCACCAACGTTAGTCTTAACTCAATTGTCAGGTTTGCTGTCACCTCCAATTTAGATTCCTGTGAAAGGTCATGCAGATCTAAGGCATTGGCTCAACTTTTATTGTACCGGGACATTGTGGTTAGCTTCAGATTCCCAGCTAGCATTCTCAGTAACCACACTGAGAGGTAGAACTGAAATCACACTGAACAGAGCTATTTCCATGATAGCAGCTTTTGAAGTTAAACTTGTGCAAGTTTATGGGTGATAAGAAACTGCATCAGCTACTTTGGCACTTGTTTTGGTCACATTCCATTCAGCTGAACAGAAATTAAATATCAGTTAACCTGCTGCTTCCCAAGAAATCTATATAGAACACAATTTGGTGTTCTCAAAATGAGACTTGACATGTTATTTTCTTGTAGCACATCTGTCTTCACAATACAATTTCAATTTATCCAAAGGTTCCTATGTTTCTGGTAGTATCAGAAGTAAGAATCAGAATAATTTGGGATATGGTAGTTTAAATGGATCGCCAAAGTTCTTCTTTCTGAGACACCAGTAGGAAAGTGGAGCAGAATTTGGCTCACCATATTTTCACTTGTAGACCTCTAGGTACCCTAAAAGTGCTTCATGATGAAGATAATAATGAAGCATTGGCAATTAACTTCTTTTGTTGCTGATTGCCGCAACAGTACTGTGATGTAATTCACCTGTGCTGTTTGACCTAAAGGGGAATTCAGCAGGTGAAGCTGTGTTCTCACAGATCGGCCCTATTACCTGACATTACCTACCATTAGAGAAGTGTAAAATAATTTACATATAAATATAAAATTAATTTTATACAAAGCACTCTGAACAAATGTCTTCCACTATATATGCTTTTTAAAAAAAAAGGACATTTTATTTGGCTGGAAATGCTTTGATAAACAACAGGTCTCATTGACTGTAACACTGAAATGCTCTAATGAATTTTTAATGTCTTCAGTTGTTTAACTGTGTCTTATTACAAAGAAGCTGAAGACACAGAAGCATGATGTTTCCTCCACTGGCACATCTAAGAAATCAGTAGAGGCATGCCAAGAAAATGTTCTGCTTTCAAAACAAGACTCCAAAACTGAACTCAGGGAGGAAAAAAAAAAGGCATTTTGTCATGGTTTCTAGAATTAAACTGCTGCTGTTGATTTGAAATGTATATTTTCATTTGTTCAAAATTACTACACTTTGTTCTGTCCTTTACCTCAGTATTTGCATGATACTGCATCTGTGGCTAGCTGGCAGGTGGCAGAAACTAACTACATTTGAAAAAAAAATTAAAAGTTGGGGATCTCTGACTGCACAGACAGCAGAAGAGAAATTCTGCCCTTATAATATACGTGCCACTTCCCCACGAAGTTAAAATGTGATTTCAAAGATGATGATGTGCTTCACCTGCAGTTACCATTGCACAGACCTACCAACTGCAGAGATCCCTCCACTCTGCTCAGTAACCCTATACTGATTAAGAAGATTGAACTGAAAAAGTTCACCTTAAAAGACTTTTTTCAGGTCCTTCATTTACTGTCAACGTCCCCATGTCTGCTGCAGGTTTTAAATCTCATATGCAGTCCCGAGCCATAGGAACCCAGGCACATAAAGACAATAAATCATTATAGACTCCTCAAGCATTCTGCTGTTTGTCTGGTGACCAGCCCGCTGTGCTTTGAGAAGCCTCCCAGCTTGCCTGGAGGCTTTCTTTGCTGGAAAAACCTATGTATTATCATCACCAGCAAAACAATGGAGTTGGCTGCTCATGCAGTGGTAACCCAGTACACCAACAGAGAGGAGAGCCCCACACAGAGCTTGCAGAGCAGTCATCGAGAAGAGTGTAACACAGGGAGGCCCACGGAATGCTAATGCACATTGGGATTGCTGTGCCAGTGCTCCACTCAACAGGCCGCATCTCCTGGCAAACTGACAGGGTAGTATTAGTGCTGGTCAGAAAGCCAAGCTGCTTGCTCAGCTTCCTCATGTAAGAAGGAGAGGAGTAATACAGCAGGGATAGGAAGAGCTTCAAAGCCTGAAAGGACATGAGAACTTTTTCCACAATAAAAAAAACCAGTTAAAAAAAAATAGAGGTGTTTCTTCCAGCAATGACTTTTGTGAGCACAGTGAAGAAGGTCCCAAAGTTCACTCGCCCATAGATTTCCCTGAATGAGAAATAACATGTAGAAAGTGGGTGTCTTCTTCCCAGAACACACTCCAGAGTGTTTGAGTATGTACCTCATCCTCCCCCACATTTGTTTGTTTTATCCATCTGTTGTTGCCCCATATTTGATTATGAATTGAAAGCATTCTCCTGAAGCTGCACTCAGCTTTTTAAACTGAAGTGTTTGAATAAGGCTTGTCACTACAGGAAGGATATAGAGGGCATCACATTACCCAGCTGCCTCCCATCACCCTTTCCCCCCTCCCTGCACCTCAGGGCCAGCAAGCAGTTTGGATGCAAAAGGGGGAAGCTCTAAGCAGCTGCTACCTCTTCCCCGTTTCTCCTGCTGAGCAGCCCAGGCAGAAGAGTGGCTCTGTTGCTTGATTTTAAGTTGAAGGAGCCTGAGGGCAAACAGAATGGTTCATTGGGCTGTTTAAGCCTACAGTGGTACATCAGTAGAGGATGGATTTCCCCCCCATCCTACACAGCCACAAAGGACAGGCAGACAAATATATGAAAGAGGGGTCATGTGGCTCCCCAATTCCCCCTGCCCCAGCCACAGTGCCTGATTAAAAAAAATATCCTAAATTTTCCCAGATGAATATCCCAAGGAAATGCACACAGTCCTTCTTCTGGAAGAGTTTGCAGAAGTAGGATGTTTTGGCAGTACTCTAAAGCTGGGAAGTCCCCCCTTTCAGGGGACTTTCCAAGAAGGGGCATTTGAGGGTGATCTTCACTCTCTCTGCACTGGCTGAACTGACATATGAAATAACCTGTTGAAGTCTTGGGCTATAATGGAGCTTCCTTGCTCCAGCCAAGTGTCCTGCAGAACAAGCTAAAACTCTTCTGCTTGGCCTAGAGCAGATTTCCCTGCTGCTGCCAGAGTATGACAAAAACCATCAGGCTGCATGGCAGCCAGCAGAGCTGGGAACATCCATATTGCTTGTGCACTGTTCTCAAGGGAGAAGAATATAAATCTTCTAAATGTACAGCCTTTTTCTTAAGAAGTTGTTTGGTTTTTTTCCTGGATTAGTCCAATAAGCCATTTGCATTTGATAATTAACTGTTACAGGGGCTGTTTCAGGTAGCAATATTTCTGCTTTGTTCTTCACAACGTGAGGAAATTTCTTTTAAAAACAAATTTTCAACTTCAAAGCTTTATAACCTGACACGAAACACAGCACACACAAACCACCCATGCTTCACATTTTAGCCATTTGCAGAGCCCAAAAGTGGTGTGGAGCCGGATGACAGTAAGGGGATTGAAAGAGATTTTCTGTGTGGGCTCCTGCTGCAGCCAGATTAGATGAGGGAATTAGAGACAGGGTGCGGTTCCCACCTCGAATGCCTCTCCTGCAGTTCACAGACCTTCTCGCTGCCTTATTAACATGCACTTTCCTCTCTCCTTCCAAATAAGCAAACTGCACCCTCTTCCAGGTCCCTCCTTAGCTTAAGGGTGCTGGCATGTTCTCTGCTGACTTTCTGGAACCCAGGGATTTCCAATTATTTCCACATCCTCCTTCTGTTTCTCTTCTGGCTGTGGTGCCTTTGGACTGCCTGCTTGACTTCCCACTTCTCAGATCTGCAAGGCAAGGGCAGAAATGCCAAAAATTAAGAGAGAAGAGTAATATTTGAATGAGGCAGAAAGGAAGAGGAACAAATATAAATTACCTGGGGCCAAATCTGTTTATTCTCTCTATCTTGCCCCTTTCTAAAAAGGCAGCCTTCTTGTCTCCTCAGGTTCTTGTTAAGCTTCCCAGCTATCTTTTATTCAACATCCAGCTCTGTCTCTCAGTTCTTAGGAGGCAATGAGGAGTGTCTTTTTTGCCTTCAGGCACAAAAGGCTGCATCAGGGTGAGGTACAAGCAGCATGCTTTATTAGAGTATGTGGCACCACACAGTGCAGCACATTTGAGAAGTTTTGAACATACTATTGCAACATTTGAAATTCTTGCATTAGGTGACATCTTACCAGACCAAAAGTTGGTAAGACTTATCCCAATCTGATAAGCAATTGTTGCAGAGCCTGCACCAAAGGCCTCTCTATCCCTCGAGTCTAAGAGTTCCCTCATCGAGATACCAGCTTGACCCATCAACACAGCCCTAGCTCACTCCCTTGGCTTTCCAATGCTTGTCTAATTGCTTTTCCATTTTGCTGTGTATCAGAGATACTCGTCACACTACACCTTCCAGACTAGAACGTTGGTGGTTATAAGCAGTCTCCTTCAAGCCCTTCCCTGGCCAAGGCTACAAAGGACCTCCACCCTCGTGCTTGCTGCTACAAGCAGCTACCCCCTACTACAAGCAACCTCCTTCACCCTTTTCCCAGGCCAAGTGTTGCAGGGAGGGAAGGGGAAGGAAGGAAAAGGAGATAGCAAATGGACTTATTGTTCACAAGAAGGGTGGGGGAAACAGAGGGAAAAGCTGACCTGAGAGGCATGACTCTTTAAGTTTCCTCCTTCTCCTGTAAGGACGATTTCTGCTGTTCTCACACTTCCCCACTCCAGTCCCCCACACTAATCCAACTTCTACCCCTAAAAGGAGAGGAAGAACTGTGCCTGCCTTTTGCGGAAGTTTGAATGCTTGTCTCTAGGAAGTCAGGCAATCAAAGCAGCCCTCCACACTGGCAAAGCTGGGCATCTTGTGAAGGCCTCCGGTCAAGTTATCAACAGCACTGTAGGTCTTTATATGCCTATCTGTTAGATTGCCAGAGTAAGACAGAAGCCAAGCATTTATCTGGTTAATTGCTCCTTTCATTTTCTACATTATTCCCATTTCAAAATCTGTATGTATACATTTGTGGGCCCTAACAATAGCATGTTTGTGTGACTCCAGCTGACCAAACAACAGAAGTTATTTATAACTACAGATGACCGGACTCTTCTGTATTTTCATTTATGTAATTTTCCTTAGATCATCCATTGGAAAGGGGTCATACTTTCATGTTTCTCACACACAGAGGCCCTGTAGGTTAGTACACAGGAGATGAACCTTGGCAGCCTGCACTGCTGGACTGCCTGAAGAGGAATTTACACTGCAGCTGTCTGAACCAAGAACCCTCAGAGGCCGAGGGTTAGATAGATGTTCTCAGTGCCACACCAGGCAGCAGGTGGCTGGAACGGGAGGACTGATGATTCTCAGATATAAAGCTTTGTAAAATTGGTACTCATTCATGGGTTTTTTTCTTTTGTCAAGGCTCACTGGCATTTCAGAGGAATAGACAATGACTGAGAAATTTCAAAATGAGTGGAATATTGAGAAGTGGCATTAAGTAAACAGGATAAATGACCGTAAGGGGAAACCTCTTGTTCTTAGACAGTAAACAGAGCTACAGCATGTCCATCCCTGCTAACAGAGCATAATTTCCCATCCACATAAATGTACTGAATTCAAAAACATTTTTAATATTTTTAGATGCTTCTCTCTATACAAGCTTGAATGGGAAAAGGCATGGATTTACTTGATGACAGTTGGGACATCAAAGACTACCTCTCTGAGGCTCTTTTACCTATAAACTCACATTATATGGAAGGCTTACAGCAGGTAAAGCATTTTCTGTAGTCCCTTCACCATCCAATAATACTATCCAGGGCATATTAATTCAAACAAACATACTATAAGCAAAAAAGACAATTTGCAAAATCCCTTGCGTCTATCTAGTAAGAAGAGCTGTTCTCCACAAGGCTTGTACAAGAGGACTGAAGTTCAGAAGAGACAAGAGACACAAAGGGAAATGCTATGTCCAGGGTCTCCTTTTAGAGTTGCACGTCAAGATTCAGAGCAGCCAGACAGAGACAGCAGCATATTTTACAGTATACGCTGCATGAAATAGGCCTCACAGCTAATCCTAGCAGACATATACTCAGCCAGAGCATATCTACAAAATAAAGCCACAAGATCTTTTACTTAAAATACAGAGAATTAAAGAATTTGGTGATTAAAAATACACAATAAAACTCATAGATGGCAGTAAACAGGGCAAAAATGAAGTAATTGAGGTTTCACTCCATTATGTTAAAGCACCATAAGCCTTCTTATTTGGTCCAGCCCAAATACCAGAAAAAAATATATTGAAAAATTCAAAGAAAAAACGGGGATCTCTTTGGGGTCCTTAAATATTAACCTGCACTGATGAGGCCATGTCCATGCAACTGAATAGCAGTGTTGTTCTCTAGTACAAAAGCTTTTCTTACTTACAGGGCATTTTCTGAAGAGTTCAGAAAAGGGAAGCCAGATGGTATTGGGAATTCTGATATCACAGCCATGGAATGCCACACACTTATTAGCCAAGTGTTTCCATCCCTCTGTATACATGACTCTTTCCTCAAGCCAATACTTTTCATAACCTCTTGCCCTTTCCATGACATCACAGCTATTTAGTAATATTTACTTTTTTTCCCATCTTGTAAAATGTATAATGCCACTGCCTTGCTAGTTCGTGACTGATCCCCACGTAGATCAACTCAAACTCAACAAGTAGTTCACAGAGTTTGTGTTCCCTGAATTACTTTCTTCCAAGTATTTTAGTCAATACCCCCTAAAAGACATCCAAATGATGAATAAAGAAGAGGAGGTACCAGAGCTTTTTAAGTTGCTGTCTGGTGCCTTTAGTCTTAGGCACCAGTCTCACAACTGAATTTACTGGAAGAGCTTTTATCTTTTGGAAACCAATGCCTTCTGGGCTAACAACTGAGAATACATACTTGGCACCATATCCAACACAAGGTTGCAATTAGCAGACACTATAGCACTTCTGTTCAGCAAATAACAATCAAAGTTCATTACTAAGGGCCTATTCCCAATATTGCTGTCTACTAAAACTAGACATTATTGTAACTGCTATATGGTCCAGGCCAGATAAAGTTCTCTTCCTCATGTCCACTTGCAAGAACCATGAATGATAGCTAAAGTGCCAATTTGTCAACATGTTAAAGTCTTTCTTTAGAGAAGAGCAGCAAAGAAACAACTGCAGTATTTAAAACAGAAAGAAGACTGAGGGTGCATTTATCCTAATCCCCAGTATAGAATCTATTGTGAATTATTTTTTCCAACATATCTATTAAAATGGATGACTGTCCAGAAGAATTTAATCAATAGTCAACTTAGGAGGCTACACTTTCAATATGAGAAAACTGTGATGCCCACTGACTGTTGAGAAATTATCTTGTAGAGAATAGTGAAAATTTAAGAATATAGTTGTATTTCTTCAGATCCTGAAAAGTTTGTGCTGAAAGAAAAGTTGATTTAAAATATGTACACCTAATTTTTACCAAGTCCAGAACTGTGTCTGTAATAATATCTGTTTTACAATGTTTATTTTGCCAGGAAATTCCAGGAATATAGATTTTCCATACTGAAAATCAAAACAGAAATGTCACAAACCTGCCTAGCTTCCACGTAGTACCACATGGGTACCTCAGAAGCTTTGTGCTTTGCATCCTCTCTCCTTAGCATGAGGTCAACTACAATCTCTGCCTCTGAAAAAGGTGCTTTGTGGCTCCTACTGCCTCTAGCAAATTCGCATAAAGGATCTGAAATACAAAAGCCTAGTGTGTGAATAGAGTATACCAGTGTAGAACTCCTATTGTCTCTCTAGTGCATTGGATTTTCAAAACTGAAAACTTTCTTAGAAATCTTACAGACTACAATAATGTATAGAATGAAGTGTAATACTGGCCCTTAGTTCTCCTTTTAACCTTGAGGAGAAAAAGCTGAGAAACAGCTTGGAAAAGCTTGCTTACAGAAAGAAATGCATTTCTAAAATGTTTTAAACTGTCTCGACTTTATGGAATTTCTGGACTCCTTGGTAACTTTCTCTTAGTGACAAGAGTCTTCTTTATCAATTAGACATCAGTCCTATCATGGCAGAACGATCATTGAATAGTGACAGGTTATGTAGTAAGATCAATGTAAGTGCAATCATTTTCATTTAAAAAAAAAAAAAAGGAAAATAGTAAATCAAGAAATGCTATGTCAAGAAGATTTGTGGATTTGTGTACATGTGGAAACACTACAGAGAACATCACCAGTAGCCAGGCACCAGGAGGGGCACAGATGAATTACACAAAATTTAACACTCATACTTCCCCACCTGCATGGGATCTCAGGTATCAAAAATGTAATTTTCAATCATGGTACTGGTGCTGCTGTTGGGACTTGAGGTTAGCAGCTCGGCTTTTAAAATTCAGCCCAGCTTTCACAGATTTCTTTCCTGGGAAGTGGGAAGGGAAAAACAGACCTGTGGGGAGGAAGCTGTACAGAGGCAGGACCGGCATTCTCCCCCAGGATGCTCACACTTTATGACACACTCACTGCCCATGGCATTGCTGCTGGAGACATTCTTGAGAAACTTGAAAGAATGCAGCAAGTGTCTGGTAAAATATGCAGGCATCTCTGCAAGATTCAGGCCAAGCACTGTACATTTTCTTCCTGCAACATTGCTGCCATTTTGTTAATTTGCTTCATAAAAACTGCAGTCATTCTTCTCTGGATGGTCAAAGACACATAAAATCATAAAATGATAGAACCATTTACGTGGGAACAACCTTTAAGATCACTGAGTCCAACCATTAACCCAGCACTGCCAAGTCTACCACTAAACCAACAAAGACGGTTTAGGCCGCCCATCGCATGTGGGAAGGCTTGGGTAGGAAATCTGTCACATAGGTTTGTGTAGCACCTCTACCCCAGCTCCAGATGTTGGAGGCGAAACCATACAAGACAGAATTGTAGACCTCAGAAGTATGCTTGGTCTTGTCTATCCCTCATCTGCCACCAGTACTAACACTGATCTGTCCAGCGTGGAAGTACGAGTTCAAAAGCCTTTCCACTCTCTCTGCTGACTTCTATGCAGCTGCTAAGCTTATGCATGATATGTTTATGTTAAGGGTTCAGGGTAAACGGAGCTTATTTTGCGTAGCTGTCTGAAAATGTCCCATCCCCTCCTTCTCAAAAATGGGCAAAAGACCAAATATTTTGTAAAGCTTTTCAAATCCTATAGTCTACAGAAAACATTAAATCTTCTAAAGCAAAATTGAGTATTTGCAGAGAAAGTGGGCATTTTTTCTGGGAGAATGTTAAATTGTTAAAAATGCTGAGTTTAAAAGTATTCAGATAATCCTTATCATCAAGCTACACTAAAAAGTAGGACAATTCTGCACAAATTCTGTACCTTCCAAATGGTTATATATTCCTTTAAACATTTGCCTCACACAGGCAGCATAGTGTAAATTCTTAGAAAAATGAAGACTAGTAACAGCATTGCACATAGTGATGGGTTTGTAATGTACCTCATATTTATTTTGGTCTCAGACCCATCATAAGAAGAGAAAGAGCTTGTAATTTCTTGATGAAGTAATTTAGTGAATGGGGGGGCAAAGAAAGTAATTTAATTACTGGCTTGAATAATTTATGTAACAGCCATGCAGTTCTTTTATCTTCTGTTAGACAATGTGTTCATTTTTTTTATGTCTCATGCTTTGACACAGTGTGTCACAGTGCTAAACTCAAGATGTGCAGAGAGCCCAGGGTCTCTGTGACAGAGAATCAAAGTGCAAATTAATTAATTCCTCTTTGCTGCTTAGAATCAGGACTGGTAGGCATAGCTTTTTCCAAATTTTTTTCCACCTTGAAATTCATAAGTGTACTTAAGATATTTTCTGGTGGGCAGTACAGTATTGCAACAACCCATGCACTGGACAGTACTGAGGCACTCCAGAGACAAGGTGGGGAATGGTGTGAACTGGGCTCAGCACAACGCTCATGTTGGGCCATTGAAAAGTCTGGTGAAGAGGTCCACATACACAGCTCCATGAGACCATGCAAAAGGATGCTAGATCACGTTAAGAAAATGCCACAGGATAATCTAAGGCCATAGGTGACTGGAATCTCAGTTAGAATCTACTCATTGATGTCATCGGGAATGTTCATCTCCAGCATCAGTGAATCTGACTTTCTTTAGCTCCAAGGCCTGGAGACCCCTCTGCAGAAACAATTAATGTCATTTAGATATTTCTGTCCCATTATTACTCTTATTCTGAAGCACAGATTGCATACAGGAGCTCTTGTTTTTCAGGTGTTGAAAATCACAGAAGTTGAAAATCAAGGATGAGAAATAACCTAGTGTTATTAGCTCTGTTCAAACACCATATTTATCTTCTAGGCAGGAAAAAATGAAGCATGAGACATTAGTGAACTAAGCCCCATTACCTCTCAGAAAAGATTACATGGGAATGCAAATGTCCTGGTATAATTCACAGATTCCTTCAGTTCACAGGAACAGCAGTAAAAAAAGCAAAATTGCTCCATATCCTGTAGAGAGGAAATTAAAGGTATCAGGAAGAGAAGAATGTGCTGTGTGGTGCGAAAATGCTGTTTTGATTCCTGATGCTAAACATCTGCCATATTTTTTTGTGGAATCACTTGACTTAGTGAGAGAATAGCATCTTCAGGATTGTGCAAAGTCTATTCCAGACTCAAGCTGTCTGAATTGGCAGCTGTGGGAACACCCACAGGAAGCATGGGACCCTGGAAGAAAAAGTGTAGGAGTACATCCTGTGGGGATAGATAAAAGTCAGAGCCAGGCTATGGGAACCTCTTCAGAACAAACATGCAAATACAGTTTCGCAAGTCAAAGTCCCAACTGTTTGTTTAGGGATTTTTTGGTTATTTGTTGCTTTTATTTGACTTTCACAGAACAGAAACAGAAAAAGGAACTAAGGAAAGAAAAAAAAAAGATGAATGAAATCAAAACCCTAGATGTTTTCTTTATTGCTTGGTGTGAGTTCATGTGCTTCATGTGCAGTGCCACAGCTTGCTTCTTTTGCCTTGAGGTGAAGATTGTCATGACATACCTATTTCTGGTCCACCAGGTTTGATAGTCTGTCTCCACACATAGAATAGTGTTAGAGCAGAGCTGCTTGTAATTTCTCAATGTCACTGTTTCACGGACAAATGCCTCCTCTCATCCATGTGAAATCTTACAGTTCCTGAGGAAGAGTAACAAAGGGAAAGAATTTTATCCGTTTCTTAATTAGTAAGTGCTCCCAGTCACCAGAATCAAATAGCAATCAACGTCATGCAAACAGACAGCCTCCCATGAATACCAACAGGTGACCGAGAGACTCCTTGCCATAAGAACACACACTCCCTTGTCCTTTCAGCATTGCAGTGATGTGCTTATCTTTCTTCTTACCTTTACATGCCCTGATGAGTAAGGACAGAAGGATTTGGTTTTATCTTGCCTAAAAGGACATTTTCATTTACTATTTGTACACAATATTTTTCTCAGCCTTTCAGCCAACTTTCTGCTGTTTGTACAAATTATATCCTGCAAAATCGATGCCCACAGATTGATTGTGCATTGTGTCAATTAATATTTCTTTTTGTTTCTGAATGTTCCTAATTCCTATATAACTGGGGAGGTTGAGAAGGAGGTTTAAATTGTCTTTCAGCATACTATCTATTTTCCTTGTGTGACACATGCTGTATGTTCTCTTGTTCTTTTTACTTTCTTGCATAACTAATCTTAATCTTTTCAATGTCTTCATACAAGGAGTATGTTCTGTGTAGTTCTCTGCTATTCTCAGTCCCTGCCTGGAGATTGTTTCTAGTTCTGTGTCTTTTTTTGACATGAGGTTACTAAACCAAATGAAATAATCAAAGTGAGGACATGGCATCTCAGATGCAATATGTAATACTCTCCATGTGATTGTCTACCCACTTCTAATGTGCAGTCTAATAAGTAATTTTTTCTATTACATGCCCAGAACAGACATTCACTGTCCATGATGTCCATGATGATTCCTAAGCCTTCTGGTTTCCCAGCAGGTTACTACTACATTCAGAACCATTCATATAAAAAAATAATTTAAAGTGTATTTTCATGTCCTGTTGTTAGTTTCTTAAAAAAAAAAAAAGGAAAGAAAGAAACAAATAAACCACCAGCTCAGTAGAAGTTTAAAGAAGTAAACATTTTACAAGTTATCATGCAGTGTGGAGAATTGGTGACCATCTCTCAATGTCCCTTTTGATTCCCCAAATGCTGATGGGAAATATTCTGGAGGCACAAATAGACTGCAGATGTTGGAGAATACATCTTAGAATTCTGCTGAACATATTACCCTACTGGGAGGCTGTTTTGAGTCTCCAGGGACATTCCTCTGAGAGCCCAGCTGATTGTCTCATATTGAAACAACATGTCCAAGATACATTCCAAGTAAAAGAAAATAGAACAGGGGTACTCTGACCAAATATAAATCAAGGGGCTAAAGGGCAGTTTATCTTCCGTCCTTCTAGCATTTCTTTTCTCCCCCTATGAATACTCCCCCCAGGGAAACAGACCACTGGGTAAATGACTGCCAAACATGATGACTCAGACGTTAGGCACTGTCCCCAAGTGCTTCACAGATGGTGTCTGGATGGGAAACCCAGAGCTTTCGGCACCATGAGCCTTGCTACTTTTTTTTTCTCCTTTTTTTTTTTTAAGTTCACTGCAGCATTACTTCTGATCTCATGTCAAGCCCTTATAGCACTGTTGCCCTCCACAGTGAATTCTGATCCTGACCTTATAACAACCAATGTCATTCGCACATAAAAAAGATAGGAGACAAATCCTAGCAGACCTTGGGGAGTGGGAAAAACAAAGCTAAAATAAACACATTACTTAAAAGATTATCTTGTATCCAATTGAAAAAAAAAACCTAGCAAAGAGTCTGCTGCAAAAGACAGGCATATTGTGAAGTACAGTGCATTAGCACAATTGCATAATCCTAGGTACTATGAAAGAAAATGTTCTCTGCACAGCTTTCATTGGTCTGCTTCTTTTTGTGGAATCCTGTTTGTTTCAGTAAAATCCTGTTCCTTTCAGTTTCCTTTATGTTCCCCAAAGCTAGCACATCTTGGGATGCACATCTGGATATGGGCAAGCCTGAAAGCAATGGCATATTTCTGTGCTTCTACAGTACTGTATGTTCACACTAAACACTGGAAAAGTCCCCTGTGGAAAGGGAAAAAAAAAACCAAAAAAAACCAACAAAAGAACAACACACCAACTATTTTTCCTCCCATGAAGAGAAGCTCAAGAAATGCTCTGTAAAGGCTTGTAGGTTATGCACAATGAATCCAACTATCACAACCTCAAACAAAGCATATCACGAGATATGTGAAATAGCTCTTCCTCTCTCTCTCCCTCTCTCTCACACACACGCACACACTCACACACACACAAACCCAGCTGCAAAGGATAAAAGAGGAGGAATTGCACATTGAGAAGAACCAGGTCCAGCAAGTATTTTTTTTCTTCCTCTTCTTCCTCTCCTTTTTTTTTAAGGTTTACCACCAGTATCATGCATAAGAAACAAAAGAAGAATTTTTCACTCCAACTGGAGAGGATAAATAACTAGGTATTTTTGTGGATTTCATTATGTTTCAAAGGCTATGTAAGAATTCACTGAACTTCCCTGATTTACACAAATTCAGCTGAGTAGTAATTCCATTTAAATCAATGGAGTTATTTGACTATGTGTGTAAAAGAAATTACAATCAGATATTTTGTTTCAAAATTCAAATTAAAAGGTCACAGAATTTAAAGCAGCAACTCTAAGGTCAGTTAATTTCTCTGGTTTTTTACAAGGACCCTCTGATAAAAGTCTATAGCACCATGCAGAGCCAATGTCCCAGAGCCTGGGGTTTTACAAACAGCATGAACAGGGCCACAGACACAGATCACCATGGGACTCTTCGCTTGGAGACAGTCACTTCAGAGTCATTACACCAGGAAAGATACACTTCTTAACAGGCAGCCATTGGTGAACAGCTAAGGAACTGACAGTGTAAATCAGCATAAACCTAGCCAGGTTTCCAAAATGTGCCTGGCAGGCAGTTTTCAAGCCCTGCCTGGTTTTGGAAGAAACTTTGTCAAAATTGGACCCTCTCCACAAACTGCTTTGATGTTGATGAATCGGTAAATTCCAACAAAAACTTGTTTAGTCAGAATTTTTCTGACCAGCTCTACTTCCTCCTTCTGCCAAACCTATTTACTCATTCTGTGTGGCTTTGGGTGAATGTTTTCTGCCAGGGCCATCACAACTGCAGAGCCCTGTGTTCAGGCACAGCTGAACACAGGCACTTGCCCACCAGGGTCCTCCCCTTCCATGTCCCTGTGGGAGAGAAGCACCATGCAGCAGCACAGTTCCCAGCCTCCCTCTCCACCCATAGCACAGCTTCATCCAGACCTGTGTACCTCAAGAGGCTTTGTCATGAGGACTAAAGTACCATCACCCCCATTTTACCCCATCATCACACCAGAGGAAGTGAAGAACAGAGAAATAAT
Source organism: Corapipo altera (assembly GCF_003945725.1). NCBI lineage: Eukaryota > Metazoa > Chordata > Aves > Passeriformes > Pipridae > Corapipo > Corapipo altera. Next base: position 7,200,573 of record NW_020884879.1, on the reverse strand, counting down.
CAGTTTGGGAGTGTCACAGCAGTTTTAGAAGTATGGCCTGGCCAGTAAGATGCCTGGCTTCATATTGAGCCCAGCAGTAGGTAACATATATTTGCATGTTTACAGCCACAGCAACTGTTGTGAACTCGAGTACAGGACAGGTGTGGATGAACCTGTGCATAAAATGGGGAGGGAGGCTGGGAGTGAATAGGCCAAGATTATATTAAAGCATTTCTGTCCCAGGCTTGCGAAAACAATGCATTGCACTGAGACGAGGTGTTATTGTCTGCTTTTAAATGTACCCTCCCTTTCAAGTTTTTCTTTTTTAATAAAGTATCTGAGGTCATGCTATTGTCATTAGAGCTTGACGAGTGCTCAGCAGCTGTCACCGTGGCAGCAGGAGCATGCCTGGTGCCAGTCCCCTTTGTCACGACAGCCACAGCAATGTAAGGAGAAGGGCCTTGCAGGATGCAGGACAATACTGGGAAGGAAAAGGAGGGAATCCTCGACCTTGGGCCAGGGCCTGGTGGCAGACTATTGAACCCTGCGCATCTCAGCAAACCATAAGAAGTAAAAATTCTTGGAAGCTGCAAAGGTTGCAAGTGAAAACAAAAGATTCTATCATGTAGGAAATAGAACAAAACACAGAGAAATTTGTTTTGTTTTCAGAGATAAAATAAGCAAATAGGTCTCTGCAACAGTCAGGAGCACTGTATCCCGCATGCAGCACTCACGGAAGGGAAGCGGCCAGAAAGACTGGGAAGAATCTAGAAGCAGGTAGGAAAGTGGTCTCTCTGGAGCTTTCCAAATCTTGTGCTGTGAGCAAGGGACCCCCTCATAAAAAAAAAGATGATGATGCTCTCCACTAGAATTTAAAACATTAAATCATCTATCCAAACAAAACTGATTATGTAAAACAATCAAATAATCATCTTTTGAGCCCATAGCTGAAGCAACTGGTACAAGCAAATAAACCACCACTACTGAGTTTTGCCAGTTGGGTGATAGGAAAAAACCAGTGCAGGATAACTAGCACCAATTCTCTTATGCTTCTGTTAAAGAAAGACTAAAACCTGCACCCATAAGTGGCTGCAACAATAGATAGTGAGGATGGTGCTGTTGGTTAACTTAATAAATGTTTGTTAACTTAATAAATGTTTCACAGCTGACATGTTGGAGCATTTTGTCCGCTTTCTTATTTGTGTTTATATATCAGCAGCACCCTTGACTAGGAGTTGCTTAGCTATTTCTTTCCTGCTCATTTCTGATCTGAAGATCCACTCCAGAAATACCAGCAATTGCTAACCTTCACCTAGCAATCAGTGTAGCCTCCTTTGCACTGTGTACTCTGTGCACAGCTTTCACAACTTTGTGGGTGTTCCTTTGGGACAGGAAGTGAAGAAATAAATCACATCCCAGTGGAATCACCAGTGTAGCTCTGGACTGGTGGGATGCTACCCAAGCTGCAATTTGGCTGGGAAGCCTAGGCCAGCACCCCTGTATTTTGAAAAATACCTTGACATTTTGAATGACCACAAGTGGTCACAACCTCAGCTTTATTCCTTATCCAAAAGAAAAATACCTTTGGAAGCAGAAAAGCCCCACAGTGGGTGAGCAGGACTGACAGTGCCACCTGCTGAAGCATCAGGGCTGCTCAGAGCCACAGCCAATGTCCTTCCAAGAGGCCAAGGAAAGCCTGGCTCCATGGCCATTGCTGTCAGCCTGGTATTAGCACCAGCTCATCCTGCCCAATTTCCTACGAATAGAAAACTCCCCTTGGAAAAAAAATGCACCTCAGCAGATGAAGAAGGGGCAGGGGGGGTGGCACACGCAGGGTGCTGTGGCACTGTGAGAAGGCAGCAAAGGATTGGGGTTTGTGATCTGAGAAAGATGTTCGCCTTTCAGCAAAGCTTTGGGTCACAGCAGTCTGTGCCAGCAGCCAGGCTTGTTATTACGCTGAGACAATACAAGTTGTTCTTTTTCTTTCTCAGTAATTTCAAAGCTTCCAGCCCCTGCTGGAATCCTTCACTCCCATCCTCCCCACACTCTGGTCTGTGGATCCATTGAAAAAAGATGATGGTAGAGCGCCCTCAGACTTGAAAAGGGGTGGTTAATTGAAGCGGACTAAGGACACATCTTTTAACCAGCTCCTTTTGCCTTTTTCCTGTCCTCTCTCTTGTCAGTATGGGACTGTAAGTAGCCAACACCTGAAAAAAAAGAGCATCTAATAGAATGCTCCTCCTCACCTGACAGTATTGTGTAGTCAGTCACCAGCTCCTAAGAGCTGGCATCCAGTAGCAGCAGTAGGACTGACATGCATATTCACAGCAGGTGCATTATTCCCCTGAGCTATTTATTCATAACAGCCCTCATGTAGACTGTCCCTCTCTATTGTAATACCACTATCTGAAATGATACAAAGCATCTGAAGAAGGGGAGAATGTCCTTGGTGCATTCAACAATAGAGAGGAATGACGCCAGGACATGAATAAACAGGGCTGGTTTTGTCTAGACTCAGGTATTGTCAGCCTCTCAAGAGAGCATGATAAAACTTCAAAAATTAAGCAGGAAGGTAAACATACAATATCTTTGAGGGTAAGTAAATTGTATGGACCATCTACAGAACGAACTGGTGCAGGGAAAAAGGGGTGTCCAGTTGGTCGGTGACACAGTCAATGTGCTGTCTGAAATGACGGGGGGAAAAAGAGTGTGGCATGTACTTTTCCAGGCATGCTTACAAGCAAAGAAGTTCACATGATACTCACAAATCAGCCATCCTTTCTCTTGTACCCTGCTTAACCTTGTTTATGCTCACCATCTTTTCCATTTTTTTTCATATTACTAATAAAAATCAAAAGAGAAAAAATTCCGGGTTTTGTCTGCTCATAATCTGTTCTACAACCTTTCTGTAGAGAAGAAACAGAAGGGGGAAGGGACGAGCAAATGTGGCATTGGCTCTGTGACTGTGGTTTTTGTTTCCATAAACCTTAGAGCACAAGAATGCATGAGATATTTACACAAATCTTTCCACAATTCCTGTGGCCTTTGGGAGCATTGCATTTGCATGACTTCACCACTGTGGCTGGTTTGTGCTTTCTCAGCAGCATTGCCTGCAACAAGGAGAAATCTTGGCTATTCCCAGTAGTTCTTCTTCTCCCACCCTCAGATACAGTCACACCAGTGCATGTTTAATACAAGCTGTGTTAATGCAGGAGTTCCTGTCTTGCTTGCTGTCCAGTTTCCCAGGGATGGTACAGGAAGTTTCCCAATTCATCTCATAAATACAAAGAGAGAAAAATGTTATACTTGGAGAAAATGTTGGTCATTTAGATCTTGAGGGAATATCAAGGGTTATGAGATGGAGGAGGATGCTTCTGAAAGGTTACTGAAGTGAGGTAGAAGTTGGTCAAACACATAAGGAAAAATGCAAAACAAAGCTTTTGCATCAAGAACTCACACTTGCTTGCCCTGCATTACAGGATGGTGGGAAGCTGAGTGCCATAGACACAGTGTCTCAAGTGAATATGCTACTGAGTAAGAACTTGGCTACTGGGGCTCTGTCCTCTGCTGCTTTCATCGGGGACTTCCAGCAATCACTTTGGTCTGTACCTCATTTTCTCAGTCTCATAAAGGGATGTTGCTCAACCTTTGCAAAATACTTTGAATCAGTGCACAAAAACTGTTGTATTAGGACCAAGGAATTTTTTCACTGAATGGGAGTATCAGGTCACTCAACGGACAGGCTGCCAGTTGAGGAAACAAAGCCACCATGTCTACAAGGCAAAGTGATCTTGTCCATTCTCACTCTTGCAGCTGTGGCAGCTCTGGCTTCTCCAGTGTTATTAAAATGTCTTTTAAAGGGAGGTTGCATCCTGGGTGCTTGTTCTGGAGGCTCTGAGGAGGGAGGTTAGTGAAACAGAGCATCTGCCAGAAAATGTAAGTCTCAGGTCTGTTGCTGTGGACTTTACAGGGCAGCTAGGTTGCTTGAAACTGTGTTCAAAGCTGTGCTGCATCTCTCTTCCCCACTCTGGCTGAGCCTGAGGGAGATCCAGCCAGATTCATTTGCAGGAGTTTAACATTTGATATCAGAACCAATGTGCAATGACATAAGGCAGAAGCATAACCACAGATGGCTTGTAAAAATTGAGCTTTGTCCCTCACAAGTGAATCCATATTAAAACTCCAACTCTAGTCCATTGTACTTATCCAGCAGAAGGACTCATTCCCACTACCCCTTGAGTCAGCAAGTTTCTCTATTTACAGTAATCCTTTACTTTGACTTTCCTTCATTATTAATAAAACAATTTTAAACTCTTTAATGTCAGCCAAATGGTATTTCAAATTATATTTTCGGGGGGGGGGGAAGGTAGTTGAGTGTTCAGGCGGGAGCACTTAGTTATGTTATAGTTCAGCCTGAGACACTCTGGTGACTCTTTAGAAAGTGTTGAAATTACAGGTTCATGACGTACACAGTGTTGAAACACTATGTTACTGCAACACTTGGTCCAACACGAACTTGCAATTTCAACACTTCCTAGGTCTTTTGTAAAACCCCATAACTGACCAGAACAAATGTAAATTCCCAAAAAGTCTAAAGCAATGTGCCATACAATAGCACAGCCTGGAAAACCCATTTAATTTTCAGTGCTGCTACCCTTACACAGGATAATCATTCTCAAAGTATGTTTAATTTGTAAAAAGCCTGTCATCCAGGATTAGCTACTCTCACAGCAAAACAGCAGTCTCAAGGTACAAGTAGTCTGATCCAAAATGGTAATATCTGTATTCTTCCAACTTTTTTTCCCTTGGTGTCACAAAAAAAATCCATGAGGAAAGTACCTGCCTCAGCCTAAGCAAAGGATATTCACCAGCAACCTCTAAAATGTGCTGTCCTGGAACTCAGCAGAGACCATAATAACAAAATGTTAAACACAGGGATAAAACCTTTTCAACCAAAGGGAAGCTGCAATTTCAAAACACAGCAAAATTTGATATTTAAAAATACACTACGGCATTATTTCGAAATACCATTTGTTAAACAAGCAGGAGGCAGGAGAGCAGGCAGGATCATGGCTCACACAGTGCTTGTTTTGAAGATGAGGAGAGTACAGGATTTGTGCTCGACCTCTTCACAGGTTACACTTAGCTCATTCCATTTCATTAACAAAGGAAAAGAACTGTCACTCAGAGGAGACACTGAGAAAAAGCTTTATGCCCCAGCTCCTGTAAACAGCTCAGATCAGGAGACTCCTACACCTGAAGCCATCAGAAATGCAGCCACCTGGAGCACTTGGCAGGATGGGGATGCTCCAGTTCCTGCCCCTGTAAGCAGACAGGGGACCTTCCATGTGTGTCAGCACTCAAGGATGGGAAAGGTGTCAAGTAAAATAAACCCTCAGGCTGAAAGTCCACACAAAAGTCAGCTCTCACATGGAGGCTACCAGGGACTGGATGGGATTTGTGCCGGCTGCAGGAGTCCCGGAGGTGTCCCAGGACTAGCACATACCCTCTTGAGCACTTACGCAAAGCACCCTCCAATAATGAAGATGAAATGGGAGTTTTAACAATACATTTCCTTTTGTTTTTCCAGCTGTGTTTTGAAAAATTAATGCTAATTTTAGCACTTGGACACTTAGAAAAGAGTGAAACAGAATAAACATGTTATGTGTATTGGGCTGTAAACATATAACCCCCTACATACCAGCTTGGGTTTTTCTGCATCAATCAAAGCTGGACTAACAGCAAAAACAGCAGTTTTGGTGTTACATACAACTACAGTTCTCATTTATTTTTAGAGAACATAATTTCTTAAGATAGCAGAGAGCTTACTTGGAAAATCATGATAAATTATAATAGTCTCCCTTCGCAACTTCTTACAGAAGCTGCTTTTTTTTGGACCATTGCAGCATGCTGCATACTAGGAAGAAGGTACTTACGATAGGATTTATTTGTAGCTGTGAGCCAAAATACATATTGCCTTAGACAAGAGTCAGTATTATCACAAAGATTTATGAAATTGGACCTGGGTGTCAGATTTTAGCTTGGTAAAGTTAGCAGCTGGGATGAATTGGACCAGAAATGTGCTATGTAACAAGATTTCACTGGAATTCTTGGGGGGGGGGGGGAAGTATGTGGAATATGTCATGCAAACAGTTGACAGTGTAGATGCAACACCAAATATTAAATAAATATATTCCATACGTAACACAGGCACAGAAAAACTTTTCAGGAAAGCGCCTCAGAGCTGCATAGCCTCGCATCTATAAATCTCCATTAAATCAGTTTGAGTGGGGCAAGTGTTAGAGACAGAGCTGCCAGAAATAGCTCTTTTCCTGCAAGATGTAGAAAAGATTACAGCTGAGATTGAGACGGCGGGGTGGGGAGGGAAAGCAGGGGAGGGGTGGGGGAGAAGAGAGGCAAAGGAGTTGAGCTGGAGGAGGCGGGGGAGCTGTGAAAGGCATCTCATAAAAGTCCCATTTGTTGGAAGGCTGCAGGAAGTGGAGGCAGCTTTGGCACACGTGTCCATGGTGCTAAATTAACTGTTAACACAAATAATCAAAGTGCAAGGCCCATCAAGCCGCTGGCGCCAGCGAAATGAGGGAGCGGCCAGGTCAGCGCTGCCTCTGGAGTGAGCCGGCTAGCAGGTGGAGACCAACCAGGGACCCGACAGGATGGAAGTGCTTACAGAACACACTGACCCACTGACAGAGGAAAAGACTGCTGCACTTCTGCTTTCCAGCTATTGTGTGCAGAGCGTCTTTTGTGTGTATTTTTATTTTGCATCTATTTATTATATTTTATGTAATTTTTTTTCCCTATTTTATTTCTTAAAAAAAAAAAAAAAACCACGAACTTTTTTTCACAGGAGTTGAGAGCTTGGACACTCCAGGCTGAGTTGTAGTACAGCTCAGCCTTTCTTTGGCAGCATTGATGAAGGAACAGCTGAACAAGACAAAGGAAGAGTTATCAGGCAGAAAAGGACCGATTGTGCTCCAGCACTACCCTTCAGAAGAAAAAACACTGCTCTTCAGGAACAGATGCTGAAAAGCAATGTGGGCAGAGGTATTTTTACCTGTTTTGCTCCACAGCCCTGTTCTGTATTGCAAGTATGTTGCAGATACTTTGGGAGGTGTCATGACAAAGCAGCCACCCCAGCAGTGAAACCTACTGCAGCCCATGCAGCTCTGTGCAGAGTGGAGAGAAACAGAGTGGTGGTATTCGCTCCCTCTCAGTAAGATTAGACTTATAAACAAGCAGGACTGCTCTAACAATCAAATGTGGACATGCCGAAGTTCACTGAAAGTCTCAAAGGATCTCACTGTATTGGGCTGTGGAAAAAGAAATTGCTCCAACTATCACTCAGCTCCATTCTCAGGGAGATGCTCACTGGAAAGGCCTCCTGTGGAGCAGCTTCCACCACACCAAAATAGCAGGAATTCTGTGCTGAATTCATTGGCTGCTTCACTCAGTTTCTTGACTCAAGACAGCTGTAAACCCACTTTAACTGCCCAGTAAAGCCAGGTTTACAATTACTTTGCTTGGCCAAAGCAATCACAATGCAATGGTGAATCCGGAATGGAATTGCCAGGAGCTTTCGCCTCCTTGCCCTGGTACAATACACAGAGCTACATACTATAATAAATCACACGTATATCATACACATGTGCTATGTACGTACATATTTACATCACACACTTTGGTTTGGTTTGGCTTTTGTTGGATATACAGGTATTCTCTACAGATACAGCACTTATATTTACCAAAAAAAACCCACTTGCAGTTATAAGGTGCTACAATAGAAAGTGTTATTGCTTGGCATAAAATTTGCTCCAGAAAACAAAACCCAGAAATGAGCACTCACGCTGAATTAAATTACTTGTAAATATAATTACTTATGACATATAATGAATAATATGATACAAAAAGGTATCATTTGAATCATAGAATCATAGAATGGTTTTGGTTGGGAGGGATCTTAAAGATCATCTTGTTCCAACACCCTCGCCATGGACAGGGACATCTTCCACTAGACTGTGTTGCTCAAAGCCCCATTCAGCCTGGTCTTCAACACTCCCGGGGATGAGGCATCCACAAGTTCTCTGGGCAACCTGTGTCTCACTCTCACAGTGAAGATTTTTTTTATACTATCCCATCTGAACCAATCCTCTTTCAGTTTAAAGCCATTCTCCCTTGTCCTGTCGCTTGTGAAAAGCTCCTCTCTGTGGTGGTGCATCCCCACCCTGCCCCACAGACCACACTATGATCTATGAAATGCTCATCAGGCCTTAGCCTTGACAACACCTGGGCTGAGCTCCTCCAAGCTTATCAGAAACACTATCTGGGATGCCTCTCAGAGTTAGCAGCCTCCACCTTTGCTGTTTCTCGGAGGATCACTGAAGGATCCTGGGCTGACATCTCACTCCTCCAGACTCAATCCTTCACCCATTGAGAAGAATGCAAAAATATTCAAAGTCAGTATTTCACAGACCTTGAGGGAAATTTTTCACAGCTACCTTGTGAAGACTCTTTATGTCTGTGTGCATCTGCTGTATCAAATATGCTAGGGATTCAACTTTCTTAAGTTCTTAAGTACTTTAGATTTATAAGTAAGTTACTGTTGTAGTATAGTAAATCATATATGGATCCAAGTTAAATTGTTAATAAGTGTTAAGTCAATGCTGTTAAGTGTTAAGTTCAGTGCTGTTAAGGTAAGTTAAGTCATAAGTTAAGTGTTGCCAGGCCTTTGGGCCATATCCCTCTTTATCCTTATACCTTCTGTCCTTTTGTCTCACCTACTACCCCCGACAACCACAGCCTCTGCATACATGGTCTTGCATTTGTTTCAGTCCAGACTAATATAGATTTTAGGTTTTTTGTGTATTTTTTCTCAGCATATTTTAACTGTTTAGTAGGTAGTATAGTGAACCTTGGCACAAACTCTGTTGTGCTGTTGCCTTTATATTATACCTGCTTTTGCTGATACCTTTGCTGGTGATTTTTTGAGTGACCTTAAAACATCTGTTTCACAACACTCTCCAGCTCTCTTGCAAAGCCCCCTTTAGGTACTGAAAGGCTGCAAAAAGGTCTCCCGGGAGCCTTCTCTTCTCCAGGCTGATCAACCCCAGTTCTTCCAGCCTTTCCTTACAGGAAAGGTGCTCCAGCCCTCTGATCATCTTCATGTCCCTCCTCTGGACTTGCTGCAACAGGTCCATGTCATTTCAGTGAGGATACACATCTTCAGAGTGTCTAAACCTTAATTATGTAATTCATATCTGAAAGCATCATGTATCTTTAAAAAATTCTCATTAATTTTATTTCAGCCAACAGAGAGAAAAATGCCCAATAAAAATATGGAGAAAGTGGGTGTATAATAATCTTATCATAGGGCATAGTCATTGCTTTCAGTGAAGAAGTTGCTAATGACTAAAATTAAAAACAAAAATCATCATTAAGTGTGGCAGTAATATTCACACATCTTCTAGAAACAATGTGTTAATGAGGTTTATGTCTACAGAAATTACATGTAATCTTCCCTATATTCCATAGGGTCACTTTGACATCTGTCAGATATGAAGTCTCTGGCAAATCCAAAGATGTATCATGGTTCTAACAGTATTTTAGACCAGCACCTTTAATATAGATCAGCCTTAGCTAATGTTGTAAACTTTAAGTGAACCATGGCCAGCTGCATGATCTGTATGAAGAACATTCAGGAACATTAGCAGCAGACATCTGATGTGATCAAGGAACAGGTATAAAGATAAGTTGCTCTTAAGTCAGTTAGATTTGTGTAGACTTTTAAGACACAGGAAAATGTATGATCTCTCAGGAAAAAAATTGGTTAGAGAAACAGAAACAAAAACAGACAGAGAAAGAGACAAAGCGTGAGGAAATAATACTGTCATAGGCCAAAATTACTTATTATTACCCTCTGCCCCCTTCTTGATAAGGGTTAAACCAACTTTGTTGAAACCTTCCATGTTGACACAGACAGAAATATTCTGCAGGGGGAATGATCAAAGTTACAAAAAACTGAGGTTAGGTGGCCTCTGTTGTAAGTGGTTTATCAGATTTACCTCTGTGGAGACGCTATGGCCCCTTTTAAAGATCCCATTTGTATGTGCATGGGTGGGTTGATGAGTGGGTGGGTGAGTGCACGCGTGTGTCATGGCAGATGGCAAGTGCTATCACAGCTACCAAATGAATTGAAAAGTTATAATTACTCTGAAAAATGGAAGCCAAGCACTTCCAAACCAGGCAGGAAAAACGGTAATTGAAAAATTTAAAGACTAGAGAATCTCTGTTAATTGAAGAAGAAATTAAAAGAAAAAGCCCATCAGATAAAACATGTATGTTTAAGAGCCCCTTTTCTGACCCTAAGCCAAGTTAGAGAAAGAATGTCAGTGTTACAGTTTGATAAAAGCTATTGAAGATACAAAGAAACCAAGTCAGAAAAAACAAAGTCTGAGACATATGAAGATGAGATCGCTCCAAACACTTCAAGACAGAGCAAGAGCTAACTTGGCTCCTGTCCTGCAACTCATAAATCCAGTCAAAATTTGTTATTGGAGTTTTCAGGGTATATTATAGATAGTGCTAGCATAATGTTAGGCATAGCCACTTGAATGTTTATCCCTTTTCCAATACACCCACTTGTAAAGACACCACAGCCTTGGGTCTGGTGTTCCTGTGGTCAAACTTGGGGGTAGGACTCTCCACAGCATTTGTCTCTGTGTCTCCTGCTGCTTGTTCTATGTCACATTATGCTGTGTCTCCTGCTGCTTGTGAGACCTGCTTCACTTTGGCCTGTTTTCTTCCAAAAAATACTCTGCCATGAGAACACCAGTCCAGCAAGAATTTGGGACATAATTGAGTCTAATTCCTGTGAGAAAAGAGGTGCATGGGGACAAGTAGATTTCCCATTAAGTGATGCAATGTATATTACTTTGACCTTGCTGCTGATTTACACCAGTGTGATATAAGAATGACATCCCTCCACCTCCTTTAATGTTTATATTTCTGAATTGTTTGTCCTTTCAGCTGTCAGGAAGGAATTTCTCCTCCCCACTGCTCAAAGGAAAGACAACAAGAACAAGACCCTCACTTCTGTATGAGAGAAGGGGAACAAAAATTGTTGCTTCTCTTTACAACGACCTTAGACAAAATAACCCAGGAGATTGCTGTAGATCCAGACTGGGAAGAAAACCAATCACTCCTTAACACATAGGAAAAAATTTCTAGTCTGAAAGAATAAAGGTTAGATAAAAGGGGAAAGTGAGCCTGGGCCCATTTGAAAAGCCTTATCCTGGAATTCAGAGGCTTTTTAAATTACTACTATCTAAACATCAGGAACTCTCCACCAACATTTGTACATGAAAATAATAGAAATTATCATTCAACCATTTTTCCTACTATTAATAAGACTCAAAATATCCAGAATAGGAAATATCAATGCAGTAAGACATCCAAAACTGTAACAAACAAGGGAGAAAGAAGAGTAAAGCTTTCCCAGGCACAAAGAAATGGGTGGGAAGGCACAAAGTATTCTGTGCAGAGGTATGTTCTTCCCATTCTCCATTATTGGTTTAAATAATTTCTGTGTACCTTTTACAAGATCAGTTCTAAAATTCTCAAGAACCCAGAACTGTAACTGGAGAATACACAAGGTAATGTGGCCAATTCATTTGGGAACAATCTGTGATTTGGCCCTTATCTTTACATCAGTAATGAATACCTAGTCTGTGCAATAAGTCCAACACTGTGTAATGTCCGTCCCTAATGGAAGTTCTTACATATGGTCACTGGCAACCAGGTTCCTGAAGCACAGGGGTGCATGGAGTGCAGAATTAGCACAATTTGGGATGAAGGCTATCTAACAACACACTTGCTCAAGAACAAACAAAATGTAGTAGCTTTCTGCTAATTATTTTTGTGTTTAATTTCCTTCTCCAGACAGTATCAGTGAAGCTTCTTCTTCTAACGGGTAATACAAGACCTCTGGACCTCTGGTCTCCCAAAACCCACAGATGTTGAAATCGGAAGTTCTGAGTGAAAATCCTTTCACTCAACTCCTCCAAATGTTAGTTCATACAACATAGCATCTAATGCAAGGAGATTTTCAGACCTAGTTGCAAGCAAATTTTTGACAGCCTCATTCTGACAAAGGATCCCACACCATCGCTAGCTCAGACCCTACAAGGAGTAGTCATGTTAGTACTGTATGACACCAAAGCCAACCAGCCCCGAGTTCTTTCCCTCACCCCCCACCCCATAGAGCTATGCTAGCCAGCTCATTTGATGGTTTTTCAGGGATGTTTACACTGCTTTACATTGGAGATATGCACTTCCATGTCCCTGCTCTTTCTTACAGTCATGAATGCCCATGGATGTAAACCTATTTTTGCATAATCAAATTGTCAGATAATCTAAGAACATGGAGACGTGTGACAGCAAGCCTCTCTCCATGGAAGTCACATCTGTGTGATAACAGAATAAGCATAACTTTGGCAAGTTAATATAAAGCTCATTTCTCCAATTTAGTTTTCGCACAGCAAATATGAAGGGACACCTGCACACCTGTACTGCTCCAGAACTGGAGAAGCAGAGCAGTTAGAACCTTTAGCTGATACAGAGAGAAGCAAAATCCAAAATGAGATACTCAAAAGGCAGCTCCTGTCCCAGCACAGACAGAGATGGATGCACCCCAGGGTACACTCACTTAAGTTCTTATTTCCCCCAGGTCCTACCAGTCTATGAAATGCGTTTCTCACCAAAGGCTTGAAAACTGTTTGTACTTGACCTACAGGGAAACACAGCAGAATGGATTTGATAAAGAAAGCTGAATAGTGAACTTGATTGAACTTTGACTTCTTGTATCTTCAGCAGAAGTCCAAATAAAAAATGATCTGTGAGAATGGGCACTAAGACTCTGTTTTCTGGAGAGTTGGGTAACATGGCTGTTCTTCTGGGATTTCAGAAAGGCTGACTGAAAACCACCATTTATTTAATTTCTTTCTTCAGAACAGGCAATTCTCTAACTACTGACAAGCAAATCCAAGAACTTCCTCTTTCATAACCTAGGTGTCCACCTACACTAACCTAATGTGGTTTGCTGTCTTTGGTTTCCAGGCTATATGTGATCCTAGACTCACACAATAGGCAGTACTTAATATTGCCCAAATGGCCTTAAATAATCCTTTCATTTTTAGTTGCCATTAATCCATGAAAGAAAAGAAGAAGCTGCCTGAACTAGCACTTTCTCAGTTTGTTCTATCATGAATTGGTTTTTCTCAATGGAATTGTACACAAGGGGTAAATAGAGCTTATGCCAGGAGACAAGAAGGGGAAAGGAAACAGGCTTTTTTCTCCTGAGGGCTTTTCCTCTTTCCTCATCATTTTCTGCATGATATAGCTCCTCTTTTTATTGCCCAGCAGGGAATCCCAGAGGCCAGAGGCAAATTTTCCCTTTGGTCTCGGAGCATTCATGATGGATTCTTGTTTTAAGACGAGGTTATTAGTTGTTTGCTCTTGAGTATTATATCATCACCATTACAGCAAAGCTGGTCTCATTCTAAATTTCGTTTATGCTTTGGCACACACAAGATATCTTGGGTTACACAGCCAACATCCCTTTATGTGCCAAAGTCAATGAAATCCTTTCCACTGGCTCCAATGGTGGCAGATGAAAAGTTTCAAAGGTGCTGAAAAAATGATCTCTTTAGGGCTTAATTCTGTTTCCACTGGTAAAATTCCCTATGATTTTGACAGGAATTGCTTTAAGGCCACTGATTTAAACAGCTTTTTAGAAATCATGAAACTATTCAGCTATCATATGAGCTTCTGCTTGATAAGGAATGCTCATATACCTTTTAATCTGTTTGTTGTACCTTGTTAGTAAAAGCTGTCACTTAAAAATGTCTTGGCTACTATTTATATTTTCAGTACTTATACCATAGCTCATGTAAGTTTCTGTAAAAATAACAAAAGATGAGATATTTGGAAAAGGTCTCCAGGTAGGAACAGTATCTAGTTCAATTTTTAAAGTATCATTGTGCTTCCACATTCTTTCTAAATAAAGGAACATTGCTAATCCAGATCAGAAATTTCACCAGTGAGGACTTATACCTATATATCACCTTACACAGCCATCTTCAGCCCTACTTTTATCTGTTTCACAGTTTGAGAAAGCATAACCTAGCCTCCTCTCAGTACTTAACTTCCTAAGGCTTATCCAGCAAGCAGAATATTCCTTTGATGCTTTTCCAGTTTTGTAGTAACACTGATGTGCAGAAAAAGATCCATTATTCAAACAGACATTGTAGTAGCTCTATGCATGGATTAAGCATTATTTTTATAATTTTCCTTTTTTTCAATAAGTCTTTGCTTAATAAATTAAGACATTTAATCACACACACAGAAAATCAATCTTACATATACTTGGGATAGGAGAAGCTCTTCTCTTTGGTGTTTTTGTTGTTGTTGTTGTTGTGCCTAAAGGATGATTTTTCCCCATCCCAAAATAGTTTGTGTTATCATGTATTAACTTCAACAAGTTCAAGAAACTACAACCAGAAAACTCTTAATGTTCAAAGAAGAAAAAAGGCACCTTTTATCTTATCTGTTCCACACATACTTTTAATTCTGAGTCTGACATCATTGCTGGCTAAACCTTCATAGCTGCCAGAGAACTTACAAGTTCACTACAGTAATGAGCTTCAAAAAGTAAGCTTTCTGAATCTCTGTTTACAGATGTCAGTATCGAAGAGTTTGAAAATTCAGTGTTACCTGATATTTCTCAGAATACTGACTTTAACATTTCCGCTCTCCATTGTTTTTTCATCTCTGCTAGCTTTTGAGATGGAGTGTAAGAACTCCTATACAAACAATCAGGTTTAATTTCTAAAGAGTTTCAAACCCAGACACAGTTAAAACCAACCTAGCTGATTTCAAATTGTTTCAAACTTGCTCTGTATACTTGATAAAACTAACTAACGCTCCCTTCAGTTCTGGTCCTGCCACCCCCCTCTGGGACTGGAAATTTCCAAAGTCCAATACTTTAATTCATAGTTCACAATAGAAGAGAAATTAAAAATGTAACTTTACACAAATATTTCAACAGCTATTTTAAGATGTTCTACACATCTCTAGGCTTGCCCCTTGCACCACAGATGATCTACCTATGCCGATTAATTACTTAGATTACTAAATTTATTAACAACCTAATTTTTGCAGGGAATCAAGTATTGATGCCTGATACTTGGGAATAAGTGTTTCCACAGAGAAAGGGTTTGCAGTATCTTTGACTTTTCTTTTCAAGGTTAGCAGGATGAGGTCATTAAGGGAAATCTGTGTCCTGTTATGCATAACAGAGCACTTCCATCTGCTTTCTCTGCTTTTGCACAGTATTCCTGTTCTTACACAGGTAATACATGCTGCAGGAGCCAACAGCCAAATATACCTTGTGTGTTTACATCCCAGAGGATGTTTGGCCAAAATTTTCAAATGCAAGTGCCTGTCATTACACACACACAAAAAAAAAAAAGGTAAATCAGCTTTTGAACACCTGCTGAAGTGCTGGGATCATCAGAGGTGCCAGCAAGCAACCACAGGGTTACATCTTAAACTCTTCCTTGGGATGTGAGACAACCCCCATGCTCTCGTGCTGTCTTCTACCAAGGGCTAAGACAAAGCAGAAACACTGGCACAAAGGCCTGCAAAGGCAGAACTAACAGCAACCTCCAGGGCAATTGGGATAACACCACAGCAGAACAGCAGGTGTTCAGCTTCTCTTCTGCCCCACCACAAAAGCTCAGTTTCTGTCTTCATTAATTTTTTTTTTCCTGAGTTAGTCATGCTTCATCTTGACTTTTTGTTTGTTTGTCTTGAGGAAGAACAAGGCAACAGCCTAGTCAGGGCTTCAAATACTGCCCTTATGTGCCACAAGTGGGAAGGATCTGGTTAGCTGTTTGGAGAGGGAGCCGCCTGGGGAAGAGGGGAGATGAGAGGGAATGCAGACAGAAGGGAGAAGCAGGATGGTTGCCTCTAGGCCCCTCGAGGCTATTACACAAGGCCTTCTGCTCTCTCTAAGCACCATGACCTTCTCTGGGTATTAAATAGGGTTGTTTTGTTTTCTTCGAGCTAGGATGATTCCTGCCACGTATTAGATATTAGAATTTCTCTCTAGTGGTTTGCAAGTATTTGATCCCCTAGGGCTTGTGATGCTGGATCCACTAATGATTCACACAATGGCATTAATGTCATTCATGGATGAAACCACATTTCCTTACCCTACAGGGTGAGAGCAAGATGGGAAGACTGTGGCTAACATTAGGAAGGGACTGGGTGGGAAAGAAAAATTGAAGTATTCAGGTCAAAAGACAGTGGGTGGCTAAATAAAAATCCATGATTTCTGATCATTCTGGAGGTGGGGTGAACAATAGAGATTTCACCCTCAAATGCCTGAGGAACCAGCACTAAAAAAAAAAAAAGACAATAAATGACCCCCCAAGTGAGCAATTTAAAACCATTCTCTTTGAAAACAGTTCTTGAAAATGAGTTGGCAGAACAGTTAGATCTCCCCACAGCAATGCATCATGAGATCACATACAAGGAAACAGCAGAAGTATCAAAGCATGCTTTACTCGAGCATGCCCTTAGTTGCTCTGCTCTCTTTAAGCTGGGCAGCCCAGACTAGTGCCTAATGGCAGAGGCTGCATGAGGAGCCAGCTAAACATTGCCAGCTAAATGGTGGCCTAAATCCTTCTTGCCTTTGAGTGGGAAATGGAACTCTTAATTTTTAATTATTTAAAATAATCACAGCAGACTGAAAGTAGGAATTTATATTTAATTGTGAATGTGCATGCATAATTTGGAAGGGATATTTCACACATTCATATCCAGGGGAGCTTCCACCAATAAATGATGTGAGGAAGGTGAGAAATAACACAACTTCCAGGAGGACAGAGGGACTGAACCAGTCAATTGAGGCTGGCATGCAAAAACACCTCTAACCAAAACACAAAAAGAAAGCTGAAACAAAGCAAAAGGGAAAAAAAAAAAAAAAAAAAAGGTCCCTGAAGAAGAAGTGCATAAGAATTATCTGCTGGGGGGGAGGGTGGATGCTGAGAGCACCAGAGCAATCAGCTAAGAAAAACAACGCAGAGAAATTTCCAGCAGAAAGGCCAGTTCCAAGGCTGGGACAGAGCTAGGTGACTCAGAGGGCCTTCCCAGCTCCAGGGTGGAAGAAAGAGGGAAGATTTCCAGTTCCTCACAAGAGGAGAAGCAACACTTGGATCAGATATGAGCCTAAGAACCAAGGTGCACTTTTTGTAATCTTGAAACATCCAGACTAAGAAAATATACATTGTTCACTGGTTAACAAAACACAATAACTGTCAGAAAAGGGGTTTGCATCTTGATTTGTGGATATAATTTATACACAGGAGAGTCTCAGCTCCAGCTTCAGTTTTGTGGGTGCCAATCCTACCATTTAAGGATTTGATCTCAGAGACAGCTACTCCTCCGAGCCACACCACTGACGTCATTTCCCAGTGAAGTCCCCACAAATCAGGTGCTGAAATCCCTTTGTGGGATAGTAAAAATGCTGGCACAACTAACTGCCAATGTAAAATTATTTCTGAAAATGAGAGGGACAGGTCAAAGCCCCTTTAAAAAAACAAGTCTTGGTGGCTATGCAGAAAAGGATTATATTATGCTTAGCTAGTGTGTGGGTGTGGAGAACATGGGACAGAGACAGTCTTCCTCATACGCCCTCCCCGCAACCCTTTGCAAGGCAGAATATATAGGCAACATTTCAACCTCAAATCCACAAACACATCATGATACTCTGGAGGAAAGAGAGACAAATTTCTTGTTTTTTAATAAAAGGTAAGATTAGCAAAAGACATAAGTGGGGAAGGTGCAAAACAAGGAGGCAGGCAGTCCTTACTTTGCTTCTCTCTTACATTCATTGCTCTGAAAAGTGGACAAGCTTTAGGAAGAAATAAGACACATGGCTGTGGGTAAAGGGGGGGAGGAATTAGAAACTGTAATTCAATCTAATATTTGAGGCTTGGCAAATGCACCTATGGGATTTCATGAAAACCCCCGAATCTTTTTCATTTCAGAGCAATTAACCAGATCCCAGCATCGCTGGCTCCAGTGAGCCGCTTAGCTCTCTGTTTTATTACCCATTTCCTTTCCCCCTCGCCAGCACTAGCTCCCATCCTCACACTTGGGAAAAAAAAGAAGGGGGGGAGGGAAAAACCCCACACACTGTTACAATGCCACAAAGGGGCCACCACAAACAAGTGCCAGCCAGTGCATTTCAGAGCAAACACAGAACACACATAAATGAGGCTCACATTTGGATTAAAACGCTGTTGTGTTCAGGCATTTATGTGTGGCATAATTAAAAACATCCAGCTGTAATTTAATAGTTCCCACCAAGCACAGACATAAAGTCTAGCAATTTTTTTCCCTCTGCATATTTAACCCTTAGAGACAGAAGGAAGAGGAGGCAGGGGGCAGGGGGAGGGAGCAGGAAGCTGGGGAGAGACAGAGGTCTTTTGAACACATTTTTTTCCCCTTCCTTTGTGTTACTCTAGTTTGCTTTTTGCTTTCTCTGATCTTTTGCTTCTACAAAGAGAAAGCAGCTATCTTCTGGATGTCATAGAAACAGGAATCATGTTCAGATAGCATTTCTGTACTTCGACAGCAGTACGTCTGGGTATGGGATCCTCAGTTTCCAGAGGATAACATCTGTAGTTGGATGCACTGATTCACAGTTTGTGAATATGCCAGATTTTTCAGCCTTAAAAATCAACTACTAAAAAGACAAATTTCACCACCATTACTCACCCTGAGTACAGTCTTTCTATTCAGAGTGGCCCTTCTAAATCAAAGGCAGCAGTGACAGGACTAAGTACAGTGTTAGGACAGGAAGTATAAGCCAGCATTTACAGCACTAGCTAAGCATCTGGGACACCAGGGCGGGTTCAAGTCCCTGCTCTGCCACGTCGCTGATTTTCAGACAGACATCTCTAGGGGCATATTTAAAAATGTTCAGCTACCTGAGTAAGGGCCCACCTGTACCACTGGAAAACAAAATGGTTTAAAATTTTTCACTTCTCCCCATGTCAATTCCCTATAGGCAGATTTGGAGAGAGAACATTTTCCTCCATCCCAAAGTATGCTGCAAAGAGAAATGTATTAAGATTGGGATGTGCTGAAATACCACAGCAAGGAAGAAAACTAATAAAGAGAAGAAAATCTGCTTGGCCCTCTCTTTCTAAATGCCACAGTCTTCATTCAGGCAACCGTCCATTACTTTGACTCAGCTGCACAGTGGGACTTTGCTTCAGCAGGGAACATAGAATTACCCCCTTACTCTGGAAGACTGAAAACTAAAGGAAATGCTCTGCATAGGTTCATAATCATGGTCAATTTTGTCCCAGTTTACCAACAGTTATGCATGTAACAATTAGCCTGGGACCTTAAATCTATTAGTCTCCAGAGACAGAAGACTACTATGCATATAAAAAACATAGGATTCTATTGCTAGCTGTTCAGCTCTGTTCAGCTCTACCCTTTACACACGTTCCTGCCCAAGAGAAGATATGTGCAAAAATACAGAGAGAGGAAATGAAAAGTACTTCCAGAGCAGTAATGTAAAACAGAGGAAACTGATAAAGAAGACTCTTCTGTCCACATAATTTTGAATTTTTAGATCATTCATACCTCTCTTCAGCCTTTTTCTGTCACATGCAGGTCAGTCTCTACTGGCATGAAAACCTGCAGAAAGTATATGTCATTCTTGCCATCCTGATGAATAAGAGAAAGTATCCAATCTATCCACACAGGATTATGAAAACCAGCCATACTGTGAACTTGTTACAGTTAGATCAGAAACATGGTCTTGAAAGTCCTCATACCTAACTGCAAATAAGGAACCAAGAAGACTGATGATGTTTACAGAATGGTTCATAATCAACATATAGAGAAAAGATCTGTGAAAGATAGCTTTTTAAAATACGTAAAATAATGAATGTGAACAAATTATGATTAGCGTATACATATCTTGATTTTATTGTATGCCTGCCAATAAAAGATAATACATCAACTTTGTTCTGAACTATTTGCTCAGACGTACTATGAGGTGAGCAGCTCTGCTGCCAAATACCAAATTCTTCTTTGCAGGGTCAGTTAACCGGGTACAATATGGCACTGATGGAAATGCATTGCTCCTGGATCCGGAGTCATTACTGCTGTCTCTTTACTCCATACCTGCAGTGCCCATATACCCTGACCTCTCTGCATTTCCCCTTCCCAACAAAAAGGTCTTCCAGACTGATCTAAGAAATAAATTTAATCTTCTGACAGCCTCCAGCTCTCCAAAGAGACGACTCCTGTAGGTGTCTAAGACAGACAGATGTGTGGGAGGGGGTTAGGTAAATAAGTTCCAAATGAGATCCCACAAACTGTGGCTCAGGACTACTGAAGCATTGTTTTTGATTGCCACTTTATTACCTCCTTTATTGCCTCTCAGATAGATTGCAGAGAGCATGGCATGCCAAGAGTGAAGAATGAGCCTCCCTGTCCTAGTAAAATCATGGGCTTCTTCCAACTAGAAATCCTAACCCTGATCTCTTTTTATATAAATAAAAGTCAGATCAGGTCTTGTACTGTAGCAATTTCTTACAATGTCATTTTGAAAGTGCTCTGCTGCAAACCTCTCTGCAAATGAAAACAATCCGTCTTCCCAAGGCATCCAGCAGAGTGTATAACTTTTCAGACAAGGTGGGAGTGGGTGATGGTGAAATGAAGATGGAACAGGGTGGCACAGTACACCAGGACTTCATGAGATCTGTTTTCTGCATACTGACCCTCACTAATGAGAAAAAAGCTCTGTTGTGTCTTAAACATCCTGAAATCACAGACAAAAAAAATTAGCTGATAATGGCTGCCAGCAGTGCTTCTTTTCTGTCTCTGTACCTCCACGCTAAGCAGTGAGTGCCAGGCTTCAGTAGCATATATAACATGGACTAATGACACAGAGGCACCCAACCAGCTCAGCAGCAAATCTGCTAACCTGCTGCTTTTGGTGTTCTGCTATAATGATAAAATCCCAAGCACACAGAGTAGGGCAGTAATGTTTTATGTTGCAAGATACTGCTGTCATAAGGTTTCCCAGGTAAAAAATAGCTGAAAGGCATTAAAAGTGGAGAGAGTCACAGGATGAACAGTTTTCATGCTTAACTGAGCCAGACCTGATGCTGAGGTTCTAGACAGCCCTAGTGAAAAAAAATTGTTTTGTCTTGATTTTAGTAATACGGGCAAACTGAAAAGCTGCCGCCTTTTCCCCACAGCTATTCTGTTTTACTTTTTACCCACCTTCACCATACACCATCATTTTAATATAATATATTTAACCAATGTATAGTACTATAAAATGCCAAGAATGTTACAAATAAATAAATATAAATAAATAAATAAATAAGCCAAAACAAACAAAACAAAAAAACCCATCAATCACATCTCTATACACCTTATGTCACCTGGGCATCACTGTGCTGAGAAGCATTTCTATCACACAAGCTAAACCAGTGAGTCCAGCTGCCCTAATGACGTCAGTATTGGGGCTTCACTGTATAACTCACTCACTGCCCCAGAAATCTCCATCACCACCAAAACACAACCACTGCTGGACTGAAAGTCAGTGACTGACTCATGTCTTGCTGCACAATGGTTACTGTGGGACATAATTATAGTCAAGAACTCTGCAACAAACCACTTCACTTAGGAAAAAAGCATAGTGGTGTCTTTAATGTCCACACAGAGCAGATGGGCACTGGGAGTTGGGCCCGGCAAGGTTGACTAAGCACATTGATAAGGCTGTGAGCCACGCCATGAAGCTTCCTGGCACAGTGTGGGCAGAAAGTATGACAGTGAGTTGTGAGGAGCTGAATTCACACTTTGAGCATGGCCCCCTGGTACTGCGAGCCTGTAGGTACAACTGTAATTCACACTCACTTGGAAGCCCCTTTCCCTTTGCCAAACTGGTAACAGTATAAATAGGACTCAGGATACAGTGCTTGAAAGAATGAACCATTGTTTTTCTTAAGGCCATGTTTTAAAAAAAAGAAATAATAATCCCCCTATGCTTTTCTCCTGCGCTTTGCATGCTAGTCAGAATGCACTTTCCTGGGAAATGCATTATAATAACAGGCAATGTTTAGCATCACATTTGAAGTGAGCACATCCCAGTGATTAAAATCCAGGCAACAGAAATAAACACATCAGCAGGACATGCTGCACAGTACTGAATTGGGACTTCTTTGTTTTATGACTTTCTTGAACCTTAAATACTGTGTGAGAAAAACATTGTTCAAAGTTAACCATCTGTATTTGGTTTCTTTTGAATGCATTACAGTCACCAGTAAACATTTTAAGCCTAAAATCAGAAAACCTGCTTGTACTTGTGGGAGACTAATTGTGACAGTAAAAGGTGGCTTTGTAGCAATAGAATTGTTATATTTCTTTTTTTAAGTGAATTTATTAGAAATTTGTTGGTTTTAAATGGAGCTACTCCATGTTGAAGTGGCACAGTTCATTATGTTAAGCAGAGAGAGAAACAATTCCCTGTAAACAGTTTTCTAGATATCGATATCCCACTTCAAAGTGGGAGGAAAGTTTTAAATTATTGCAATTTTCAAAGCTGAAGACATGAGGCAAAGAAAAAAGCCCTGGAGTTCAAGGTCAGCATTTTGCTTTGACAATTTCAAAACATATCTTTTCAATGCAACTTCTTAAATATGCTATTAAGTTTAATTTTCAAAACAAAAAGTAATTTCGAATGAGAAAGCCATTCAGTTAGAAATTACCAAAACATTCTGACAGTTCCAAAATTTTATTTCCACCATAGTTTTCAAGTCAAGATATTTGTGAAAGCCAACCCTTTCCCACAAACAGTCTCAATTTCTGTGAATCAGCATGTTCTGTCTCTGAAGACTTTATTACCATCATGACACAAAGGCTTCCACCTCACAAGACCTCTTCTCCAAGAGCCTGTTACTCTCCACCCTCCTGGGAGCTGTCACTGCAGCAAGAGCACTGGGTTTGGCTTCTTTCTCTCACTGAGAGACGACATTCTGTTGCCAGCTGCAGTTCTCAGCAGAAGCCTTATGTCTGCTCAATTCTGCTATCTTTCCAGGCAAATGACAGAAAATAACAGGAAGAACACAGGGTATGAAAAACTCTGCACCTGCAAGCATTGCCTCATACCTACCTCTTGGATAAAGCTTCAGATCCTTAGAAAGATCACCTGGAGAAGATGACCATGAAGAGGAAGAAACTAGCCATTCCACCCACAGCTCCTTGAAATCTCACAGCCCCTGTACAGATGTACAGCAGTAGCCATCAGGAGACGTGGTGGTATCAGAATTACGTGTTAATCATCCACACTGAAAAGCACTGAAATGGTCTTGCTCATCATTTGTCCCTCCTCACTGAAAAATGCAACTCTGGCTTCCAACTCACCCTCTGGGCCTCTCTGGCCAAGCCCATGGTCACAAATGTCTGTTACCCCAGACACATCACCTCAAGTCTCCCCAGCCTTAGCCTCAGCACAGACCCCTCGGCAGTCCAGCTTACAGCACTCCAGGGATCCTCTCATTCTCTCAGTTCCCTGTTCCCCATACCAGAGTTAGCAGCTGCTCTCATTGCTCTTGAGGTTTACTCATGGAAATCCCAGTCCAGGCACAGGGGCTGGAAAAAACTGACTTGATCCAGGACAAGACTTCCTGCTCCACTCATTAGATGTACTTGGGTGCTGAACTATCTGGTTTGACCCATCAGCATCATTCTGTAGTCTTACTAGGTTAACCAACTGAGGCCATACACAGCAAAAAAGCAAGCACGAGATACAGACAACTCCATGCCCAAATAGGATAAAATCAAACTTGGTTTCTAAACTGTATGCAGAAAGACTGTCCATACCATCCCACTCTTCCTTTCTGTAGCACTGTCAGCATCAGGGGCTTTCTGTGCCTCCTGGATGATTAAAGACATCCAACCTTTGGCCTCATGCCTTATAGCTCCACCCAAGGCATGCTGTAATTCCCTAGAAATGCACTGTTTGTCATGTTTTATTATTTAATTACATTCTGGCTTTATTTTTTATGATACGTGTCTGTTTCTTGACTATCTACATGTGAATTTTTATGCTCTTGAAGGCAAGACTGTGAACACAGATGCCCTGCAAACCCCACCGATACCAGAACTGCTGTGCTCACCACCTGTCCTCTTCTATTTGCCTGTGAAGCACGGCCCTACCAATTAGCACAGTGCCAGCAGCAAAGTCTACATTGTTCGGATCTCAGAGTGGACAACTTCATCATTACACATTATATTTCCCCAGACTCCCAATTATCCTTTACAACACCCTGGTAATTCCTTAAATAAACAGAAGTGACCAACAGAAGCAAATGAGCATTTATTGGAAAAAATTATCAAATAGGGAGGTATTTTCTTTGTAGATTTTTATTCAAAGAAGTGACAACAGCAGACACCAAAAAGAACGAATGAACAACACACCTAGGATGTTGATCAGAACAAGGAGAGGGGGGAAAAAAGAAGAAAGGTGAGTTATTTTGTCAGTCCTTGCCAGGTCTAGACATGAATGTTGTGCTTTTCAGAAGTGTACAGTCCTTAGGATGGAAGACAAGCAAATCAGCTTGATGTAGCTTCATTGCTCAGGGGTTGGCCTAGCTCAGTACATGCAGAAATCTGCGGTAGTACTGATAGCTGACAAGCTATCCAGCTTGTTGAGAGAGAATAATTATTTCCATATCTCAATTCTCAAAGTAATTATTCACATGAATTCCCATGGAAGTTAGTTGAGCAAAAGTTCGAAGAATTTCCCCCAAACTAGGAAAATATCATAAGGTTATTTACAGTAAATTGCAAACTATAATTAAAGTTGGATGGTATGCTCTAGCATCACTCTCATTCTTACTAGCCACACTGATCTTATTCCCCTCTTTTTTTTTCTTCTAGTTTGAACATTTGCAAGAAATATAAGTCTTATCTAGCTGATAAATCCTTCCAAATAGGAAACTGCATATTTAGAAGTGCATAAGGAAGGAGGAATCTTACCTCCTTTCATTTTGCCCTTTCAGAGAAGGGAATTTGCCATTTGGAGCTAGCAAAGTCTTTTTGTTGCCTGTTTCTGGGTCCCAGTTGATCAGTATTTCCCAAAACACATCACTGCTGTTCGAGAGTTACATGTAGAGTTCAACAATAACAGAATTCTTTCAGTTTTGGCAGAGGTTGTCTCAGTTTGGAAACTTTCTCCCTCAGTTTGATGTCACTTACAACAGCCAAGATGGCCATCCAAAAAAGTAATGCTAAGTAAATAAAGTTACTGCAACTTCTGCTAAGGCAACAGACATCATTGTGCGTTTGCAAAATTTTTTGTAGTTCGGGGTTAATAAACAAGAGACGTTTCATTATATCTATATGCATACATAGATACATTGTATATATTTATTTAGTTTAACTGATGGATACTGTTAAGGATTAAATTCGTGTAACAGTCAGATCTGAAGCACAGGGCAGGCTTGTTGTCTTCATCGCTTCTGCCAGAGCCTATAGAACCTATGCTGACATTAAGAATGTAGTAATAATAATCTAGTCCTTTTGGCTAGCTCAAATCCTTCTGACTCTGAAATTGCCAAACATCAACCAGAATACTTTTGCGAGCCTGCAGAAAGAGATGCTGAAACAATAACTGAGAGGGTGTCTCTCCTATGTTAATTGTTAGCTCAAAGGACTGCCCCAGGACACTGAAAATGCCCATGTTGTTAAATATTTATTGCACAGGAAGGAGGGGGAGACATGACGCTCCCTCTTCAAATACCCAAAAGCATAGGAGTGAGAAAAGAAAGCTAAGATAACCATTAATAAAATTCTGGCTAATATGCATGACATTTGCACGAATGTTCCCCTTACAAGAAAACATTACCTTTGTTTTTCACCTTGTGTCTTCTTTATCTTTCATCCCTAATAAAAATTAACATTGAAATTCTCCGTCTTTAACAATTTGCACACGAAGTGTCATTTGTCGCAACTTCATTTTTAGAGTTAGCTTGTAACCTGTAACATAAAAGATTATTAAGCATCACTCCATACCATTACCTGTAATAAAACCTAGGAATGTTTGCCTGTTCAGTGGGTCATGGACAACTTTACACGCTAAGAGATACTGAAATGACTCCATAAGGATTGTGGGCTGCTTACTAGACTATTTTTGCAGCAGCCTGAAGTTTCTTGGTAGTTATGATATGACATATCAATCATGATTCTTTTTAAGTAGGAGTTTGTGAATCCCTTAGCTACAAGGGCTCGGAGAAGCAACTTACATTGTGATCTTGAAAAACTTAATTTTTGAGGGGAAAAGTTTCATTTAGACATTTTGATATTTTTATCACTCTTTGAGCCTTCTGTTTTTAAATGGAATTGGCTTCCTATGAAATCAGTCAATACTTAACTATGTAGTAATACTTATTTCATCTATTTACTTGGCCTATTAGAAAGAACAAGAAGTCTATCCTGTATTTAAACAAAGTCAGGGATGTTTTCTGTTTAGTTGTCTGTCCCCTTTCTATCCATTCCTATAATTTACTCATGTTTTTGACTAGCTGTGAGTTAAGTTTGCATAGACCTGCCTGCAACTATTTCAAGGTGCCTTCCCTGAACAGCAACAGCTAATGTGGAGTCTTAGCACTGAATAACATACAGTCTTGGCTGGTTTTTCTTCCCAGATGGATTATTTTGCATTTATTAACATAGAATTTAATCTGCCACTTTATCGTTCAGTCTTTAGGTGTTATGACCTTTTTTCTACTGCCCTGTAAAGGCCCATCCTTCTTGATTATGCCTACCTTGTCCTTCATCCTCTCATAAATACACTGATAGGCCCATATATGCAGACTAACCTTGTAAGACCTTAATGGAAAAATTCCTTTACTCTGCAAGTAAATTTTCACTTCTCACATTCTTCTCAGAAGGGAACTTTCCCACTTACTGAACATCACCATAATTTTATAAGATGATGACATTGGATTATGTTTCTCGGAGCACCACACAACATCCAACTGCCCTATATTGACTCCTTCAGAAAAACTGGTAGAATAGCGAGGCAGGGCTACAAAACCACAGTGGCAATATTTCATGATACATATCCCTGTGCCTCCTCACATATCTTTATTACTTAGCTTCTAAAAGTCTGCCTACCACAAAGTCAGACACTCTAGACCGGCAACAAAACAGCCACTTTCCACCTTCAAACATCTAGGACACATACTCCAGTTAACATTTTGGCAATTTAATATTTGTGTCATTTAAACTACCCAGTAAGCAGCACTTGTCCTTAGAATTTCATAAAAATTATGCTATACTTAGCCTAAAACTATTCTGCCTCAATTTGAATGTATTTCCTTCCCTCACCTCCTGAAAAAAAAAAAAGTTGCAGCAGCTGTAAGCTCCTCCATACTATCAGTACACTGCTATCATATTTCTTTGATATTATACAGATATACCAGTCATGTTTCAACTTCTAATGATAGAAAAGTGAATTTATTTACTTTTCCTTCACAATTTTCTTCAAAATCTTTTTGGTGTACCTTACTGTGTTTTGACATGTATCTTGTGAAACTTAATTCTCCTTTGTTTGCTCCTTATTTGCAATTACTTCCACATATTCAGTTATGCCTTTTTATTTCTTTTATTCTTTTTTAGTCTTTTTAGAAGTTAATTTTTGGAGAGAAAAAGCACACTATCTATCAAAAAGACCCTAAATCCACCCCTTATATGGCACTTTAAGAAATTTAACGTCTTGGCTGTTTTAATTTTCCTTCTGAGAGGCTTCCTCAGTTTTGTCTAACACCTCTGTGGCTCTTTCACTCTCACAAGAATCCTAAGCTTCAGTACATGGCAATTGCTACTGCACTAACTCTTTGACAGTTACCTTCTGAGTCATATCTGGCACAGGAACTCAGGCATAAACTGTAAGCTGTTTCTCCTCCTATTTGTTCTGTGGCCATTTACTGTAAAATTTCACTTGTGGTTTAACAAAAAAAAAGTTCTGTCTTACACACCCATATGATGTTTACAGTTAAATTATCACTGATTTTTTACTCTCTCTTATGATTCACATACATTTTTAGTTATCCAACCAAGTGATCAATATTGTAACTACACCACTATAATATTCCTTCTAATTGGAATTCAAACCACAGGCACATTGTGGTACAGTTAATTTATTTAGTTTGTTTGAAAATGAATTTCAGTGTATCAAGCCACTTACCCACCAGCAAAGCTATTCTGTTACTCCTCTATGTTTTCTATTCCAGTATTACAGCTACTTTTGTTCCTTCTGTTGATGCACATATATGAATATAATTTCTGAGCTTCTAAGTATGCCCAACACCAACAGGGTGCTTCTAGAGGGCTAAATAAATTTAGGGCACCTCATTGTAGCTGGTGAAGGTCAGTGTGCCAGCTCTGACTACACTCCATAGAAGCAAGAGACGTCAGGTCTAGTCCTGCAGCTATCACAGTAGTACCAGCTAGGATGATGCCAGGTGCTTCCCATGCGGAAGAGAAGGCAATTTCACAAGCAAAATCCCACATTAAAATCACGGCCATCATTCAGGAGATCCATTATTCCTGCTTCCTGAACAGACAGTGCAAGAGAAGAAAGGGTAAAGTCTTTGATTTCTGCATAGCAAGGCCTGAGGTCAGGACTTGGACTATTTGAAGAAAAGAGAGGGAAGGCACTTCCCTCTCCTATCCTACAACCTAAGCAAAGTCTCTCAACACTAACTAGCACACTTTAACAATTATAAGTCATTAATAAGGCTGTTTTTCCCGAAGAGAGCCTACCTCTTCAGTTAAGAATGAAATATGGCAAAAGTACCATACAGTTTAAACATTTATCACTCTTGTCAAGATACAGCCCATTTTTGGCCTATTTTGACAGAAAAGTCAGGAGGTATTGGTCACTTAAAAGAAGCAACTTTCCTTCTTCCTTACTGGTTTCCTCTGGTAGGACCTAGAAATTCAACAGAAATCACCATCTCCATTTGGACCAGTTTCCCAATCACACAGACTGTAATGTCTGGTTGATTTACAGCTCATATCTTTTATATATATTGTTTTAAAGACTTCCTTATAGATAGTCTACTATATACTTTAGCAATTTTCCAATAATTACTTACCCTTGTATAATTTATTTTTCAGTTTATTCCCAGGTTAAACCTGATTAGCTTTAAACGTCCAGTACCTCTTTCCCAAAGATCCGTGAAGTATTACCTACTTTTGCTCAGACCCATACTTTGAAAATTGAGATCAAGCCACTTTTAGTCTTCCTTTTTTTTTTCCCACACAAACCAAGTCATGATGCTCTCCTGCTACTGCATTGACAACAAGTGAGAAGCTAAAAGAAACCAGAGCAGAATCAGAGTGGGAGTGAAGATGAATACTGATAATGCCAATGTTGATTTTCTCTTGCTTCCCTGGAGCAACTACTGTCCCAGTGTCCCATGACGCTGTGAGATGTGGAACACAACCAAACCCTCCAGCCACTTCACTAAGTCCTCTAGGTATCAAAGCCAAAAACAACATCATGGGTGTGTCAACTTCATTAGTGATGATTAAAAACGATCACACAATTGAAGCTTTTGCATGGATCAGCAAAAGACTACTCGACGACTTAAATCCAAATCAAAAACATCTTGTTTTACTGTTTGGCTATTAATAATTGCTTATGTGATTACACAAGTGAAGGTAGCATTTAAAAAATACAAACAGGATAAGATCTGTTCTTTGCAGTGGAATGTAATTTTAGCAAAACACCTGCAAAACAGACATGCTTCTGGATTCAGGGAAACTAGTAAGGAACCCGGCAACTTCATGGAGCAATTCTGAATATAAAACCAAACGCAGGATCTCATTTCCCCCAGTCCTACAGCACATGCATTATGTGGACATGTGAACAGGATATCTCCACATTCTATCATTTGAATAAAGAAGGCACCTCTCGTCTGCTGAAACACCACAAAAGAAAACAAAATCTAGTAGACTTTTTTGACTCTGTCCCAAATACCCTTCTATGCCTCCATCTCTGGGCTCTGAAGAGTGGGCACGGACTTTGCAGTCTCCCTTTACCACTCTTATCACCATGTGAGTAGTCCAATGAGACTTCAGTAACACAGCAGATTCAAAGAGCGGTTCTGGAGGACCTGGCTGGTGATTTTGGCATACAATTTCAGACTGTAACTGTCCAACAGACATCATGCACTCAATATGGCAAAACCAAGAGCTGATTCCAGGAGACCACCTGTTGAAGTCACTGAGGGTTTTCTCCAAAGTAAGGACTAAATAGGAACTGCAAGATCAACCCAAGGTGCAAAAAAAAAAAATATTAAACTCAGAAGAAACTGATGACTATGCAATCTGTAGATTTGGGGGGAAAAAGTAAAATAAAAGTGGCAGGAAGTGTTTCAAAGAATAAGCAAAATGACAGAAAGGTGCTACAATAAACAAAATAAGCTTAAGCATGTTCCCAGTAGCAAAAATGTGTTTCCTTTTCTATCAGTCATGCTACAGCCACCAACAAAACAAAGCATATAAAATGTAATATAAGATCTGTACTGATTTATTTCTTTGATTTGTTATTTTTTAGAAAATAGCCATCCACAAATAAACCCCAATCAAGTCTGCTATTGCTCTTCAGCAGCAGGAGGGCGGACTGTAGGACTGGGAGTTCTTCAGATGTTATTTCCCTGCAATGCCGGTGGTCTTAGGTTCCTGGCCTTTTTAAACTCTTTGTGCAAGCCAGACCAGCATAACAGAGACTGGGAAGAATTAACATCATTGCAATAGTAACAGTCCAGAGCATTATTAGCTACACTTCAAGAAATGGATCTTACTTCCAAGTTACATTGAAATATAAAAATATTTCAGTTTAAACAAAAATCAGCAGTCACCATAAGGCATACTGGTGTTTGCAAAAACTACAAACTCTATTAAAAAAATAACATATAAGATCATGAAATTTAGCTAAGGAAAAAAAACATAACCAGGGCTTGTGAAAACCCTCTTTAAGAACAACATCTAATTTACAGAGCACAGAGATACAACATTTATCTGTTAACTAGCTACTCATGAAAGCTTAATTCTGCTTGACTTCTGCATATATAATTCCCACCAACAATAATGGAGAGCTGTTAGTACATATTGAGAGGACAGTATTGCAAATAAAATATTGATACAAATGTTCTGTTTTCTAATAATTTCTGCCCTCAAGAAACAAAGTTTTATGAAATTCTTTAATTGACTATATTCATTCTTGTATGGTGGATTTTAAGGACAGCAAAAATATAAAACTAAGGAAATCAAATTCTTGAACATAAACCATGTGTGCCAAGGTTGTAAGAATGATATAAAAGATAACCACTTTATACCAATGCCTTACAGTATCACCATAACTTCAGAGCCATCATTTGCTTCTAAGTGCATGCTTCTTTCTAACAATACATGCAAGTTGTGCTGAAGCAGCACTGCTTATCTTGTTATATGCACTCTGTGACTCTAAAACTGTCATTTTATCTTGATTAAAACATAACATAAGAAAAATTTATTTTCACACTCTGCACTCCTAGACCTAAAATGATGTGCACTGAAATAGGGATGTGCTTTATTGCTTCTACATGCACCAATGTCTTCGAAAAAAAGATTAATGAATATTGAAATTATATCTCAAATTCTTGGTATCCCAAACTGTAACTTCCTTCTCTGCATTGAACAGGTTTATGTTTTAGGCAGATGGGATTTTGTTTTTTCTATTTCAATTCATGAAAACTGCGTATTTCACCAGGTCTTCAGGTCTTAGACAAAGATTTGTTAAAATGTCAGTGATTTAATGTTATTAATTATTCAGAAGTATTTTAATGAAATTTCATTTAAGTGATTACTGTTAGAAACTAATAATCTGACATTTATCTCATTTAAGCTGCAGTTCAAAATTAAACATCAGCTCACTAATAATAACCATAATTTACCCAATGCTCATGTTTTCAAAGGCTATTTAGAGGACATTTCATATGGCCCAAACAGATATGGTTTGATTTTGTCACCTGGTTCAGACAGTGTCAGTAACTGATCCACATTTGGGGTTAGACCACTCAGAAATGCACCAGCAAGCCTTCTCAGAATTTTTCTGCTATCCTCATCCTACATAAACATCCTAATCATGATATACTATGACTAAAAGCTAGACATTACTGAATTATTTTCTGCCCAAAAATAGATGACAGACTAATAGTTAATGCACACTTAAGTCCTCTCTAAATCAATGCCTGTTTTTAACACAGATTTCTATAGTCAAACTGAGGATCATTCTTTATGTCTGTGGAAACGTTTTGTCCATCCACTGTAGGGAGAGTACAGACAACTAAGATAAAACAGAAAATAGTGAACTCCCCTGTGTGTGGAAGTTGGGAGAACAAAAATTGCATAAGGCCATATCGAATTGCTGTCAGCCAGAAAACATTGCTGAATCTGGATATGTGTACACTACTTTCTCCAAATAAGGAAGTTTCCTCAAAAGGGAGGTTAAGCAGCAAAGGCAGAAAGCTGATACAGGAATCCTCTGGTCTTCTGTTACATCATCAGTGCCAGAAAAAGGGCTTCGCAACTGTCCTGTCAGGAGTATGAATGAACAATATCTATACAGTCACTAGAAGTGAGACGAGCCACAGAAGTGTCAGCATAGTAAGACAGATTCAGTGGAAAGCTTTATTTTCATCATTTTCCTCAAAAAATTCAGGCTTTTGGAAAGTTTCTCAGGTTTTGCTTCTTTTAAACACAAACATGCATCTCAGAACTGCCTGTTTCTCTGATAATAAGAAACCAGTGAGTTCAGACAACTTCAAATACACTATTTTAGTGATCATCTGCATCAAAGCAGGTAAAACCATAGAATGATAGAATATCCTGAGTTGGAAGAGATCCACAGGGATCATGGAAGTCCAATGCCTGTGCTTGCATGGGACAACTCCAAGAATCACACCATGTGCCTGAGAGCGTTGTCCAAACACTTCTTGAACTCTGGCAGGTTTGGTGCCATGACCACTTCCCTGGGGAGCCTGTCCCAGGGCCCAACCACCCTCTGAGAGAAAAACCTTTTCCTAATATCCAGCCTAAACCTCCTGACACAGTTTCATGCCATTCCCTTAGGTCCTGTCACTGATCACCAGAGAGAAGAGATCAGTGCCTGCCCCTCCACTTCCCCTTGTGAGGAAGCTGTAGAGTGCTGTGAGGTCTCCCCTCAGTCTCCTCTTCTCCAGGTTGAACAGACCAAGTGATCTCAGCTACTTCTCATGTGGCTTCCCCTCTAGACCCTTCACCATCCTCGTTGCCCTCCTTTGGACAGTCTCCAATAGTTTTATATCTTTTCTTATATTTTGGTGCCCCAAACTGCACACAATATTTCAGGTGAGGCTGCACCAGTGCAGAGCAAAACGGGACAATCACCTCCCTCGACCAGCTGACGATGCTTTGCCTGATGCCCCCCAGGACACAGTTGGCCCTCCTGGCTGCCAGGACTCATATTGGCCAACTTGCTATTGGCCAGGACCCCAAGGTCCCTTTCCATGGCTCTGCTTTCTAGAACCTCATTCACCAGACTGTATGTGCATTCAAGGTTGCCTCGACCCAAGTAAAAAATTCAGCACTTGTTTTTGTTAAACTTCATACTGCTGATGATTATGGAGCCCTCTGGGCTAAACTTATTAGATATTATTTTTTTAAATACATATAAATAATGTTACTCTTACCTTGTCCTCCCCAGTGACTGTTCTAATCATTTCTTGGTCAGATAGCTAATACCAGGTTCCAGTCCCCCAAGGGATGGGACCACCTTTCAGTTTTTCGTTCACTCAGTGTTTACACCACAGAAAATGCACTAGAAATAACAATAAAAATTTCATTAAAATCATCTTCCATATTCCTAAACCACCTCAAGGGGGAAAATACTAAAAATATTGAAATTCAGCATCAGACAAATGACATGCTTTCTTGTTCATATGCAAAGGTTCAGTAGCTCTCTAAAAAAAATGCATCTGACAGAGGTCCAAAGCACCAGCAGAACCACCACAAAACACACCAATCTGCCAAAGTCCTTGCAGAAGACATGAAAGCAAGAAGCTTCCTGTTCTGCTTTTTGTAGTCAAACTTTCTCCTCCTCACTCTTCTAGATAGCCGGAGCTTGTTTTTTTCTGGATTACAACTGGTGAGACATGGCAGATCTCCCTGAGCTGCCCTGCTCGCTGCAGCTGGGGAGCAGCCCTGTGACTTAGTGGGCTGTTTGAGAGCTCACCCACGGACCAAGGTCTCCTGGGCAGCTCGCCCCTGCCAGTTCTCCAGACGGGCTGCTAAGGCCAGCAGGGCAGACCACACAGGCTGCTGCAAGCACTGCCACAGCAAACGTCGCCACTCTTGCAACACACCAGATTCCCATGCTTGGGGAGTTGCTGGTGTAAATAGGCAGTTGCTTTTCATCCTTAGACCCTACCTCGGCAAAACATTTGTTATACATAAAGGAGTGCACACTTAAATACACTGCTGCAAAGCAACACATTAAAGATTTTCTCAGTCAAAGATTTACTTAGAAGTAGGTTAAAGTTTCAAGCTTTTTGATACTTTTTTTTTTTTCTGGAAAGATTAAAACTCAGAAAAGAGTGAAAGCACCACAGGGGAAAAAAGATCCATAAAAATGCTCATAACCAGAATCTTGCAGTAATTATTTCAATATTGATTGAAATACTTCACTGCATATTGGGAATTGATGTGAATAAGCAGTTGGTCCAGTAAGCTTGTCCACCTAAACTGAGCTTTAATTTGTGAAAAATTTAGCCTTCAGGATGAAGACTCTAAAAAGCCCTGGCTATTCTGCAGCCTCACAATAACTTAGCTCTTCATCTTTCCAAAGTAGTCCTTGAACTCCTACCTGGTTATTTTGCAGACTTAAAATAACATAGCTCTTGATCTGCCCCAAGTGCTCCTTGAACAGCTTGGGTGAGCTGAAGGCAAGCTTCTTCATTGTTCTTTACTCCTGTCAATTGTAAAAGGAGACAAAAATCAAAATACTGATGTTACTTAACAATTTATGGTTTTATGTATCATGGACTTGAAAGTATCTTGTATTTGCTATATGAGCTCTTTCATTCTTATGTGTTTGTCTTATCATACACCACACACCATTTTATGCCTACAACTGCACATGGAATCCACAAACATCATAAACCATTACTCTTTGTCTGCAAACTGATGTGTGCCAACTACAGCGTATAAGATAATGAAACACTTCACATATTATTGGCAAAGTATATGAGCTGTTAAATATGGGACCTCACAGTCTTACAGCCAAACACCTGGCAATGTTGAAATGAATTCCACAGGTTTGGTAAAAGCTCATTTTTTGTCACTTATTCCATGTCTACTCGGAGGAATTTGGTTGCATAAAAGTCAAATATTTATGGTTCAGTGCCTGGGGAGGAGCATCTTTCCCATCAACCTCTCCAAATAAATAGCAATCCAGAGAGCATTTTTAACATTCGGCCAAAATAAGCCTTCCTTGGAGGCTGAAAAGGTTTGGCAAGAATGGCATCCCACAACCAGCATTTTCTCTCCTGTTTTTGCCCAGTCACTGAACTCAACTTGAATCAGCAGAATATAATGAAAAAGGTCTTTCCAAATGCCTTCTGTTCAAGGGAAGACAGGAAGCTCTGTCATCATTGAACCTGCTCATTGCTTCCTCTCTTCAGTCTGAGAAGTTCAGACAGCCTGGATGAGTCACAGAGAACTTAAAGATGACTTCTGTGGTATTCAGCCAAATAAATCCCAAATTCACATATGTGAAAAGCACCCTTTTTCCAAACCAAACATTTCCAAGTCTACGGTATATTTTTTGCACAGGTATTCTCACTCATAGCCTATTGTCACCCTGAAAGCAACACACATGTCCATGCTGGCAGAAAATAATTATCAGAGATCTCAGCTCATCTGCCATTACAGTTGCTTGTAGTGTTGTCCTGGAGATCCTCTTTTCACAGTTTTATGGTTCTGAGACATAACCTTGGACAGCATAATGCATCCTGTCAAAACTAATATCACTAAGTCTCTTAGAGATGGGACACTAATGGATAGGAGATGCATAGAAGAACTGAGTGGATCCATAGTGATCCAATGAACTCAATGCTCCTGCCTAATCTACTTGAGCTCTGCAGGAGGATAACATCCAGCACACTCTTGCGGGTTATTTAAAGGCCTACTAAGAGAATGAAAACATATAGCTAAGAAGGATTCAGTCAAGAAACCAGGAAAGTCAAGCAAAGATAAAAGTGTTCAGAAGCTCTTGCATCTAGAACATTGGTTAAGACATTGGATAATCCAAGTTATTCGCATCTGACAGCTGTTCGGTAGCCTACACAAAACGATGCAGTGGTTTCAGTCAGTTGGCAGACAGATGTTTACAGTGTAGCTGGAAAGCTCAGCAGAGAAGCCAAGCAGTTTTGCTAGGTTAACACACCAGCGATAATGGAAGAAAGCATCCAAGTCTGATACTGCTCACCCCGACTTGCCGTTCACGAGGTCAGTCCAGGTCGCAGCCAAGAAGCTGTGCAGGAAGTGCTTATGCTTCTGCTATCTGCTCTGATTGCAAATACAGGAGTCCAGACAATACAGCATTCCACACAGATGCTAAATTAGCAATCGTAAGCAATTTTTAAGTAATACAAGACTCTCATAAAAGAAGCTCCAACAACTACGTGTGACAGTTGTTTATATTCCTTTAGGCCCTAAACAATTTTGTCTTGCAGACTGACTCTGAAACATGAATAATCCCAAAATCTCAGTGGCCTTGGCCTCCTTGAGAGCCAGTCTTGAAGTGTGGACTAACTGCCCTCAACTTTTTCCCCAATGAATGCACACAGTCAGCTGGTTGACAAGGCACAGGGTTATGTTCTTCAAACTGTTTTTCTCCCCAAAATCATGCATGCAGTCAATGCATCCATTCTTTTGAGGAGAATGCTCAGGGAGGGAAAACTGAAACACACAGGGTTCCAAAGGGCAACACAGGCAATTGCTATTGAAATTCAACATCCAAATTACTTTCCTATTCTGTTCAAGGGCAGCTTGGTTTTGCTTTGTCTTTAAGAAATATCATTTGAAAATGCCTGTAATGAACAGAGCACTAGGTTTCAGTCACTGGCACCTATCCTTCTGTCACCACAAGATGACCCTTGTGCTGGTCACTCTGCATTCCCTGAAGAAGACTGATGAATCTCAGCCAGTGCCAGGGCCCTGAGTGCTTGAATTTAGTGGCCTCATCCAGCCTCACCAGAGGCCACCTCTGACCCTGCCCATGGCCCAGGAGGCCCATTTCACCCAAACCCACTCCCCCATCATCACAAAGATGATGAGGGGTCTGGAGCATCTCTTATGAGGAGAGACGGCAAGAGCTGGGCCTGTTCTGTGTACAGAGGGGAAGACTAAGAGGGAATCTCATCAGCGCCTATAAATATCTCAAAGGCCAAGAGGATGGTACCAGACTCTTTTCAGTGGTGCCCAGTGACAGGAGGAGGAGCAATGGACATAAACTAAAACATAAGAAGTTTCATCTCAACATAAGGAACAACTTCTTTCCACTGAGGGTTGCAGAGCACTGGAAGTGGCTTCCCGGGGAGGTCATGGAGCCTCCCTCGCTAGAGACATTCAAAACCCACTTGGACGCGGTCCTGTGTAACCTGCTCGAGGAGATCCTGCCTTGGCAGGGGGCTTGGACTGGATGATCTCCAGGGGTGCCTTCCAACTTACAATTCTGTGAGTGGAGCTGGAGGGCGGCGCCGCCACAGCCGGGGGGCAGAGGCGGCGGGGAGGCCGCTCCGCCGAGCGCGGCGGCCCCGCCAAGGCGTTGGGCAGGGCGGCATCTGGCGGCCGCTGCCGGCGCTGCCGCTCCGGTCAGGCTCCGCCGGGTCCAAATTCGCCACGAAGCGTAACCTCGTCCTGTCCATTAACGGCGGACAATTAAGAGGTGGGAGCGCGGCGCGCGTTCCGGCTCAGGTGCCTTTTCCAAGCCGTGATCCGGCCGGCGGGCTCGGGTTTGCTGTTGCCTGCCTGCCTGCCCAGTGAACAGAACCACAGAATCGGTCAGGCTGAAAGCGACCACAGAGGGTCATCTGGTCCAACCTCCCTGCTCAGGCAGGGTCATCCTGGAGCACATTGCACAGGATTGCATCCAGATGGTTCTTGAATATCTCCAGTGAGGGAGACTCCACAATCGGTCACTCACACAATAAAGTTCTTCCTCATATTCAGGTGGAACTTCCTGTGCATCAGTTTCTGCCCATTGCCTCTTGACCTGTTGCTTGGCACCACAGAGGAAAGCCTGGCTCCATCTTCTTGGAGCACGCCCTTTAGATACTTCTATTCATTGATGAGTTAAGTCGCCCCACATACCCTCATTGTGAGCACCCCTGCAATCACCAAATACTACCACTGGCCCCCTAACAGATAGCTCTTCTGCTCCTGGTGAGCCGATCAAGTGTTAGAGAGAATAATTTGCTTGTTATGGGAAATTACAGCTGTTTAGCAGCCACGCAAGACACCTCTGGGTCACCAGCCATGCAGCAGCTTCAACAAGAAACGAGGCAGGTGCATAACAGGGCTCATAGGATGGAGAGTTGGGCCAGGAGGGAGGCATGGAGGATCCGCCACTGCGGAGAGGGACAGCTACAGAGCACCAGCAGCCAACCATGCTAGGGATCAGAGCAGATGCAGGATCTGAAATCCATGCTCTCAAGGAGTAACAGCACGTAATGTTTAACAACATCAAATGGTCATGACACAAGTTTGAAACCTCTTCTGAAGGAACAGCATCTCTACTAATCCAATTCCCATTCTGAACACACCAGGGCAGTGGTTCAAGGATGACTCGGAGGGAAGGCTGCCATTTCCTGACTCACCATTCCCATTTCCTGTAGCCTGGTCTTTCAAGTCTCCATCCCATCACCAGCTCCTGAAGTAAACCCTCTTATCATGTGAAGTGCAATGAAGTCACAGCCCCCCCCAGACTCTGTCTATCCATACTTTCCCTCGTCCATGTTTTTGTCTGGAAATTTGTTGCTCATACTGTTAACAAGAACATTTTTCTTACTAAGATCCAAGTAAAATTATTCATAAAAGGAATCAGGTTTGCCAGTAACTGCATGGATTGTGAGAGTTGATTAAATTATTTTGGACCTATGGATGCTCTCATGCTGTGAAAAGGCTTCCTATTAAGCTTTATTCATAAAAAAAAGTTGATAAGTCACCTGATAGCACTCCTCCTGTCAAAAATGCAAGTAGAATGAACACAGAGGTATTTAGTAAAGAAACCTCCCATTAACAACAGCAGATTTGAAATAGGGATGATACTCCCAAAAGTATTACTCACTATCTCAGTGATACAGTGCATGCTATATCTGCCTCCTCCAAAAAAGAATGGAAGAACAGACCTGAACAAGAACATACACCAAGACATTTCACAGTGATAACGGTCACAACCTCATAGCTATAATCTTAACCAATTAGCTGTGTCTGTTTTGGTCTGTTCAGGCAAACCTA
The DNA here is from genome assembly GCF_003945725.1 of Corapipo altera. Lineage (NCBI taxonomy): Eukaryota > Metazoa > Chordata > Aves > Passeriformes > Pipridae > Corapipo > Corapipo altera. The sequence continues at coordinate 7,160,871 of NW_020884879.1, read as the reverse complement.
ATTAACAACTTCAAACAGCATTTTGCAAAATACCAGCTCTAATCTTAAACTATATAAATCACTAGGGAAAACTGCACTTTGCCCCTGATCTGCTATGTTTATTTCTGCAGAGACCTTTTACACTGAACTTCATTCAAGTGTACAAAAGCCTAATAAAATAGATGAAATTCACTTAGGTACATCTCACCCCCAGGAGGCTGTGAGCTTGCCTTGGGTAGCCTTAAGGAGATGTATTCTAAGTCCACTTTGGTTGGATCTGTGTAGTAATTACAAGTAGAATACACAGGGGAGGCAACCGCTCTGACCACACACCTGCAGTGCCTGGCAATGGAAATGCAGGTCCCTCTGTTCTAAAAGGAAAAACAGAAGCACTCAAAGCTTTGCAGAAGTCTGGAAAAATTACTTTGTAACAAGGAAAAACAAGGAGAGATCAAAAGTGATTCATTTTCTATGCTAATATCCTGGCTCTGAAAGTAAAGCAAGCAAAATTTCCTGACTTTCTGCAAACAAAACAATTGTCAAGCAAAACAGTCAGTAGCAAGGGTGAAGAAATAATGCCCAACAGGGGAGAGCAGGGGAGGAGAGGGGAGGGGAGAAGATGGGAGGGGAGGGGACAGCAATACAACTGCTTTGCACCTAATACACGACTAATAGGAACTAAAAAGGTGCTGCATGAGAGAGAAACAGAAATGCTCACAATACCAAAGAGAGAGCCACAAAGGAGCTATGAATTGATGACATATTAAGGCATCTGGCCTACAGCACCTAAGAATAGTTTTAGCAACCTTCTCCATGCACCTATCTGAGCAATATCCCAACTCCATGAGATGGTATGTGAGCACCAACCCTACACAATCATTTGGACTCAGGAAGAAAAGGCAGACAGAGAGGCCAAAATGGCCCTGCAGAGCTCTTTGACCTGGCCTCCATCTATGCCAGTATCTTGCTTTTCAGAGAAAGGGCTTTACGGTATTCAGATGGAGCCATAGGTCTTCTTCCTTTTGAGGTGCTCTCTAAACCCTTCTTCTGGCTTGCAAAGCTGTGGTCACCCCACTGGAGATCTCCCTAAGGGTGCTTGCAACCTTATTTTCCATCCCACACACTGGATGGACCCCATTTTCAACATTCAGTGTGGATCTCTTCTTTATTTTCTTTGGTCTTCCATCTCTGTTGCCACTAACATGCAAACAATTTAAGAAGAATTCTTTCTGGGTGAGGGAAGCAACATAACAAAGCAGGGAATAATAGATACAAAATGAGCTTCTGTGGCTGAGAAGGGTTCCATGTTGGGCAGACATAAAAACAGCAGCAAACAATTACAAAACCAATTAACCCGTACCAGAAAAATTACCAGGGACTAAATGAGAAACAAGATTCAGAGGTACAAAGCTCAGTTTGTCCTAAGAAAGCCAGTGAGGCTGTTGACAAGTAAGTTTATCATTCTGTGTCCCGCCAACCTCCTATTACAGCATCCAGCAACCATCAGCCCACCCAAGTCCTACTGTCAAAAGAGCTGTATGTTCTCACTGACAAATGTAAAGAGTTCTGGAAAAACATGTCCAAACCCCAAAGCCTCACACACAGCACCTTACAGTTTTTAACTGTTATAAAACCACCCTGAGTAATTTCCAAAATCACGGCCAGACCCTAATGAATTACTTTTCATAACAATGTTGTGGATGTTTCTGTTAACATGTTGAGCGTATAAATTTTAATTTCTTCATTTGGAGTTACTCTGTGCATAGACTTTATGTTCTTTTCAGGAGACAGCAGACAACAATGCGGCTGCACTCAGTCAGGGGGCATCTTCTGGAAGGAGAAGGAAATTGTGCTTTTCCAAGAGCAGTTGAGCAACTTTTCGGGGGAAAGGTTTCTGGAGTGCAGAACAAGTCTGACAGAGTGGTGAAATGCACAAGAAGTAGAAGAGCAGAAAGATGCAGAAAGAAGAACTCTGAGAGAGGCAGAGGAGATACACAACCAAGAGCCCAACCTGATATAAATACTTCTCTCAGGATGCTGAGAGGGGGTTGTGAAGACTTCCTTACAGTGCAGGAAGCCACTGAAAATTGTGGGCTGAGAAAAAGACCAGAACATAAGGACACATTGCTTAATAGTGGGAAAGGCAGAAATGGGTTAAATTTCCAGTGTCTCCAAATATCTTCCTTTTAAAAAGTTAATGGTTCTGGCTTATCCTCTAATGAAATCATGTTCTTGTTGGCAGCATATATGCTAAAATTTGAACGATACAGAGAAGATTAGCATGACTCTGCACAAGGTGGTTTGGGGATAGCAGAAGGCTCCACAGTACAGTGAAAATATTGACATACTGGAGCAAGTCCATCAGCAGGCCACCAGACTGGTCAGGGGGCTGGAGCACAGGCATACGAGGAGGTGCTTAGAGAGAGAAGTTCATTCAGCTTGGAGAAGAGGAGGCTCAGAAGAGACCAGACTGCTGAAACTACCTATCCTTAGGCTACAGATAAGACAGAGCCAGATTATTCTTGTGTGTGCCCAGTAATGGGCAGTGGATGTAAGGTGGAGCATGGCAAGTTCTATTTAGGTATAATAAAAATGTTTTACCATAAAGGTGGTCAAATACTGGAGCAGGGGATGTGGACTTTCCATCTTTGAAGGTGTACAGGGCTTGACTGGGCATGGCCCTGAAGAATCTGTTTAGCTAGACCTCCTCTGAGGAGGGGGCTGGACTAGATGACCTCCAGAGGACCCATCTAATGTAAATTCTTCTGTGATTCTGTGAAACTTGGCTTTCTAGGTTCAAAGACCTGTTGGTTTTAGTTGTTCTTCACCTTAAAGACAAAGTGCAAGAAAGATCACTGTCAGACATACAACCCACACAGGCTGATTAAAAAATGTCATGTCACTTTTGTGAACAATGTTTATATTTTATACTCTTGTTGGCAATACTTCTTATTTGTATGTTCTACAAGACTCTGCTATCTTGGGCACTTGATTCTATCTGTTTTACCTCTGCGCCTTGCTCTCAAACCCTACCTTGCATCAACACTAATCTCTATCCTATTGCTTACCACCTAAGGATTAAAAAGTTTCTATAGGTAGTAGTCTGTATGACTATAGGGTAATGAAACTCAAGATAGACATAATTTGATTCCTCCCCCTTTTTATTTTCCTAAAAGAAAATGTGTGTCCTCATCCAGTGCTTAGCCTGTCTTTTAAATTGCAAGTGATAGTTAAAAAAGGATTAGGTTCCTTACCTATATATACACACATACACATGTCCACATCTATACATACCCACCCATACCAGAGATACCAAGTCTTGTTTATTTATTTTTTTTACATCTCATGCTTTCAGAGAGCCATACCTTCTGCATGTGCAGTACAGTGAATGAGCAGTGGTCCTATCCTTTGGTGTGCTGACCAGCTGTACCCAGTCTATCTCAGGGAAGCTTCCAGGTTGCATTCTCATTGAGAGAGAGCACTTACACTGGACTACAGTGCCTCCTCCACAGGTGCAGTCTTCACAGTCCTCCCTCTTGCATGGGTGGCTTTACTCTGTATTCCAGGGACAGCCCTATCACAGTAGAAACACTTCTCTCCTGTACAGCAAAGCTGATAAAATGCAGGAGGACACAACTTGCCATGCTTTCCCTTACTGCTAGGTTTTGGGTTTACTTTACAAGAGATAAATATTGAGAAGAGAAGACGTCAAGAGTCTGAAGTTCTTTTAGATCAACCATTTAGATCACTTTTAGATCACTTTCCAGTCCTCAGTAGGCTACTTCATATCCACATCTTGGCTCCACCATAGATACAAAGGGCAATTATAGCAACACCACAACAGAAGCTGTGGGACTTCACATCTACAGAGCTCTTTGCAAATATAAACTGCACAAAAATATAAATTCTTTTCTGTAACCCCTTCAAAAGAAAATATGCAGAAGCTGGTAATTCCTCACAGTTTCTCTGCTGGCATGGAGTAAGGAGTAGCATCAATGGCAGAATGTTGAGTCTTTACAAAGAATCTATGATCTCAGGCAAGCAAAATTTGTCAGTTTAATGAGATACTGCAAGTTAGTCAACTGTTTCATTGCTTTGGCCCCTCAGAAGTGTGTTAGGCATTGATTACAATTACATAGTGTAAATTATTCTAGTTTGTTCAGTACCTCAAGTAATCAGCAGTAACTCCTCATACGTTTGAACTCTGATGCTGGCATTCCCATGCCATATCTTGTTAGACATTCAGACAACTGTGCTGATCACATATTTCCTCTTACTTTAATAGGCCTTTCAGGAATGAACAAGCAATCCCTTGTATACTACTATAGTTCCCATCACTTGATGGTCACACTTAATTAAGCACTAGTTTAGTAGAGAGCTGGTTACACTTCATTTCATTAAGTGATTTCATGATCACCAGAGGTACACTGACAGCTCTGTTAGCTGAAGCTATGTGAAAAGGGGCAGCAGAGACAACAGTAACATTTTGCAGCACTTCCTCTCCAGTGATTTTCCAGGCACTACTCTTGCAGAGCACATCTAGTTACATTTCCATTAGCATTTAGCTTTTTGGCTCAAAGCTATCTCAGACTTGAGGTATGATAGCCCGTATCGTATTACTGCTACCTTTAGCAATGTTGGTCACCAAATCCTTAAGGTCATCATTTTTATATAAAGTAGATACTAAGAATTTCTTCATCTGTCTTCTCTCCTTTAGGTATTTCTGTTCATGGTCAGCAAATAAATGTGATTAAAGGACAACATCTCATTTTAAAAATGTAAGCAAGAATCAATTGTGAAACAAGAAAATGTTGAAAGGTTCTCCAGTATGATAAACCAGGCAGTTTAAAAACACTGGGCAATTAACTCTAAAGTATATAAGTATCACATGACAGGAAAAACACAAGCAATGTTACATAATGGACATTGCAGGATATATGTAAAACCACATATTAAAGCTGTATGCAACAAAAAACTTCTCACAACAGTTTATGTTCATTCATAGGGATATGTAATGCACAGATGCTTTAATGTTTCTAACGTGAAAGCATTTTTCCTAATTGAACGGGGGGGGATTTTGCATGACTGTACTTCAAACCTAGATCTAAAGTTCAATCTGCCTGTGTTTTAAGACATATTTCAGTTTAAGAGGGAAAGAAGTATTAGGAAAACACCATCATAAAGGAGAACGAGATGAAAGAGGTACAGATGCATAGCAAAAGCCAAAAATAATGCTAAAGACTTGATTTTTGTTGTGAAGCCCTTTGTCACAGAGATTTGCATTCAAAAACTGTGAAAATTGATAAAGGTTATCTCATATAAAAATAGCATCTTTGTTCTATCTGGCCTTTAGTTCAAATTATATGAAGACATAGCAGAACATTTATGATACACTATAACCAGACAAGAAGAAAAATAAAAATACTTTGTGCTGAAGAGCCAAATGATATGACTACTTGTTACTGTCATTCCTGTTCTATATAAGAGTCATGAGATTGACATACTAATGAAAAGCTTCCTACATATTTCATCTGTTTTCACTTTCCTATACGAATTATGCTATTATCGTTTGTGATGAGATGGGTTTGTCACCGGAGTCCAGAATATAAGGGAGACACTTCATTCCTAGGTGGAATTCTGTTTTGTGTGTCTTCACAAACACACATACATCACATAAAAACAAATTAAAAACCAAACAAAAAAACCCCTCATCTAGCAATGAAACCACATAACGATGTATGGAAAAATGCACCATGCCACCCCCCACAGTTTACAACACAGTTATGAGAGGTTTCATGTAAATTGTGTGAACTTTTGCTTAGAAATTACACTTGTACTAACGGGGGGGGGGGGGGGGGGAAACAAACCTGCACTGATTTTTATGACTGGACTGCACAAACTATTGTTCTAAATAATATATATTCTTATAACATCTTTCACACATGTAGTCTTCACAGTAACTATATCCCTGTTCCAAATTTCAAGGCAGAGTAAATGATATGCCAAGCATTTAGGTGACCTGTTTGAAATTGTTTAATGAGTTAGAGTTATCCTGGCTGTCTCAAGCTCTCATACTACATAAAGCACACTCCAACTACAGTTTGTACTGAGTCATTTAGCCACAGATACTGTAAGCAAAAAGAAATTACATTACTTAAGTCTTAGAAAGGTGATATTTTGTACACTCAATAAATCAAGGAAAAGGAAATCAGCAATGGGCTTTCAACCAAAAATACAAATTCGTGGCAAGGTTACTCAGATTTGGTTATCAAGAAAAGATATTCTCACTGTCTTGAGAAGAAATCTCTAGATCAGATCTCTAGATTAGATCTCTTGTTCTGCTAGCACACAAAACCTAATTCCTTCAAGAAAAACTTTGTATTTTTCAGGTAGGTGAAGCATAGCTCAGTAATAACAATTACTTTACTAATGTACTAATGAACAAAAGGTTACTCACTGTAACATAATCTAAATAAACACCCTCCTCCATATCTCTTGAATGGATGACTTGCAGAGCATTTCTCACCCTGCATATCACATATTTTAACCCTACCATTTAACGAGCCTGTCTCATGTACCTTCATATGTTACTTGGCTGCCAGTTATATGCATTGACTGGACACCTCAGTTTTAAAGTGCTGTGCATTCTCTGTGGTACTACAAAAGCAACATTATTGATAACAAAGACAAGTTCCAAAAGGGAAAACAGAAGAACATCCAACTATAAATCTTTGATTTATAGGAGACTCAAAGCTGCATGATTCAAATACCAGAAATTCACTTTCAGGAATTTTGGCAAGTTTGTATAACCAATAAATTGTTACTAGTTTTCCTTGGTATTTGCTATAACATTAATAGTAGTGGATTTCTTCATACATGTTTGATTTTAATATCCAGATCTGTGCGAATCCCTCCGCTGTTTAACAGAACAAAATTAAACATCAATTACAAAGTCAAAGAAGGAAATCTAAAACATTTTCCTTTTTATTAGGCAGATACTCAGAGGCTGAAGATTTAGTCTTCACTGAAAGGCTTTGCCAGCATAACTGCTGTTAATGGTTATGACATTTTTTCTTTGAGTGGCATAGGCAGAGCATGACAAAAGCATTTTTCACATCCATCTTTCACATCTGATTTTATGTATATCTTCCACAAACTTGATATCTTATTTTGTCTCGCAAGCGTTTAAATTAATGAATTTTGTAATCACTGAGCAGCTAAAGATACACAAATCTGGGCTACAATGCCACATGTTTAGATACTACAGCTTTCAAGTGTCTCTTCTCCAGAAAGGATCTGGAGAAGCAAAAGCTCTGATTATTTTCCCTGAAGATGAACATGGGCTCAAAAAGAAGTGACAAAGCCTAAGAATACATGCGTGGCCTTGAATCTGGGGGCAGTTCATCAGCATCGGGGCTCTGTGGCACCAGCTGGAGCCTCAGCCTCTCCTCCAGTGGGAAAGACGTCAGGTCCTTCCTGGTGATCACACTAACCACTCGGTTCTGCAGGTCAACAGTGAGGTGGCACAGCCCCAGGGTGTGAAAGATGACACAGCTGCACTGCAGCGAGAAATGAGCTCGGACTGACATTGAATATTTGTTTATGTGTGACTTCTGTAAGGCAAAGAGAGAAGACAAAAGTACAAGCACTCCCACTGCCACAGGGGTGGGAAGGAGAGGCAGAGGAAGGAGGCCAGGGAGACAGGTAGCAGGCTTGAGGGACAGGAGCCAATAAGAACATGGATTCTTCTCTCCCTGCTCCCCATCCCATTCCCTAAAACATCAGGAAATACCATAGTAAAAAAGCACTTTCTTTTTTGGTAAACCCCCAGGTTGACTCTAAATAAACTATTACAAATGGAATGTACCCAAATTTCACAGGCTAGAAAAGTAAAGTTGAGGTCCATTGATATGGCCTAAGTTTTTACTTGGAAACAGTCAGTGACCCCAAGGTTTATTAAGTTTCAAGATTTTTTTTATAGTTGCTATCTCATTACACAGCCATTTATGATATCCTATAATATTTCACAGTAAATGCTTATAAAAAATCAATTCACATAGAAACAGGCTGCAAGGAAGAGGACAAAGAGAACAATCACATGGCTCTGAGAAGAAGAGGTACTAAACTCTGGTCACTGAAAACCATGAGGGCTATAATGGTTTCTTGATAGGAACAAAGCTAAAGACCATTTTATTGTTAACTAAACTGGTCTGTATAGAGTATATAGTGGTTCAGTAAGTTTTTACTTTTTCCATAATTCCACAGTATCCTTCTTATGACTTGACCAGTTCTATCAAAGAAGGTGTATTATGCTTCCCAAGTGTATGCTTCCCTAGACAGAGTAAAACTGAAACAAAGACTTGACAAAATATTATAAATAAATGCAGAGAGTAGAAGGACACATCTCTTCTCCCTCTTTCATTTACAGGACAGACAAGACATTCAAAGACATAAGGAGGAAAACAAAAAGTAAAAAGATTTTCTCTTTCCATACCACATATAATTTTGCTGTGGAACTCACTGCCACAGGAAATCATTACGTCCAAGAACTTCACAATGGATACTTACATGGATATCAGAAACAGAGCTTTCATGAGTGATATTAACAAGTTGTTGAAAGGGACACTTAACTTTGTGCTTCAGGAATCACATCAGATACTAAAAAGTTAGGTATCGATATGAAACCTCATTGGGTTCCATAAGTTTCTCATAATAAAAAGTTGTGTGGCCCAGTGGCACGAGCACTGGACTGGGCCTCAGCTGAGCTGGCATCTACTCCCATGTATGACCTCCTTCTGAACTTCAGAAATCATGTGTCCTCTCTCCACCTCAGTTTTCCCATCTATTAAAAGGAAACTCTTAATCCAAACTAGATAATGGATATTAGGAGCATTATTGGGTTTTGTAACTTTTCTCTCCTTCTAGCTATTCTCAAAGCAAGAGATTTAGACCAGATGGATCTTGAACTCAGCCCTATCTTATTTACACATAAGTAAACAGGAGCAGATTTTATATCTTTTTAAATAAAACCCATCTGAATTAGGCTTCCTGGCCTGGATTTCTCAGTGCCCCCCCAGCCTCAGCTTCAGTGACTGGAAATTCACTGAGGCAGAAACTACATTTATTTTGTTTATAACATATTTATTTTAGGCCTTATTTAGTATACTAAAATATTATTGCTTTTGGACCCGGTATTTTAGTAGTGTATTTAGGAAATAAATGTGGCAATGTCATAGCAGGGATTAAAAAAAAAAAAAAAAGAAAAAGGAAAGGGGAAAGAAATTTAGTTTTATTTATAATTTGATGTATAGGCACTGTACTGTAATGGAGTCTAAATCTCAAAAGTGTTGCTTTATATTTGCTTTATAGGACTATAAGAGCCAAATAATGACATTTAAATGATCTATTCCATTAACATTGTATCATTTTGTCAATCTGGAATGTATTTTAATCAAAAGCCCCCTTGAAATGGTCTCCTTTGTTGTATTTTCTTTTTGGCTCATTTTATCAACATCTGTTATGTTTATACAATATGAATTAAAACTTTGGAATGCTGTTTGTACTCAGCTACTTTTGCTGAGAATGTAATGTCGGAGGATTGGCAGTGTTTATGTAAATCAGTGCAGCTGACACAGCCATCATAAACAAATGAGAAAATATAACAAACACATTGTTCATGGAGGAAATGTTTGTTTTTAGAGTTGGCTTCAGTCTTACCAGATTGATGAAGAGTTGCTGATACCGGGGATCTGTAGTGAAGCGATTCAGCAGCATGGTGAGGCACGACAGATTGGGCAGCTTCTCCACTGTTATCTGGAACAGGCAAGAACTCATTTCTCTTTCCTTCTGTGCAGCATATTAGAACCCAGGGTTCAAAAGCTTCCCAGTTTGACTCCTAACTAAAAGATTTCTAGCAGAGCTACACTGGCAGAGCTTGTCCAAACTTTATAAATTCTTTTGCCAATACGGCTTAAATTAGCAATTTAAATTATAACACTCTTTAGTTACAAAAATATGTTTTTCCCTTACTGTAACTGTATCTCTGTTAAGACATTGTAAGCTGTATTGGCTTAGGGGTGAGGTTTTTCATGCTGTTAAAATTCACACACCAAGTGGTAATTATATGATAGCATAGGACAGGAAAATGCAGCAACACTCGTATCAGCCATCAGCTGAGCTTAACCATTTTCCATAGGAATACCTATTAGTGTCCTGGCACCTCATTGTACATAATTGCCATGCTCCTTCTTAACATTAATATGCCAGCCACATTCCCATGTGCAGACCAAGTTTCAGTAATACATGATGACTTTCCAGTCTGTATAAATTGCTCAAAACTACATTGCTAGTCTTGCCTTAGTAACACATGATTTTCTTCCACCACGCTTAATGTTTACTACTCCTAAAAGTCCTTTGGTCATGTATCAAAGAGAAGAATGCTACATGCTTTTCAAGTTTGAAAGCTTTTATAAACACTCATCATTCAGAGAGGTGCTAGCCCGTAGTGAATTAAATATTATAACAATTCTGCTATCCGTAGAGAAGTTGAGAAAGAGAAGATTGGAACAGCCTATTTGAGCAAGGTAATTCTTTGCCAGCAGTCTTGCACAACTTCCAGCCTCTGAGTGGCATTACTTTATGAGAGCTGTCCCTGAAAGGTCTCTGGTCATCCTTAAATTTAAATTGTAAATTTAAATTGATCACTTCTTTATCTCAACCACATATATTACATAATTTCTTCATTCATGGAGTACTCATCCTAAATTATCCAAACATGCATGCTTATTAGACAAGAAAAGAACTGAAAGAAAACAGAGCACCTTCTCATTGGAGAGAGGATGAGAGGAGGAGAAGGACTGTCACCTTCTAAGATGTGCTTATTCTCCAGCAGCATGCACAGTTCTAACCAAAGGTTAGAGAAGATGACCATGTTCATTATAATGGGTGAATTTTAAAAAGAAAGTCCACAATGCTTTAGCATCAGAGATATGATGGCACCACAAGTACTGTGTGTGGTTTGGGGCTCCTGATATTAGAAGGACATCAAACTATTAGAGTGTGTCCAGGGGAGTGCAACCAATGTAGTAAAAGGACAAGATGTAGTGGCTGAGGCCACTTGGTTAGTTCAGCTTGGAAAAGAGACGGCTGAGGGGTGACCCCATCACAGTTTACAACTTCCCCAAGATATGTAGCAGAGAGGGAGGTGCTGATCTCTGATGATGATCAGCGATAGGACATGAGGAAAAGGAATGAAGCTGCATCAGAAGTTCAGGTTGGACATTAGGAAAAGGTTCTTCACTGAGAAGATGGTTGGCCACTGGAACAGGCTTCCAAGGGAAGTCATGACGGCTCTTAGCCATATGGTTTAGTTTTAGGTAGTCCTGTGAGGTACAGGGAGTTGGACTTGATAATCCTTGTGGGTCCCTTACAACTTGACATATTCTCTGATTCTAAAGTATTAGTGGGATGACCACATATTTGACTTCCCTAAACTTCTATCAGCAATAGCAGCCTCACACAGGTGTTTTCTGATTTAGGTTTGGCTAAATAGATCAAAAGGCGTCACCTATCCTACATATTCTTCCTGACCTTGATCAACCTGCTTGGCAGGACCAGCTCATACACTCTCTAGTTTGCACCCAATGAGACAATACCAGTAGTAAGCAAACACAATTATCTAGATAAAGGTAGATAGACTGTTGTTCCTTCACTCATCCTTCTTCAGCAAAATCTACATTAAAACAAGACTGAAAAAAATTAATGTATTTTAAATTATCAGTGAAACCTTCTCTCACAATACTGCACTCTACAGTTCACTAAGACATTTAACGTTATTGCTGACTGTCATGTGAAAATTGATATCTTTATCAATTATTATATAATTTCAAACATTTCTTTAAAGTTCCAGCCTTCTGCATTGCACATATAAAGACCTGACAAACAATATACTTTAAATTATCATTTATATCTTAGTGTTTCCTTGCTACATTCACACACATACCCACACACTCCATCCTTATGATCCACTTCCAGACTCTCAACTTATATTTTGATAACAAACACCTTGGGGATCACCACAAATCTTTTTGGTTTGTAACATACTTAACATCATGTTAGCCCTATTCTGTTATTACAACTAGGACCTACTACAGTAGTACAGAGCTGTGCAATACACTGAGGAATGATGTGCCTGAGGAACCCAGAGGAGAGCAGATACATAATCTTTTTAGGGTATCAGAAAAATAAACTGACATAAAAAGTGGATTTTGTGACTTGAACAGCAAGTATAACCTGTGAATTTTTCAAAAAAATATTTCTGTATCCAAAAATATTGATTTGTTCAAACCAAAACTTGTTATAGGAATTTACTAGTTTTAACATAAATGTCTCCTAGGAAAGGTTAGTCTGCTTCAGGGTGCTATTAGCACTCCACAGCAGAGGACTTCCACTAAGGTCTTTTCCTACTTTAATGATTCTATGATTCTAAGACAACATGTCTGCCTGACCCAAAAGATCAAGGACAGGATACAGAAGAGCTAGGTTCAAGTCCCTTATTATGAAATGCCATTGAGCTCTCACACATGAAGAGGTAACATTAAACTATTTTCCAATTACATTACTGCATTATTAGCTTAAACTGCAGTTTCACGTTTTGTGTCTGTTATATAGTCCACCTTTTCCCCAGCTTAAAAACAAGATATTCTGTGAGAATCTTCCTCTGCATTTTAGAACAGATCTGGAACACACATATCTGAAGGAAACTATCCTATCACTTCTACCTCCTGTGATTTAGCATTGTAGACAGTCCCCTTTCTCCTGAAATAGTCTGCTGTTGCACTATGTAGTCTCAAAATCTGCATTTTGTCAATGCAAACTTGGTTTTGGTCTATCATCTAAGGTTTTCATTGGGATTTTTATAAATAAGTATGCCTGTGGCTGGGATATAAGTATCATCATTTTACAAGTGAAGACCTGAGTGTGAGTATAACTTGTGGAATAAACTAAAAGGAATAGTTATAGGCATGCTACAACAGGCAACATCTATTCCCTTCAGGATATATTTGGAAGAGGAAAGGGAAGAAAGCACAATATACTCATAATATATTCACTACAGCAGAGGATATAGAGAAGAAATTAATCCAGTCATGCCTTATGAATTATCTTTTGTGCATTACACACTTTGTTCTGCAGGACTCTCTAAAGGTTCACACTTTATGGTCTTTCACAAAAAGGTCTGTAATCATTCTAAGTGAGATATAAATACACAGATGTAAATTCTGCCCCCAGATCACCATGCACAGCTCCAAGAAGTCTATTTCAAGAATGATCACTGGGCCAGGAATACTCTCAAGACTTTAATCCTAACATGAATATATAGACGGCAAGTGTGAAAGTTATGATCCACCCTGACCCTCAGATAGACTCTATTCTCAAGTCCAAAACACTGTTCAGGTCTGTCTGTAGTCCAGACTTCACCATTTTCCACTTGAATATGATATTGGAATTATGAAAACAGCAACATTCACCATGAGCTGAAAGAGCTCATCACCAGTGGTTTGTTGGCTGGTTTTGGCAGCTTGCAATTTGCTTGGCACTGCTCTTAACTTAACCCAGCAGGGAGTCACTTAACAGGACTTGGGGAAGTGTGAGAGAAATTTGGCTAGTCAAAGCACACGCAAACACAATGAAGGAAATCATTGGAACATTTCTGATAAGAATCCAAGCCTATTAAAAACTGCCATATTCAGGAGAAAAATGAACATACATTATTTCACTTGGACTTCCAGAAGTCGTGCTTCAGAGGTATAACAACATCATTCTTTGATGTTACATACTACATCCTTCCTATCACATCATCAAGCCTTAGAAAGCAGACCAAACATGTTTCTTGCACTATTTTGTGAGGTTTAACAGGAAGTGCTAGGATTCAGACTTGGACTCTGCAATTGTTCGTTTACTCTTTATTTATTTAAGAAGGAAGAAAACTCTTAAGTAGGGAATCTCATTTCAAAGATACCCTGGCAAGGCATTGCAGTAGTTTCATATGCTCTATCTGTTATATAGCATGTATCACGAAGATACACCTAATTAAGATAACACATTATTATCCCAATATCCACATGTCAGTTTTGGCATGGAAGTCAGGAATGAAAAGTATCTGACAGTTGATTGTGTCACTCTTCTTGTCAAGATGGCCAGTTATCTGGGGAAACTATAAATTCTAAATATTGGGTGAGTGACATAAAAGGAACTGCAACTCCAAAGTAGCTGCAAATGAACAGAAGGAAGATTAAAAGGTGGTGTGACTGGCAAAAGCGTTCAGGGTGGGACTGTCCTAAATTGAATGGACAAAATAACTACACAATAGGACAAGGGATAGAGGGAGGATTAAAGAACCTGAAGCATCATTTTTAGCTTACTTTAGAAAGCTGTAGGCTTATTTCTCCTGTATTAATCCACCAAAGGCACTCACACTGTCTTTATTTTTGAGCTGATTACGTCTGATATTTTGGCCAATATCCAACTCAGTCATTTCCCTGGCCTCAAATAGTATCATGCCTTTTTTTAACTTGTAAAAAAGAGTATTCTGCATATGGTGAGCTAGAGAGTAGATAAGGACTAGATCATCACATATCAGGAACTGTTTTAAATCAACCAAGTCTTCATCTTACACAATAAAATGTCAGGGTTACAGGGTTGTTTCAGGTTAGGCAGCCTAAATCATTACTGTTTACGTAATATTTTGTTCCTCAGATGAAGAGGGAGCATTACATGAATTTTTGGCCTTTTACCTAGAAGATGATATAAAGGTCATTATCAAGTACTAGACTGAGGTTTTCCAGAGCAAAGATCAAACCCTGTCCATGCCACAGTCTTTCAAAGGATGCTGAATAAACATTTAATCTCTGTACCTCAGTTTTCAAATCTACAAAACAGGGATTTCTTTCGCCTCACAGCTATGTTTTGAGGCTACTATTCATTACTTAAGTTGCCAGCTGTCTGGTTTTATGGGCAACATCATTAATGTAAGTGAGCAGACAGTAAGTCCGCAGCCTTTACATGAAAATGCAAAGGCAGTTGTTAATAAATTGCAAATGCAAACTTAGTTTTCAAATCTACAGAAAGGCTAGACTTTAGAAAAGAATGAAGACTTAAAATCAGATTTGCATTTCCCTACAATCTGGCTTGCAACTAGGCAGACTTTCAATTTCAGAGGAGCCTACCGCACATTTAAGCGACAGGACAAGTATGTGATCAGTCTTTCCATTCACACACCAGCTTTCCCCATGACTATATTTGATTTCGACATTTAACAACACTCTGCACTTGCCTAAAAGCCACCCACATGCTGCAGCATGGCTGCATACGTTTTTAATTTGGCTTTTTGTGTTAGCACACAGCCTCTGCAACACTCCAGTTTTCCCTCCAAAGGGCTCCATCATGAAGTCCTACAGCACCTGCACAATTATTTGTAAGGCCTAACAGGTCTACTAATTTTAAAAGTATCACATAATGTTGTTTTTTGGAATAAACTTTTTGCACTTCAGATATGAAATAAAACCACTGCCACAGACTCTATAAACCTTCCTCCATCTGTGTTATTCATGAACTGCAGTGCCCCAGGATCCTGACAATACATGGGAGGATCATAACGTCAAGGGCTTTTGTTGAAAGTGCTGGATTCCATTTATTTTAATAGGCGAGATTACTATATAGTGTATCATTGAAATTAACTAGATCAGCTTTTCAAAAGCAGGAGTCCAGACAGTAAAAGCAAACAATGTGCTGACAGACTCTACCCTCTAATATGAAAATCAAGTAATCACAAAGGCACTTCAATATTGTCATCAGATATTGCCGTCAGCTCCCTAGTTTGCACACCTAAAAACAGTTTCCAAGTCCCCAGCGTGCTTCCCCTCCCCTTTTATCTCCTTTGCTGGCTGAGTTCAGATGAAGCCATCAAACCACTGCCAAAGGTATTTCTAGCTTTGCTCAGACCTGGTTGAATCACCATTGCCCAGAACTTACAACAAAGGCACGGGGAGGAGGAAGGGGCAAAGCTGACCATGATCCTCTAGTAAGAAACAAAAGCTCATTTTTATCTCCATTTATTGCATGAACTTTGGAGACTTCTGTGTTTGATTGAGTAACTTTGCATTCCTGTGATCTAAACTTAGCAATCTCTCTATGACAGTGCCAGAAGGAAAAGGCTCTCCAAAAATCTTTCAAATCCGTATCAGTTATTTTGAGAGTGCCAACAGCGAGGCTGTCACAATATTAAGGTAGATATCACTAAGCTCAGTAATTAATTTATGAATTAAATGTTTCAGGTCTCCATTCATCTTTAGCTTTCTTTTCCCTAAGCTGTTGCACTGCATCACTACTGAAGGCAAGTACCTCTCCTCTTGCTAAGGAAAATAAAAGTATTACCTTATTAAAGCAGTGTGTGAGAACTCTCCGCACACATGTGCACACACACGCCTTGAGAGTAGTGTTTCATTAGTCCCAACTGGGAGTGCAGATTAAAGAAAAATGCCAGAAACCATACCTACAGTGTGACATATCTATGATATGTTGCAATGCTTGATATGTGCTGTGGGAAAGGAGATCTATATGCTATGCTCAGTTTCACTGAAGTGCTTGGCAGAAAGCACTCTTCACTGGACTGACCAGAGGCGAGTCATACCTAATAAACTGCCATAAAATACACATACACACACCACTTTGAATCATTGATTTTGCTGCTAAAGGATGTTACAGTGTATTACAGCTTTAAGTTTTCAACTTTGTCATATTTTCTAAACTCTGATCTCTTCAATTTACTTTCAGTTATGTGACATTCCCCCTTAGCAGAGTGAAAGCATGCATTAGCTAAACAATGTGGTTTGGATTTAGCGTTCCCATGCATCATTGTGAAAATGTTTGTCTCAGCAATAGTGTCATTATTGTTACTGGGAACAGCTGCTCTAACATGTCTTCTGAAAGCAGAGTATCTCCCTTCCCATACCAATTTACAAGCAGGGAAATTAAAGCAGGACCATCAAGTAGAAGGTTCATGAGCACACTCTGTTCTGTACCTGGCTTCCTCCTACCACAAAGGAAACAGAAAGTGCAGCAGCGCAGCAAGAACAGCAGCAAAATAAATATTGCAAACAGAAATGTAGTTTGGCTCCCTCCTCTGGCAGTTCTTCTGGATCCAGACCAGAGACTAACCTGAGGCAGAAATCCTCGTCTCTCAGGTGCAGCTCTCTGGCAGTTCAGCTCCATTAGACATGACATCCTTGGAGCAAGAGTTGGATCAGGGAGTTAGCTGCTGATCAAGCGGATGTTTAATATCTCCCTTGAGTTTCTGAAGTGGAAAGATGTAACCCTCAGCGTTCTTGCCAGTGCTCCCAGCCTAACTGAAGTCAGTTTCCACATCCAGCTCTACGTGAGCAATGGGGTCCCGCTGGGGTAGCTGGGAGCATCCCAGCAGCAATGCTGTGCTCTGCAGGCCTGTGCAGCTTGGCTCAGGCCAGCTGGACATTTTTAATGAAAACTGACAAAACACATTTGTGTGATTACACAGAGGAGCAGTCTTTAACTTACCTTTCAGAATAAGATCTTCAGAAGTAATTAGGTTTTATTTTAAGATGGATAAAATCTGTTTTCCAGGGTATTAAACCTTTTGAAATGTCTTTGGATGGGAAGCCATGTTTTCAGTCAGTAGGCGTTTTTGCAAGTCCAACCTTTAGGAACATTTTAGCTACATGAAGACCACAGCTTTTGGATATATTCTGTTTCTTGAAAGGATCTTATATTCCCATCTATGTTCTGAAAATGCAAATTAAGCACTATGAACACTTCATTTGTATCAAACGTACTTAATTTGAGTAAGGCAATTACATAGTCAATACAGTCTCACATAGCATATCAATAATCTGCAATCATAGAATCACAGAATGGCACAGACATCTTCCATAGATCAAATTGCTCAAAGCCTCCTCCAGCCTGACCTTGAACACTTCCAGGGATGGGGCATCCACAGCTTTTTTGGACAACCTGTTCCAACCCTAATAAAACAGTTCAAACAAACATGGTAAACTACAAGGATTTTTGACAACTTTACCTACAATATTTTTATTGAAATTTCTTTTTGGCCCCAAAGTAACAATTTTGATCAACCACAAATGCTGAAGTTTCAGTAAACTTGATGGGTGGGAAGAGATGGGGTTTCCTAGGTGACAAAATACTCACAAAAATGCAGGCACAATGCCAAAAATGTCACATCCCATACACAACTAGCATAAAACCAAGTTTTACCCATTTCTGCTTAGACAGTTATAATGTCTACAGTCTGCTTAACATCAGAGATATTGCGGTTTCTGCATAATTACTTTATCCCAATCAAATTAAATCAAGAAAAAAAAAATTCCTTCAGCTAAAAGATAGACAAACAGAATGCAGAGTAATGGCTAACAGCTGTGTAGGTAAGAGTGCAGAGGCAAACACAGGGAATCCAGCACTCAGCCTTACAACAGGAGAACTACGTAGGGTACAGATCTGAGAACTCCAGGTGTGAACAAAATGGCTTATTTCTTATGGTGAAATTCCCAAACAGGCTACTCAGTTGTATTTGTCAACCTAGTAGTTTCTCCAGGAAAATTGTCTCACAGCTGTGGTCAAGGCAGAAATTAAGGTTGCTGTGCAGCACTCCAGCTTCTGACTCTCTGCACCATTTCTCCTCAAAGGACATGGAGGGGACAGATCCTAGTCTAACAAGACATCAACATCCACCTGCTTTTCTTCAATGAATACCAGGAGGATTTAAGCACAATACAGAAAAGCTGCTCCTTAATTTTCCTTGACAAAACAGAAGTAAAGGTAGAAAAAGTGACCAACACCAGTAGAGTCTCTGGGAAGGACGTGGTATTCATCAGTCACAAATATGCAGGAAACCTACATAAAATAAGGAACAAAGAGCATCTCAGAAAAAAAGCACTTACGTAGAGAGCATGTTGTCATCCATTACACACACATGTGGAGGGAAGGGGTCATGGATGGGAGGATGCACATCATGGCAGCAAAGGCATTGCTGCTGACCATGGAGTACCATTGCCCTCCACGTTATATCTCAAACATGTCCACAGCCAGGGAAAAGAAATTCATTACCTACAGACTCTCTCCTCAAATCCTCCATGTCTTCTGGTTTTATTGTGGTTTACATTATAAAGTAACCTCTGGCAAAGAAGTTGGAGCAGCAAAACACAAGTGATGATATGTCTAATCTCTTCATCATGTCAAAGAACCACTTCATTGCCCCACAATGGCCCTGCACCAATACATTTTAACATATGTGGAAATGAAAATAAAAATAGTTCTTTTTTCGATTTTGGTCTCACAGAAATTAGGCAGAAGCATAACTCTATCTTTTCCCTCTGGAGGAGGATCTGGAGCTGCAGACTAGGGCAGTCAAGACAGAAGAGAGCCAAGGGACCTCCCAACAACTCCTCAATACACATTTACAGCCTCATGCAGCTTCTCTGGCAGAAAAATCCTGGGAAGGAAGGCAGTGGTCCTATCCTCAGGTCACTCTGAAGAATGAATTCCACCTAGCCAGGAGGGCATGCCATTTAGGGCATGACATTTATAGCTCTCAGTGGGCTCCAGGCTAACACATTCATAAAAGCCCAGCTCCCTTCCTGCAGTCACTGGGGGGCAACAGGGGAGGCATTTCAGCTGCAGTGAAAAAGAATAGCCTGTTTTATTCTGATGTGCAAGTATCATCACTACTGTGGGAGAAATGAAGGGGGTCAGCCAGTCCCTCAAACCTCTGCGCTGCACACAGTAAGTCTATCATCCCCACCAGCCACACGTTCCTCATACTGAGCTCTGTGAGGGTTTCCCAGACATGCACAGAGCTCTGCCTATGGCAAAGTGTCAAATGTATTACTCTAAGGAGATCTTTGTTTTGGAAACTTGCTTCTCAACTACGGTTTGCTTCCTCTTTAACAGTTTTAAAGCCAAGGAGTTTTCTTTAGTAGTTGCTTTTGTTTTTAGTTTCTACTGCTTGCTCAGCTGAGGAAGGTAACAGCTTCAGATTTAGGTCACCCATAGAAAAACATGTCTGGTGATCTCATCTTGATCCCCAGTGGGTAGCCATCCAGATCACAAAGAGCAGGAGAAAAATTTGGCCCCACTAAGCAGATCTGGAAGATTGGGGCAGGGGGGCAGGTGTTTGTGTTTTCTTTAATAAAGCTGGAATATCTGGGTGTTTGCTACAGGCTAACACTAAGGTGCATTTGTAGGCTCGTGCAAGTTCCAGCCAACATTGCTTGGCCACAGTCCTTGCTTTTGTAAGAACTGACATTGACCTTTTCTCTTCAAAGGGTCAGAATCATTCATTCGTATGTGTTACAAAACATAACAGCACTTTGTCCTTGTACAGCAACTCTCATCGCTACAGTTTCCAAGTGTGGGCAGGTACTGAATAACATTTACATTTGGACCAAATTTAGTGTTTCATCCATGCTTATTTCATGACAAAAAAATGGCACAGAAAAACATAAATGAGAAACAGTATCAAAAAATTATGAGCTGCTGCTGCCTTCATGCAAGCTTGGCAGATTGTTTGCTTCTTTCCCTTCATTAGCTAGTTGCCCCATTCTTTCTAACCTAATAACAATATTTTTCCATTAGAAGAAAAAAAAGGGGAAAAAAAAGGAAAAAAACCCAACAAAACAAAACAAACAAACAAACAGAAACACCAAAAAAACCACACAAAAAACAAACCAAACCAAAACCAAAAAAAGAAAAACCAACAAAAAAACCCCAAACCAACCAAACAAACAAAAAAACCACACACACACACACTTGAGAATCAATAATTATGTCCAAGGCAACTCTCAAGAAAAAAATCATGGCAATAATTTTTTGCATCTTCCCCAAGCTACCTTTTTTAAATACGCCAGTCAAGCCACATATCCTTCACTTTAACATTACTGATGTACAAGATGGAAAAATAACTTATCGTTGTTCTGCCTGCAGTCATGTCACCTCCATATGGGATTTCATTGGATCCCATAGGGTAAGAGGTTGAACAGCACCCTTCTCCTTTAAGGACTTCACAGCATTTGTCATCTTGGTCTTAAGAGTTACATGCTGTATGATCTGCAATTTTATGAGTAAGACAGAAAACCCAAACCCTAACTGCTTATGGTTATGAATACATTAATTCCATGACACATTACATTTCTGGACGTTTGTTTCACAAGATGGCTGCAGAACATTCCCTTCCTAGTGTTGGTGAGAACAGCAGAACAGCAAAGTCACTTATGGGCCCTGCTGGGGAGAAGGCACTCAGAACTCATCATGCAAGTACTCAAGCCACTGAGCACACAGTGGGGCAAGAAGAGGTGTTGTCAGAGCACCCAGAGCACAATGCTTGCTCCCAGACAACTATTCTGTATGGGTTTCACTGGAGTGAGCAACCGACCAGCCAAAAAAGCCATTTGCTGCTTCTTTATAAACCATTTAAAATATTATCTTGGTTTTATTCAAAGCAATCTAACAACAACTCATTTATGCTGAAAGTGTTAGGGAAACAAACTCCTTCCTTCATCTCTTTTCAAAGGCTTTAACAGAATATATCATAAAAGAGCTCTGAGGATTAAGCAAACCACAAGCCTGCCAGAATTGTCAGGGAGCATCAACTTTTCTCTAAAAGCACCTCTCTTTTGGATGTCCTAGTGATCAGCCTTCTGTTCCCCCTTTTTGCTTCCTTCCACAACACTTTGCTCTGTATTACAAAGCACAACAGCGTTTTACATGAGCTCAGCACACTCATCAGTAGCCTGGGACACTCACTGCAAGGGGATTCTGTGAATTAATAAGGAAATTATGAGACTGTAAATGGAACTTTAAAGAAACTTTGGCTGTATCAGTTGTTAGTGTGCTTTCTAATTTTATTGCCATGGACAGCTGTGAACTAAAAAAGCACACTAGTTTATGTTCTATAATATCTTCAGATTGGTACGCACTGCAGACTATCACTCAGAAATTTGGGGTTGAGTGCCTTAGCACATTTTGTATTAATTATGTTTATGATAGAATTACCGTGTAAGGGAATAAGTATACAACACTGCACTTATTGATGTCATTACCCCTGCAGGCCACTGCAACCCAAAAAATTCCCACTGTACAGTTCTCATTTGTCTTCCTAAAAGGTTTATACAAACTGCTTCACTTGTCACTGAAGCAAGTGCACAATTTTTATTAAATATTCACTCTGATTCACTATCTTCCCATCTCCATGGTCCAAAAGAGCAGCTCACCACATTGTTAATAGGTAAGTTAGTGTGAACCAGCTGCCAGTAGTTCATGCTTGGAAATTTTTTATAAAGCAGGCAAGCAGACAAGCCCAACCAAATTTGCACTGATGATGCACAGATAGCTTTTTATGCTATCCAGATCAATAGAAGAAAATACTTTTATCCTTGTTTGCTCACAGGTAGGTCCCAAATGACATGTAGTTAAGACATTAAAACAGAAGTGGATAAAAAACAAATTGTGTACAAGAAAAGGTGTAAAGTACCAGCCATTCAATATAAAAGACACTATGAAAATTATGGAAAATTATTATATTACAAAACAAAACCAGCCATGTGTTTTTATTACATGTGGCCAGTTTTATTGTTGTTGGCAGCATAATTCATTGGGCTTTTGCTTTGTGAACTGCAATGCAGTAGGAGTTGCATATGCATCTTCTCCTTTCCTCCAGGATGCTCAAGGTGGAAACGGAGTCACTACCTCTCCCACTCATGACCCTCCACTCAAAAGAACAGTCTTAATATACCTTCCTGAAAGGATGAATTCACTCTTGTAGTCATATGAAATACAGTACCATAAATACTTCATTTATCAGGAGATTTTATATGCCTTTTGAGAGTGCCCCATATGGCAAGAATTCCTTTAGTCTAATTCTTGTTTACCCTAGCATGTTACTTCCAGTGACTTTGTTGCTTATCTTGTCTGTGATATGATTTATGTTAACTCATTTCCTGTAAAAGCATACACTAATAAAATGAAAAAAATGTGAAGAAAGAGCAGGCCAGCTTTGAATTGGCATGGGAAATTGTCATAAGTAACTGCATTCAAATCCTTTTAAATTACTGTTTCAGTGAACCTTTAAGGTTCTAAAGGGCGTTTTTCCCTTTTTGTACAGTTCCCACAAGATCATTTCATTGGTGCTGTTTCAATAAACCCCTGATGCACTAGGCAACCTTATACTAGAAAGGACCTTGGTCCTTTCTTTAAAGGACACCTGCTGTTCATGCTAAAGAAGGTAGGAACAAGTTTCATATACCTGCCAAATAATCTTCACAAATAGATGCTTAAAGAAAAAAACTCTGCCAGAAACATCATATGACATCAATTTGATAACGTTTTTGCCTTTTAATAGTACCTTGGAACACCTCTGCGTGTTCTGGCTTGGGACTGCAAACCTCTGGGGATCCGCCATGGCTTGTACTTGCATGAAATCAAGCCAAGGAGGCAATGTTCTCCTTCAAGTGAAGGACTCTGACACCAGTCTCCATGACATCCCTGGCAGAGAACAACTCCAGGTTCAACCTGAAAGACACAAAGCAGACAGCCAGAAGATTATTTAGTAAACAGGAAATGAGGCGTACCATACCATGTTTGATGAGTTTATAATGTGTTAGTAAATTACTTCAAGATGGAAATCAATCTGCTTTATTTGCAAATGTAAAAAAAAAAATGTAATTACCCAATAAAACTGCTTATCAAGCATTGCCTTGCTTTGTGTGAGATATGTGATAAACTCTTATCCTGTGTATGACTTGGTCATCCTAGACAGGATATCATAAGACTCATTTATCAATTTACATGACTTTTCACATTAAAAAAAGATCTTTAATCTGAGCTGAAATCCTCTGGAATTCTGCATGATATCAAATAGTTTAAAGTTAAGTACTTTGGAGAAATTCAGGTTTATGCATATCATTGCAATAGGGGTTTTTTTTGCAGCATTAGCAGCTAGAAAGACAGCCTTTTCAAAGATAGTTCACAAATCACATACGGATTTTTCCAGTATTTTCTAACACTTTTCAGGTTCTAGGCAAAGTTTCAGGAAAAGTATACGTATAAAACTGAAAAACATGTACCCACTATTTCTGACACTGGGTGAAATGAAAAATAAAGATACTTTCTGCAAAATTCAAGAATAATTTTATGGAAATCTAGTAGGTCAGAATCTTACAATTGAATCAATGGACTGCTGTAGTTACAAGCTTGTTTTATAGTTTCTATTTTCAAAAAAACCCCAAACATTAATTATTCTGACTATGACCTGGACACACCATAAGCCAGAGTCTCCTGGTCAGACACAGGCTTACACAAACCACAGAGACAACTGGAGCATACATTTGCCCACATCCTGTTTTACCAATGTACCTTTCATCTCTGTGGTAAAAGTAACTCTTTCCATATGTTGTTAATTTTTGTCCTCCCTCCTGACATACAAAAGATTGGTTTTTCAAGCGAGTTACTCTGCTGGTTTTGTGATGTGACCACCTGACTAAGCGTTAACTGAGCTGAGAAGACAATGCACTTCATACATGGCACCTACACAGCTGTGAGACAAGTTTCTTCTTCTAAACTGGGATGGATTTAAATGAATCCCTAAAAAGAATAGTCATATGTGCACCAAAACACGTCATACCCATCCCCAGTTATATGAAACAGACTGCAGGCAATGAAAATTTGGAACACCATCTTATTACAGATCCACGTTTCAGGGGACCAGAGCACCAATTTATAGAAAAATTAGCCTCTCTGAACCACTCTTTCCTTCTGAGTTGAAATGAGCAGTAATTTATCTTGCAAATCAAAGTGGCTGAGTGCAGAATTTAGTATCAGCTAGTGAAAACAAAACCTAAAAATCCCAGAGAGATGGATTTTTTCATTCTTAATCTCACTGAGTGCTACCACTTAATGAAGTACTAGCAATGGAACTCAGAGGGAACCACAGATCCTGCTCAGGACAAGTTGCTGTCAGAACTGTGCTGTTTGTTGCGTAAAACACTCCACCAGAGGAATTTTATTCTTCCTAAATGAGTAGATTCCTTTTCATCTCTGCCTCTTTTCCATCTTCATACACCAGATAAAAATCTGTATTTGCCTGCTTTAAGCTTTGTCTAGAAATACTACACACTGTACTACTATGAAAAATACTGTACCTAGCACAGTGGACCCAATGTGAAATTCATTTCACATGAATAATGATAATAGCTACTTCCTGAATTACATGAAATATGTGCAGACACCAAATGATTTTTGAATAAGGGCAATGTGAATACTGTTACATTCCAACAGATCCTTGAGTATATATCTTGAGTATATATAGCAGTACATAGGTTTTCAGTTTTTACAACTTCACAGTTTTGCTCTGTTGCATAGAAAGCAAATGTTCTACGTTATTGCAGAAGCCTATGAAATATCCTTATGTTGTGTCAAATCAGCCATTTGTAAAAATGCAAGGCATAGCTCATTATATGCTTCTGTGATCTTGGCTTTGTCTGGGATAATTGTGTGCATTGTCTACATCCACTATATACCTTACATTATTATCAGTGACCTTCCTCACATGTAAGAACACACTAAAGGCTGCCCTGATTCACTGTGTATCATCAGTGACATTTCTTTCAATGAGTCTTTTGTCTGTTGCTGTAAAGAATAACCTTGCTTTTGGGGGGTGGAGGAAACAGGCAAAAAAGTTGTTTTATGAAAGACTGTTACAAGGCCAAGGCATCTTTAAATAGAATTGGCTAAAGAAAGCCTTTATCAACATATTGCTTCTCAGGAAAACACCAAGCCAAACTGGAGTTGTATCTATGAGATCATAAGAATCAAGGATTGTTCAAGTCAGAAGGGATCTCAGCAGTTGTCTGGACCAGCCTCCTACCATGAGCTCAAACCACATGCTTGAGCATATCTCGAGTCAAGTCTTAAAAACCTCCAACAATCAAGGCTGTGCAACCCCTCTGGACAGCCTGTGCCACTATCCCACTCTCCTCATGGTGAAAAGGTATTTCCTCATATTCAGTATGAATTCCCTTGTTTCAGCCTGTGCCAGTTGTTTCTTTTCCACCATGCACAGTTGTGAAGACCATGGCTCCACCTTCTCAATGATCTCCAGTAGTTATGGGGGCAGGGAGGAAGGGGCACACTGTTAGGTGCCTCCAAAGTCATCTCATCTCCAGGACAAACAAGTCCTAGTTGTGCAGCCTCAAGCATGAGTGGTGATCATTCCAGTTTGTCAACATCTGCAATTCTGTTGAAAGTACATCCCATTGTGTCCTCCTGTCATTTATGGATATGTTAAACAGGCTAGTTCTAGGGATAGACCCTGCAGTGTCTCCTTTTTAAGCCTCCACCCTCCAAGGCCAACCACCCAAAGAGTTATTTTACCATCTTGTTGTTCAGCCTCTAAACTGTACCATCCTATTTTAGATACAAGAACAAGATGAAAGATAGTGTCAAAAGCCTTGCTAGAATCAAGGAAAATAGCATCCACTGCTCCCTCCTTAACCACAAACCCATGTATTTCTGCATAGAAGGCAATCAGGTCAGCCAGGCACAGTTTACCTCTGGTAAATCCATGCTAATATAACCACTTTTTCCTTCATGTGCCCAGAAATCTGTTCCAAGAGGACTCCATGATTTTCCCAGTAACTGAAGTGAGGCTGATTGACCTGCAGCTCTATAAACTGAACTTTTGGTTTATCTTGAACATAGCTAAAATACTTGTAATTCTGACATCATGCGGGCATCATCCCCAAATCTTCACAGCCTTTCAAAGATGAAAGACAGCAGCCTTGCCAGCTCTCTCAGCATTCTGAGACACAGCCTATCTGGTCTCATAGACTTCTATGGCTCAAGTTTTCACAAGTAATCCCTCACTCAGTCTTTGGCTATTGCTGGTAGTTCTCCTTGAATCTTTACACTAACTTTGGAGACCTAGGAGTCCTTGTTTGTAGACAGTGAAGCAAACAAAGCATTTAATGTCTTACCTATGGCTGCTGTCACCAAATCTTGTGTCCTCCTCCACCTGCCTTCAGACCCCTAAACCTATTCTGCAGTTGCAGACCTGAGAGTGGAGTAGGAGAAATTGTTTTCTTACTGCCAGGACTCACAGGTCCCCAGCCTTCCCCATCACAGTCCCCTAGCATCCCTCCTCCTGTGTAGCTGGGGGCTCAAGCTATTGTTAAAGGCATGTTTAACATAACTTTGTCAGGATCAGCCTTCCCAGAAGCATCCAAGATCCAAAGATGGCACAGGAAACCTGCAGAAGAGCCAGAAGGAGAGTACAAATGGTGAACAGGAGCCTGTAAACCATCCCAGGCACCTACATGTGCACTAGCCCACCAGCAGCCCTGCCAGCTGCCCAAGCAGTGCTCACAGCTCTCCAGGTTGTAGTGCTGCCCTTGGGGCAATTAGACAGCAAATGTACACCATGCCCAGGCACCAGCCCCTGCAGGCACATCCCCAACACTGGTGGGTCCTCCACTCCTGCATGACCATGAGCCTCCCCAAATGCCTCACAAAGACACTTTGTTCAGCTGGTGACTGCGACTGCTGCTGAATACTTGCGTTTATGCAACAAAGTCCTTGTTTTCAAAATGCAATTGCAAGCAAGGACATTCATTTACCATCTTGAAAATGCCTTTTAGTATGGAATAACACAGGTTGCTTACATTTGGATTTTATCAAGTAGATCTTTCTTACACTAATAGATTTACCTCAAGGAGAGACACAGAGCTGTAGCCACATTACAGAAATAGATCTAGCATAAATTTTTCTTTTATAGGGCATGTGAGAACATTTTCTCCCAAAACATAATTCATTATAGTAGCATAATATGTTAAAATATTAAGGCTGTTTCACCAAAGTTATGATATCCAAGTTTCAGATTCCTTTCAAGACCACATCCATGAGACTAGATATAACATGGAACAAAGACAATCTGCCTTATGATCTAAATAAGACAGTCATTTGGTAAAAAGCCAATATCCCTGAATGGTAATCTGTCTCGAAATGATTCATGGAAATGTAGTTCAGGCCCTGTTGCTATTAAATCCAGTGGAAGCTTTCCCACTGAAATAAATTGTTAAGGATCTAACCATAACAGATCTAATCATAACGTGGAGGTTTTCATAGACAACACAGTACAAGAGAGCTTTTCTTCAAATAGTTTTACTCTATATTTTATGTAAGTTTCAAATGATTGAAAGGACTTAAGGGTGGGTGGGAGAGAAGCATAGTCCTAATTCAAACATGCATTAAGGACCAAGGTGCATGAAAACACAGGCAATGTTGCTTGCTTGGATTTATTCACAGATTTGCCCTCTCCTGGTTTAGGTTGTTACTCCCATCTTTCCCTGTGTGCACTGAGAATGTTTACCCATTGACTCACCACAGGCCATCTTGCTTGGGACAGCCCTAGGTTTTATTTGGGCTTCTTGTAAACCACTGTTTTACTACCCTGACTGACCACTGCATCTTGTATAAATAGTTCTCAGAAGGAGTTTTGGGGGTTGCTTAATGCTTGTGGTGTGTTTTTGTCTGAGTATAGTCAGGACTGAACAACTGGGAGGACAGGCTGGTTCGTTCACTGAGGGGAACATTAGAAGATTGGAGGTCATTAAAATTACTTACCTGTGTTATAAACATTGGCAAGTATTAGAGCTATTCAGTTCTAGTCTCTACTATTTATTCATTTACTGAGAATAAGGCATTCTTTTTTTTTCTGTACATTTCATTGAGCCAGAAAAATTGAACATATTTATTTTATAATATCCATTGTATTCCCAAACGAGCTGCACTGCTATGAAGAAATGTAGATGTTACTACATTATAAATACAGTTGATTTATATTAGCTTTTTTACTCTCTATCATCGTTAAAGTTACCTCATTGTGACTAAACTCACAACATTGCAGGAAAGTGCTTACATTTAAATACAAATTCTTTTTTTTTGGTCTTAGAAAGTCAAAAAAGATTTCTGCATACTTGTCACGGGCCCACCAATTTTCTTTTCAACAAGACATTTGGTAAAATAAAACATGAAAAAGCTTATCCAAAAGTTACATGCCAATATTGATCCCACTATAGAACAGTACATATGTACTGCAGAAATGTTAATCATGTGCAGATGACAGAATTCAGTACTTTTGCAAGTGAATTTTGAAGGGAAAAAAGTGTGTCTTTTAGTATATTCATAGAATACCACTGAGATAAATAAAGGGAAACAGAAAGGTCTAGAAGACCTCCTTACACTGGAAAAGGATACCACTTAAATTAAATTAATTTTAAAATTGATTTGTTCCACTCAGTACTAACTCCTGAAATAGACACATTTAAACTGATTTAAAGTTAAATTAAACCTATAAAATCACTGTGAATTTGATGTAAGTGCATACATGCTAATGGTGTGCTTTTGTTCAATTAGCTCTATTGAAAATCACTCTTCAGCGGAACTTTGCGTGGCAGACCAGGCCTATGACTCCTTGCTGTCTCTATATTAGTTGAACACTAAACTGAGTAAGAAACCCTTATGGTTAAATCAGGAGCCGAAATTTTGCAGGGCTCAGACTCCCTTCAGTATATCTACAAATATTTACATTGACTGTAAGACAACAAGCTTCCCAGCATTCCCTGGTCCTGGCTCCCTCAATATCCTTAAATGAGAGGACATTTAGCTATTCAGTCTAAAGGCCTTTTGATAGTACAGAACTTACTGGGTTGGGTTAGTTGAATGTTAGCTCTGTTGCTTATTTCCCAGAGAGGATTTGAAAGTTATATATGTTTAGCAACTACTGTACACAAAAGAAAAATGGATTTCCATGAGGTCTCAATAATCTGCTGGGAAACTGTCTCTAATGCTTGAAAAATTGGAGAACAAAAAAGAAACAAAGAAAACAGATAAGAAAGCCTTTGTGTTTTGGAAAAGAGATGGATTGGGGCAAGAAGGGCCAGGAGAAACAGGGAACATGTGGAATGTTTGGTGGGTTTCTGCCAAGAGTTCACTTCTCTGTTCCTTCACCTTTCTGTTCCTTCATTCTTATCAAGTTTTTCCCACCAGCATCATCAGTATAAAATACTATTAAGTTAGAAAAACAGCAGCTTCTACCCAGTTTATATAGATGCAGTTGTTTATTCAAGGGCATTTAGCTACAAATAAATTAACTAGGTTGTGCATAAGACCTTGGGGTAAATAGGTAAAGAAAGGATTGTGGAAGTGGATCTATATGCTTGAATTATACAAACAGTAACATAAACACCACGGCCTCAACTCATCACATGCAAAACCTGCTCTCAGCCCTTACACATATATCAACAGCACTTCAAGTCCAACACGAGGTGCTGCACCATGGCCTTGAAGATTGGTATCTGGAGGACATGACCTCTAAAAGACTACATATGGTGGAAACATGAGAGATCCAAAATGGCTTCTCACCTCAGTCGTGGGGATTCTGAACCTTCATCTGGGATCTTTAGCATCCTCTCCCTTTAGCATCCAGGGGGCCAGGAGCAAACACCCTCCTGCCGAGGCTGCTCAGTTGAATGGTCAGGAGAGGAGGATCCCTGCAAGCAATGCCTAGCCAGCTCTAGAGAGAACATATATGAATGTGTATAAAGGTACACAGAGAGAAAGAGCCAACAACAGATTACCTCTCTTGATATCTAACAGGCTAACCCTGGAACATACTACTAATTATTACTGTATTAAGAATGGCAATGATTCAGCTATCCTTGTATTTTCCAAATTATTATCTAAGCCTGTACTAATCTTTTGCAAAAACAAGCATGTTACATCTGCCCTGGCATTGTAACCAACCAGAGGCAAAGAAGTAATTTCTCAAAATTACACCAGCACAAGCTATCTAAATTCAAGGAAACATTTCAAACAAACTTCAACAGGACTGGAGAAAAGTGAGAAAAGGAAGTAAATTGAGCACTAAAATAAATGTCTTGTGATCTTGCTTATAACCAAACAGGAAAATGCATCTTCTTTGGATAGAGCATTGCAGAGCAATTTCCAAGGTAAATTCACAAACTCTTGTCATTTGAATGCAATGACATAATTAATCCAAACTGGAAAAAAAAAAGAGAGGAAAACTCCTATGAGACAGCTTTTATAAAAGCTTCATTCAGGGCTCCACCCTTATGTACTGTACCAGCCACCTTAGCTTTTCCACTCTCTCTCTGGTCCAAGAAAGCATTGACTAGTATATTAAAAATGTTTGGGAAGGGACAGTGACAGCAGTATACGTTTTAATAATCAGGCACAGATTATCAGATGACCTTTAAGTCAAAATGGGGTACAGAAATTTAGGTCTAATAGATTGCAAACCAAGTAAACTAAAGTAATGCAGATGGAAAAAAATATGAAAAATATTTCAGATTTCTCAGTCCCTCCAAGAATCAGGCACTTTCTAGTGGAAACATGTAGTTGGGTTATTAAAACATGACATTAGTTACTTGGAGATAGAGATTATAACCTGTTCCCAGTCCAGTAAATAGAAGCTTTTGACACTTTTAACCAGGATTTCAAGCAAAAGCACTTCTCCTTCCAGCTGTACAATCAACTTCATCTGGAAAGGCATTTAATCCCTCAAACTTCAGCATTCCCCTTTCTATAACAAATCTATCCCTCTTCTTACAGGCCCAGGAATATCTTCTCACAGGCACATTTGGAACCATAATTAATTTTTCATAAAAATAATGTAAGCTACAAATTTCTACGAACGTTCATAATTTAAAAAAAAAAAATCTTTAACTAACCCCCTTGCTTTCTACATACCATTCATGTGCACCTGACAGTGTATTTATAGTGAAATGCAGTCAATACATACACTCACAGCTGGGAATGAATTTTGGGCGTGTGTGACTTGCTCTTTCTTGCTCCTTTCTTCTTTCTCCCCAGCACCAGGACTCAGCTTCCTCTGGCTTTTTCTGTCTAATGTCACTTTCATCTCCCATTCACCTACTGTCACAACTCCACATATTGGGTGGCACCAGCTAATAAAACTATGCTTGTTGCTTTATGGCTTTTTTGATAACTACTCCACTCTATGCCTTTTTTTTTTTTTTTTGTCTTACTTCCACTGTGGCTCTGCATACACAGTGTACTGAAGAAAAAATCTCCCTTGTGATTGTGTGAAATAACATTTAACAGCTTCACAAAACTGATACTATTTCTAAAAAGGGATTTTCATTTCTCAAACATGCTGAAATTCATTGAAGTATTTGGTGCCATCTGTTTCTTCCTTTAAATAAATGTTTCCATCATGGCAACCACTATGACAAGATACCAATATTTATGAGGATGTAGCAACACTCACAGGAACAGAAAAAGTGACATATATGTGAACAGCAAAGAGAATCCACTTCAGCTTAAGGTGAACTTGGAAGGAATACCTAGTGCCAGAATGAGGATGATATCCTTACATGTAACTCAGGAACACTGAGGTATAACTATTACATCAATGGATGTCTGTATTCCCACATCCAGTAAAGACCCTCAGGGGATTTCAGCCTGCTTAGAGTCAGACCCACCATTTCTTGAATGAGTTCAAACAGTTGTTCAATGACATCTTCATGAGATCAGCCGCACAGCTGGCTTTCTGGTGAGGTTGGCTGGCTTTAAGTGGAAACTGTCAGTATCTGCCAAATGGTGGCCAGACACCAGAACAGACTTTCTAATTAGTGGAATACCCCATCTGATGGCTGGATGTGATTTGTCTGTGTATGTATGTGCATGCTCCACCTGTGTGCTACCACATCTGAGGGCTGCGGTGATACCCATACAGGCAGCTTGTCGTCCCAGGTGAACGAGAAGGGAGTCAGTCAGTCTCCTTCTCACTGGGCCAGCAGAAGCCATTTCAAGTTTCTCACAGCTGAAAATCACTGTGTGCAGGTTTTACGTAAGGGCCTGCTGGAGCCAGAGCAGCTCGTTTGCTGCCCACCAGTGAGCTGTGAAACACAGGTTATTAGTTCCAGATGCTGCTTCAGCGCCTTTCCTGCTGCGGAAAGTGTGCAGAAGTCACTTCTTTTGGTTTCACGGGACACCCCAGAAATGGAAAACACCACCAAAAGTCACTGTGGATTTATTATTCCTCCCTCAACATCAGGCAGAAAGTCTTGTCCGTGATCTGAAGGGATCTCTGTTACACTCACTGTGGACCTTACAGTTGATTCACGATGGACCTCACAGCAAGAACCAGAACCACATATTAAGTACCAATCCATTGTCACTGCATGTTCAATACATGTAACAGGTGTGCCAATCCCATGACAGTCCCATTCACACTCTAACAGGGACCTTGCTTTGGACAGGAAAGAGAAGTGCCTTGTGACAGAAACCAGAGGAACACAACAGCTGCTTCAAAACTCACTATATTTGATCTACCTGTTCACGTCTCCAAACTTTCACCCTAAGGTTTTGACCAACTGCACCAAACCTTTCAAACTTCTTATAAGTTTGTTTCTCTTAAAAATATCACTATAGGAAAGTAATTTTTCTTGCCGCTTCTGAATTATAATAAAAGCAAATCCTGTAGCTGCATCTATCTGACATTTATGGTACAACACTCACTTGTAAATTCAAACCATTTTCTTCTTACCACACTGCAATTACAATCAGTACATAATCTTGGTAGAACTCACCATTTTCGTTTTGCATATTTGGGGGCAGGGGCAATCCAGCTTTAATTGTTCATTAAACAAATGGGGCAACAGAGAAGCTGAGTCTGCAGTTTTCAGACATATCAGAAAATATAATTTCCTAGAGCCTGAACATTCCAGTGTAAAACATTTTGGGCTCATGGAAAGGTAATTGTGAAAATATACAGGCCCTGTGTAAACATAAAGTATTTACGAGGTCCTTCAAGGATTTCTATCCGACAGATTTTTGGCTTGTCTTCACTATCCTAGTATTCATCCTTCTATTGTATATACTGGTAATGAGGACTGCAGTAACTACCAATACACTTCCAAGTGCAGGAGGTCAGCAGTGAGGTACTACTCTGTCTCCAGCCTTTTCTATCAAAGGAGAGTGGTGCTGGCCAGGTCTCCATGATCCCTCATCTTGGCCAGCTCCACACTTGCTCCTCATCATGCAACTCCAAACCTGGAGAGCACAGCACCAGCTCCAGCTGTCATCCTGGATATTTTAGGAAAGGGACTGGCTAAGTTTGGGAAAGGTTTATTTTAGGTTAGAGGAAAGGTTATATCTGGTGGTATTTAGTGTAGCATGGGAAAAGCAATTTATTTGTTCAGAGTCTGATCTAAAAATAAACAATAATGCAGCCAGAATCTTGGTCTTCTTTGTATGGTTTCACCAATCCAAATAAATAAAGTCATTTTGATTCATGTAGTACATTTAAGTAGTAGCTTCATTAAATAGGCAAAATTAGAGCAGGTAAAAAATTGTCTTCTAGGCTTCTCAAAAAATTTTGCATTTATATAAGGCATTTTGTTTAAGACATTGACAATACTTAGAGACTCTGAAAGCCATATTTTTCTCTCCTATAACTGAGAAGATTGAAAAATGAATTGGTCTGGCCAAAGCAACACAAGGAAATGGGGCAGATCTAAAACCAGAACTCCTCCTGCTTCCCTCCATATAGTCTTCCTCTTCCTGTCTGATCTGAATATTCATAATAATAAAGATTCCCCTGTTTGCATATGACTTTTTTTTCCTAAGAGACATTATTCAGATTTGGACACTGAAATCACTTCACGCTAAATTTGAAATTTTTGGTGAAATTTAACAGTAGAAAAGTCTGAGAAAATAGAGCTGTGGGAGCTGCTGCAGGGACAGGAGGGAGCAATGACTCTTTTCACCCATCCTGCACGGGCACCACCAACACCACATTGAAAACAAGGCAAGGCTGTGCCACTGGTCTTCCATGGATCTAAAGTGGCACCTGGCTCTGCCGTAGTATTTTTATCAGTGATCGTTTCCACTGTTTATGGCTCCCACAGCTGCTTCTCAGCTAAAACTCAAAATCCAGCACAGGAGAACAGGCAAAAAAAGGGACTAAAAATGGTTCTTTGCCATGTTTTCTTAAACCTGACATAGAGGCAACTTAAAGCCCAAATGTGATTTTAATAAATCTAACCCACATCTCAACACCTTCCCTCCATCTTTTCTGTGGCAGCCAGGGTTTTCCTCATACAAAGCATGGCCTTGTTACAGCAGCTCCCTTTTTCCTTTGTACAGGCAGAACAGGATCCAGCTTCCACCACAAGCACTCTACAAAAGATGGGCTGGATGCCCTCTGATGCAAACATATTGCCAAGTCCACCCTCTAATGATGTCTCTCGGGATGAAAGCGCCAAGCAGCCATGAAACACACTGGCTTCTCAAAGAGGCAAGACAGGATGTACCACATGGTGAGTTGTCTTTGAATGATCACTTGTGTCAGCAAGATGAGAAGGGAATCTTTTAGCATAGTAGTTGCTAGCCTAGGCCCAAACCAAAAGTACCATCCCCAAAGTCTGGTGATTTTCAAAATCCAAAGCCTCATCTAAAAAAAAAATCACTAATTACCCCGAAATTTAATTACAGGCCAAACCAGGACCTTGGAACCCAAATAACCCTCAAACTTGGGTTGGCTCAAATTCTGGATCCAATGTCTGCGGTGTGGGCTAAGGCAAAGCTAGAAGGGAGAAAGAAAAAAAAAATTAGCCATGCTCCATGGATCTTTAATACAGGGCCACCTCTGATGCACTTCAGAAAAATATAATGAGACCACTATAATATATATTCCAGCCAAAATTCTTGGCTCCCAAAACCAGCTTTATATGGTATGCAATAGAGAAACACCCAGGAGACACTATAAGAACTTTGACAAGGCTAATATTAAGCTAGAACAAAACAGAACTACTGGCACCAACTCCACTCAGCTCTTAAGTAAACTTGTCCCATTAAAAAGTAGCCTCTAAGATATTTTCTCTCTGAAGTGTATAGTAGCTTATAAAAAGCAGGAAGGGTTGCCAAGTCATAGATGTGTTCAAGTACTCCTTACCCTCATTAAAGAACATTCCCTGGCAGCCCGCAGCTTTGAGTGTTCCAGAGAACCAGATTTTATAAGGGGGGTGTTTACAGTGGTGTGCAATGTAGCTGGAAATCACAGTCCACTGTAGCAGCCCTGTACTAGATACAGCTGTGTTTGGAGCCTTATCACCCAGAGCACAGAATAAAACAGGCAGGGTGATCAATGAGGTTCCAAAAACATAATGAGTATTAAGAAAATAAATCTCAAGCCTTCCTGCTCCATAGGAAGCAGAGCATCCAGAGATGCCAGTGCCTATATATAAATTAGGCAGTGAAATATCACTGAGGACCCAGGCCTCACTTCCACCAATTTTGTATATAACACTATTTACAGAGATGGTTTCAGAGTTAGCATGTACATAATCTAACTTCCTAATCTACCCATTGACTTCTACAGCAGTTAGGAGTTAAATTCCTTTGTGGAGCTGGTCCTTAATGCTGCCCCCACCTTGTTCATCTAACATCTATTTTCACTTCTCCATTCAGTGTCTAACACATCTTATGCCTGGGGATGTTATCCAGCCATGTAACAGGAATCAACAAAATTATCATATACAGAAGGTCTTTCCATTCTTAACATCAATGAAGAACTGGGAAAGGGAAGATCCACACTTTCTCTCTAACAGTATAAGTGCTGAGGACATAAAAATATGTGTTCTTTTAAGTCTCTCATTTTTCCTCTCTGCACTGTTTTCCAAAGACTTTTCAGTTTCAGTTGAAGAAGGATCCCAATTTATGTGGCATTTCTATGGCATTTAAGCAAGCTGTTAGTTATCTGAACCTTTCATTCTGCATACACAAATAAAATTTATCACCTGTTTATAAATATATGCTAGCTACCAGTTCCCACACAGTTGACCCCTGTCCCTGTTATGATTTTGGGAATTCAGCAATGCACAGTTTATACATTTTGTGATCTTTCAGAATAATACTGAACAAAGAGGATGAAAAACCCGGCACAAACATAACTCTGTCACCTAATGCTTTCCCAGTGCAAACTCTCAACCAAGCTGACACAACAGAAAGAGGACACTCTCTGCAAAACGATGTCTGGGTATAGGCATTTGAAGATAAAAATACTCCCAAAGTGTAGCAAATAAGTGTAACATAAAAACAGCAGAGCCTTATATACACTGTGTGGTCACTCTGAGATAAAAGAAAGACTAAAGAAGCAAACAGGCAGGCTCCCATAGCATCTTGTTAGCTGCAGGATCAGAGAGGAAAAAAAAATAAGAAATCTTGGTTTGCAGGAAAAACACATGGAAAGAAAAGTCATTGCCAGGCACCTTTCTGTAGAATTTCTGCTGAAGAACTTCTGTTCAAGTTTCAAGGATGCTCAGAAAAGTGATGAGGAAACAAAGGTAAGGAAACATGTAAAGAGACTAATTTTTTTTAACTGTCTTGTTTAATCTGTGTATTTCCCACGTTAGGTAAAGCAATAAGATCTTGGTTTGGGAATTCTTACAAAGACTGCATGTTAGGCTTCATAATTAATTTCAATTATGACAGTTTTTACTTTAAGAGACAGACTACAAATCCAGAGTTCCCTTGAGTCAATATTCAGGGTTTGGGATGCCCAATCTATAAGAGATCAACGGATCAGTCCAAATTCCAGAAGTCTAAGATGGCTGTATGGTGACGCTTCATTTGTTTAACAAATGAAGGCTTAACAAATGTTTGGATAACAAGGTAACAGAGTATCCAAGAAGTGTGTTGGAGAGACCAGTGACATAGAATCATAGAATCACAGAAGCTTTTGGGCCGGAAGGAACCTTAAAGATCATCTAGTTTCAACCCTTCTGCCATGGGCAGGGACACCTTTCACAAGACCAGGTTGCTCAAAGCCCCATCTGACCTGGCTCGCTTATGTCCAACCAAACCTATCATCTTTTAGTTTAAAACTGTTGCCACTTATCATATCACTACAGGCTCTGACAAAAAGTCTTTCTCCATCTTTCCTATAAGCCCCTTTAAGTATTGAAAAGCTGTAATAAAGTCTCCCCAGAGTCTTTTTTTCCAGGTTGAACAACAACAACTCTTTCAACATTTCTTCACAGGAGAGGTGTTCCAGCCATCTGATCATTTTTTGGACCTCCTCTTACCCGCTCCAATAGATCCATGTCTTTCTTGTGCTGAGGACCCCAGAGCTGGATACAGTGTGCCAGGTGGGGTCTCTCAAGGGCAGAGTAAAGGGAGAGAATCACTTTCCTCAACCTGCTGGTCACACTTGTTTTCATGCAGCCCCGGATACAATTGGTTTTCTGGGCTGCAATTATACGTTGCCAGCTCATATCTAATTTTTTTGTCTATCAATATCCCCAGTTTTGGAGAGCTGCTCTTAGTCCATTCATTACCTTGTCTGTAGTGATCCTGGTGACTGCCCCAATGCAGGGGCAGGACCTTGTGGAATTTCATGAGGTTCAAAATGGCCCACTCCTCCAGCCTGTCAAGGTCCCTGTGGATGGCCTCCTTCCCCTCAAGTATACCAATGGCACTACTCAGCTTTGTGCCATCCACAAACTTGCTGAGGGTACAATCTCACTGTCTATGTCATTAATAAGGATATAGAACAGTACCAGCCCCAGTATGGACTCCTGAGAGTTACCACTTGTTACTAATCTCCATTTGGACATTGGGCTGTTGTCTGCAACTCTTTGGATGCAGCCAAACAGCTAATTCCTTATCCATCAAACATTCCATCCAACAAATCCCTACCTCTCCAAATTAGTTAAAAGTCCCTTCAATACAGGATTGCATTGAAGACCTTGCAGAAGTCCAAGTGGATGATATCTATAGCTCTTCCCTTGTCCACTAATGCAGTCACTCTAATGTAGAAGGCCACTAGATGAGTCAGGTATAATTTGCCCTTTGTGAAGCCATATTGGGTGTCTCAAATCACTCCCCTATCTTCCAAATGCTTTGACACAGTTTCCAACAGGACCTGTTCCATGATCTTACTGGGCACAAAGGTGAGGCTGGGTGTTGGTAGTTGCTGGAGTCTACCATTTCATCCTTTTTTAAAAATGGGTGTGAAGTTTCCCTTTTTCCAGTCACTGAAGACTTCGCCTGACTGTCATGACTTTTTAAATATAATGAAGAGTAGCTTAGCAACTACATCTGCTACTTCATATAAGTATCAGCCTATGTCTAAGAGGATTTAGACTAAACCTTGGCAGTCTGTAAAGTATCTAAATCTTTACCAACTTGTGATACTATATATTTTGCTTTAGAGTGTTGGTATAGTCTGACCAAGTTATCCAGAAACTTTTTTTAATGTGTTTGGAGAGAAAAAATAAAGGAGTGGGAGGAAAACAAAATTATATATATATATGTGTATATGTATATATATATATATGTGTGTGTGTGTGTGTGTATATATATGTGTGTATATATATATATATGTCGTTCAAGTGAATAGGACCTTACTCTGAACCAGGAAAGCAGTTATAATTCTTTCCATGGGCTTGTCATCTAATTGGAATACCATGGGAAAATTTACGGCTTCTTCCCCTCTGCTTTATCTGCCATGGTACATATAGAAATCACCCATAATGTCATAGATTGTTTTTATTTCCTCCTACCACATCTTGGCAATTTTTCCTCTCATTATAAATACAGTTAGATTATACCTACCATTCAATGGGCCTGTTAAAAGCTTTCAGATATGACTACATTTAGAAGAAAGTTTGGACAGTCATCAATATTTTGTTCTTCTAAAGGGTCATTTGAATCTAAGAGATTGTCCAGTAGTGTGGCACTAAACCTGCATTATATGGGAAAAACTGTTGCTTAAACATGTCTTAAAATGGTTTTTGGTGGTCTCTTTGCAAACACATGCTTTTTCTTCCCAGCACCCCCCATGTTATCCATGCAGGAATGTCCTGCATAACCCCCGTGTTATCCATGCAGGAATGTCCTGGGGGGGTGTCCTGAGGTGTTTCCCATTGGCCTTTGTTAACTCCTTCCTGTGATTGGGTGTTCCTGTAAGCCCCTTGAGACTTCTAATTGGTTACTCTCTGAATCCTCCTAAACCCTATAAATGTAACATCCCCACAATAAACCCTCTCTTGCCTCCTCTCCATGCCCGGTGTCCTGTGTCCTGTCTCCCTGCCAGCCATGGGGCCACGTGCGGGAGGGGAGGGGGGAGCACCTCTCCCCTCCAGGCTCAGGGCCTGAAAAAACCCCTGAGAAACCCCTGGAGTTCCCTTTCCCCATCCCTCAAAGCATCGCAATGGTTCTTCAGATGGAAACGGAACTAGAACTGGGCCGCCCCACGTCGTGGGTGGGGAAAGGGATCCAGAAGTAGACCTCAGTACTGGGAAAAAGACAGCTGAAGTGTTCTGCTTTGGCTGTGGATATATACTATTCAAATATAAATTTGAAGAGAAAGGGAGTCTCTTTTGTTCTACTTTTACAGCATATCACACCGTGAGGAAGCTGTTCAGGATTCTTTTAGTCCTTTTCCCTCTAAGCCCCGGGTTTCAGAGAACCCGTACAGCCTCTGTGAAGAACATGAGAGAGAAAATTTGAGGATCAGCAACATGAGAGACCTCACCATTTGACTCTGTAATGAACAAAAGATATCACATCCAAGTAGGGAATGCATTTCAGCTTCAGGAGGGAACTGTACAGGGATATGTTGAACAAGTCACTAACCACCTTGACCACCGTGACAGCCAGCATTTTCAGTAGCAAGGACTGGACATCATTTGTGATCTCTAACTAAGGAGAAAAGAGAACAAAGGACTTTCCCTTTTTATTTTTATACCCGCAGATGAAGGCAACGGTTGCACAGGACTGTATTCTTTCACAAGGGAATGGGAAGCAATTCAGTCCACCGAAAGGGAAAGACTATTCCCCCTCCATCCTAGGGATAGGTAATCAATCAACACTTCCACTAGAGAGTCTTGGCTGATGCAGTAACAGCTCCCCCTCCCATCCCTATCATCTTGAAGTGCAACATTTACATTAAAACTCACATCTGATTCCCATATTTCAGGTGGCTTGTGATAATTTTGATGTATCAGAGAAGGGTAAGTAGAGATGGAGTAGCCAGATTGCTTAAAATAGCTTGGCATTGTGACAAATACTAAAAAATGCAAACAAATCCAAATACTTTTTCTTTTTTGCTGAGGTCAGGAGATATAATATTGTTTTCCCATACTTCTGCTTCCTGACAGAACAAGCTCCTTGTACAAACACTGTCTTGAAGGATGCCAGAAAAGGGATGAAGCAGCTTTCAACAGAAGTCCAGCTCAGGAGATCAAGCAGCAGGAACATCAGTTACCATGCAGGGCAATGTTTGGCAGTACAAGGCATGGTGCAGGCATCCCTGTCCCTATGATCACAAATTCATGAATTGGCACTGGAGCACTAGTTGTAGAAAATAATAGGCACAAATGATGGTATATCACCTAAAACATCTTTCCTGAGTATACTTGTCCTTTCTCCCTGGGTAGTGAGGGTATAGTCAGATGAGTGGAAAAGTATGTACCATGTTTTAGTACTTTATTCTCCTTGAGCTAATTGTTTTACCTCCGTGGTTGGATACAACCACCATAACTAAATGCAAAGGTAGACCAAGTTCACCTGACCTACTACTGCAAATATCTAACAGGTGTGGTAGCAGTGACTTAACAAAGTACACCAGTACAATTGCCTTTGAAAAAAGGACTCAGAGTGAATTCTCCTACAAAAAACAGAGAGCAATGTGAATGCAGTTAATGTTGTTTATGCACAACTCACAATAAAGTCAAACATTTTTCATGGTGAAAATGACTGCACAGAAATATTCCCTTTACGATACCTTACTAAGACTTTTTAGTAAAAACTGATGTCTCCTTTCACAACCCACCATTTCCTCTATCATTGCATCCTACTAAAAAGCTACATTCTTTAGCAATTACTCTGGGACTAAATGAAAATTTTCCTCATAAGACTAAGAGGCTTTTGAATAGAATTTTTTCTCCAATTCAGACAAAGTGAATCACAGCACATGGCCGTTTAATAGACCTCATTAGTTTGAGATTGTTAAGTACTCCAAGTATCTACATTCAAAGAATGCCAATAAACACATTTCTTCATGATAAGCTGCAGCAAATGTATCCAGTCTTACATTTTCACCCTCATTCTGTCTCTGTTCTGGGTTGGGAAAGATAACATTCAGGATGATTTACAGCATATCCCAATAAGGGACTCATATGGCATAGTTAGCCATGTACGACAGGGTCATGCAACTGTCCTTTCTGCTTGGACATAGCCAGGGATTTCTAATAACACGACAGCATTCTTTGAATGTCTCTCTAAACCTAACATTCAACTGTTTTATTTAAAACAGGAACATGTCAGTTAAAAGGAAAACAGCAACTGTGGGATTTTAAGAATTACTTCATCATATCTGCTGCAACTCATTCACACAGATGCATACTCCTTTATTGTGGATTACTTCTAAGGTTTTTTAAAGTATCTTGCTACAGGAAACTCTTCCAGAATAAAACCAATATTAAAAGTTAATATAAAAACACTCTAAAAAGCTATAAAAGCACTCTGAAACTCTAAATATAAAAACTTTTGAAACTTAAAAAACATTCTCTAAAACACACTCTGTCTAAAAAACACTTTCAAGTGATTGTTTTAACTATACAGAATATCTTCAGAACAGCAAAAACCAGCAAGAACCAGTCTTGCTCTCCAGTCACCTCTTCTTGGTTTTCATCCCATTTTATCCCTTCCTCCTACCCTCCTATCCTCTAGAAGGAACAGGAAAGCTGACCTGGCCCAGATCGTCATTATTGTTGGAAACATTCAGCAGCATTTTACACCTGCAACTGAGAAACCTTCAGGCTTGTGCTGATTTTCCTCAGCGCTGCAGCCTTCCTGAGTGCTGGCATCTGGGGGCAGGATGGCTCCTCTTTACAACAGCTCACTGAATGCTCAGAGCGCCTCTGGGTTCAGCACTGGACTTCACTTCCTCCAAGAGTTAATGCCTGTTGAGCAGAAATGCTGTTTATCTTTGGCAGGCTAGTATGGCTGAGGTCATTTTAAAAAAGACAGGTTAAAAGCATTTTGAGCAATATCTTTTGTGTGTAAGTAAATTTAAACTTGGGCCAAAATAGAGCTGGTGGAGCTGGGCTGAACTCTCACTACAGATGGAATCTGGAGAGGCAACTTCTGTGAAAGGAAATTTTCTTGGAAATAGGCAATACTGGAGTGAAAACATAAAGCAAATCTGCAGATGACGTAGAAATCAATGATATATTTGAAGCATAAGCATGAAAAAGAGATAAAATCATTTATAAAATTATTTATTGCAACAAAGAAAGATTCACACGCAAAAGATGCAGTCACTCATATACTGAAAAGAAAAAGTATGCTGCTCTTAGTGCTGAAGAAGAAGAAAGAATTCATCAAAACCTGCAGCTAAAACCTCAGTCTATTAATGACAAGGATGATGGCAATTCAGCAGCAAAGTTCTTCTTAGGGTATCTTGACAAAAATCAAGAAAGAACAAGTTAATCCAAGAACTGTGATAGATTCAAGTCATCTTATATAAACATATGGACAGGCATGAACCTACACACACATATATGTGCTCTTCAGAGGGCTTTATTAGTATTCCATGGTTAGAGAAGGGCCATCTGCTCCCTGCTGGGAGAGACAAAGTGCAGAGCCTCGGGACTCGGCTGCATGAGGAAGTTCATGCTCCATGAGCTTGGGTGTGAATTTACTGCATATTAGCTACTCTGCACTAACTGCCCATTTGGGTACC
This sequence comes from Corapipo altera, assembly GCF_003945725.1. NCBI lineage: Eukaryota > Metazoa > Chordata > Aves > Passeriformes > Pipridae > Corapipo > Corapipo altera. The sequence continues at coordinate 7,117,001 of NW_020884879.1, read as the reverse complement.
CTTGGTGCCTGGAAAGTGAAAACCAGCATACTTCACCTTCAAAAAGGAGCCCACCTAACTCACACAAAAGTACTCTTAAAGCTAACCTGCACAAAAGCACTCTTAGTAAGTACTAGAATCATTCACCCAGGGAATTAATGCCAAGTAACTAGCAGGCTGCAAATTTACACTGAAGCTCCCTGCATGCTAATTCTCCCAGCAAACAGGTCCTTGTGAGCCCAGAACAGCAGCCAAGCAAGCTTAGCCACAGTCCAGCACCATCAGCAGCCCATGTGGTCCAGGGCTGCAAGCTTATGCAGCCTCTCCTTTAAAAATACCTATGTGTTCAAACCAGTTCCTAAAGAATCTCAGAAAGGAACAAGCTATACAGAGTATTACAGAGGGAGAGATAAAATATGGGTGGCAAAAGCAGAGAAAGAAGGGGGGGAAGTTAGGGGCAGCTATCAAATGCCTACAACTCTTCAGCCATTAAACGTGATGTTTCATTTATCGATACTCGTTCCACGACTTAATTTTAGGGGCTGTTCTTTAGAATGCAGTTTACTCTCTGTGCATATTGTCAGATTTTTTTTTCAGTTTCTTTTGGTCCTGTGGGTGAGGCAGGCTGTGCCAAAAATGTCTTTGCCCAGGGCACCCGCCTATGCAAAGCCAGCAGCACTAATAGGCACTGGAAGCACTCGGCGCTGACATTTCATACATCAGCAGCCTAGTAAACTTTACCTATTTTTTTCAATATTCTCTCTCTATACAAAATCTAGAAAAATGTCATTTACACACAGAGAGACCACAATTTATTTATCAGCACAGTTATTCAAACCTCTTTAAACATCTTCTTTGTCACCAGAGGCACTTTTCAACAACCCCCATGGTCCTTAGTTTCTCAGGCCTCCACATCATTATAATCTATTAGGCACCTTCATGTTAGCTCTGTTTTATTATATAACACATAATTATGCATTTCATTAACAGCATCACCAGGCACCGTACATCAAAGGGAGAAAGGCAGCTGCCCGGAAATTTAAAAAGATGCAGTTTACCTAAAGCTCACTGTTAAAAAACCTCCCCCACTTTCAGTTAAATTTCAACATGTTCCAAAGATTTTACTCCAGCTCAGAGAACAGTGTCCAAACAACCTCATTAGATGCAAGGCTGCTGATACAGTGAATATTCTGTGAACCCTTGATATTTCCAATAATGTAAAAGAAAAAATCATCAATCAGCTACATAGTGCAAAACAATTTTCTTTCTTCTAGTGAAAGAGAGCTCTCTTGCTACTTGCAGCCTACAGTGACAAATGCAGAAGTGTCTATCAAAAATAGAAAAAAATACATTTATTTTGTAGTCTAAATAATTTTTCAAGATTTGTTCAAATAGAAGAGCTGTCTGAACAAAGAAAAAACCAAAATCTTCTTCCATCACATGGTATAAAAACCATCACCCTTGGAAGAAGTAAACTCCCCAGAAGAAATAATTTTGTCATTCTTCACAAGATTATGCACACTAAATTGGAAGGCCTGGAATTGGGAAAAAAATTGGGAAAAAAACAAAGTAGCTGCTGGACAAAGGTACAAGGCAGTATGCTTGAGAGTGAGTTTAAAAAGGAGGTGGATGGGAAGTGAAATCTTGGTATTAACAGTCAGATCAAACAGTTTTGGAGTTGAGGCTGCAGCTGTCACAATACACCAGCTCTGAGCACAGTTTCTCAGTCTCTACACCACCAGATTTTGTGGAAGAGTATACATGGTCCCAGGAATGCATCTTTCATTTCTCTCACATGCAATTAGAACTTCCCTCAGTTGAAATTTTTGCTACTATTGATTAAAGACACCAAGAAAAGATTGTTCACAGTCAACAGAACATTTCCAAAGAGTGGAGGGCACAAAACTTTTGATTATTCTTTTCCTGGAGCAAATATGCACAGGGTTCACTTCATGTAAAGAATGGAAGGAGACAACAATTCCCTAGTCACAGAAGTAAGAGAACTGTTCATGCAGCTTTCTTGAAAATAGGAGTTTATGAAAGTAATGTCTCCCAGAATTAAGTTACATGTATTGTCAAAGCCATTTCATAACAATGCAGATCTGCTTTTCAATTTCTTTAATCTCTGTATTATCATCTGCTAGCCCTCAGAAACCTGTGCTTTGGAACACTTGAGTCACTTTAATTGCCACTTAATAATGTCCTGACAAACTATGAATTGAAATGCCTTTATCGTGGTCCACTATTTCCATCTGGAATTACGCCAAAAGAGGCACCTTCTTCACGTATCGATCCAGCTGAATACTCCCTTCCTGAACTTGCATTAATCTCTCCCTTTAAAACTAAGTGAAAAATACTCTTTTCCTGTGCACTTCACCTTTAAACAAATTCTTTATAGTCCTAGAACTACATTCATTAACTCAACTCACTTTACTGTGTCTCCTTATCACTCACCACCATCACCGCTGGAAATTTTTGGAAAAGTGGGATGCTGCAATACAGTAAACATAAATCTCCTAAAAAGGCACGATTGTCATGCTAGTCCCAAAAAGTTATGCACTCAAGTTCCCTCACCCTGCTGAAAATGATTATTTCTTTCAGCCTGAGGCACATGAAGCTGTGCATCACACTCTACAAAGGGCGGCACACCCAGCATAGGTTCACTGTGAGGACATGCGTCCTGCCAAACCCCAGTGCCAGGAGGATTGCACAATTAGTGGGATTCTTCCTCTTCCAGAGCTCTACCCCGTTAACTATTCCATGCCTTTACAAGGAGTAGGCAGCCATAAAGCTTAATTGTTGCCAAGACAGAGCACGAAAAAGTCTCGGCACATGGCACATACTCTTTAAGCAAAGTAGTTCCAATTAATCGCACTCGTGCACTACTTCTTAATTTACCTTAATTCCTCATATTAAGTGAGCTTTTGTCACAGTTTTCTCTGATGTGAATTTAAATATTTTTCTGAATTTTTCTGAAGCCAACCTGTGAGTTTTTCTGAAGCATTATGTTGATGATTTCCTTGGTAGAAGAGAGAAAATTTTTTTCTAGTTCCAAAACCTACTACAGCAGCAGGACATTGATTACTATAGAGAGCATAGAAATACCCAGCACAGCCAAGTAATCCCTGGAAACGTATCAAATTCCTTTGAGCCTCAGTCCTTGGGAACTTGATGGAAAATGCTATGCAAATGTTTGATCTCTTGTTTTAGTCCCCCAAGGCCTATAAATACACCTGTTTTGGCAGATCGCTACAATGGATGAAAGTGATATCGGAAACAGTATTGGTGATACCAGTGACTCCTGCCAAGATCCCCTGGAAAGATATCTATCAGTGACTTTTTCTGTAATCTGGCTCTTCATCTTACATATACAGCAGACATGAAACCCTGAAAGGAGGTTTCAAAGCTGTCTAAATCAGTGTCGGGAAGGTAACACAGGTGCGTGTTGTGTCAAGTGAACCTTCTATTAACAAAAAAAGCAGGATTGTGTATGTGTGTTGCTGAATATGCCCAAACATTCAGCAGGCTCACATATTAAATCTTTTCAAAACAAGCACTGTACTGTATAATAACCCAGCCAAGCAACCTTGTACTTTTTTAACGCACAGTATTGCAGAATGCTTTAAATTATGATTCATGACCATTTTTTAAAAGTAAGATAGACAACTGCAGTGAATCTGTCATATTAAGTGATGTTAAAACCAACACCTCCAGAATGACACAATTCTTGTGGTCCCAGCTCCTGAGGTCTATAAAAGGCTGGAGAAGAAAGAGCCACTTGAATACAGACAGCTGCAGACTGAGGCTATTTGATAAACACTCTACGCCACAGGCCGAGAACTTCATTTCAGTAGGAGATTATACCTTGAATAACAGAACAGAAACCTTACAAAATCTTGCTGTTATCAAAATGAACATAGGTATTCATTCACTGAGCCACCAGGTTTCTTAAAGAAGTGCATTACAAAATCTGAGGTTATGAAACTGTTCCCCATCCCCTTCTCCATGAGAATAGTTTCACTTATTTCATTTTCCAGACAAGCTACTGCCAAAAAACACACAGTGCTCTTCCCCTAGTTGGAGTAAATTCAACAGAAAATAGTAGGATCTAATGTATTTAACAGTTTGCCGATTATGCATTGTTACTCCAATTATTTTGGGATTAATTTGAATAAGACTAGAATTAGTACAACACTACTCTGTATCTCTGCTTATTTGTAAAAAAGTTGCAATCAGGTTCTGAAATAATGTTAAACGTACAATTTGAACACATTAGCTCCTTCTGACAGGCAGTGGAAGCAGAGCGAACACTTACCCTGTTAAGTTAGCTTGAAGATTTTGAAAAACTGTTTTGACTAGGGTTTAAACGCTTCATAAGAAAAAAAATCAGGCAGCTTAGTAACAGAAAGTTAGGCCCTGTCAAAACAACTTCTGTGAACCATCTCAGGTGTAATCAAAAACGGTAAGTGAGCCCTAAACTATTTAAGTGTGACAGGCTGATGCATAAAACAGCCTAGCACTGGGAAGAACCTGCCAAATTAATTTCCAAATAATTATGCACTTCCCATGCCAGCTTTGAAGGAAACATGGTGTGAAAAATCTTGAATACTACACATTTTCCCCAGCTTCTGCAAAAGATTTTCCTTTCCCCACCAAAATCAGATAGAAAAGCAACCATGTGGCATTCTCTCCTGGGGAGTTAAAATGAAGACTGTGGCCATGGGGAGAATCCAAAGGCTAAATTCAGTATTGAGTAATCCTGCTGGAATAACAGTACTTAAAGCATCTAATTTTGAACTATTTTTAAGCATCTAAGGAGAGAAGAATTTGAACTTGGTTGTTGGGTGGGCACATATGCCTTCCTGCCCTTTTGGTAAGGACTCCATAACACATGCCTTATTTACCATCAGAGCAAATAAAACCCTCCCTGATCCAGACCATGTACATGGGTACTCATTCTAAAGCAAGGGTCAAAATCTTCTCTCATCTATGCCAATATATCACAAGAGATGCTGACATGATCTATCATGCATTTTCTGTACTGCATTTTCACACAGCAGTGGTTCTCCTGGCAGAGAGAATGCTGCTTATCATTTTCTCTCCGTGTTTGCCCCAGGAACCCAATGTCCCTTTCACGCCCTTCCATCTTGAGCAAGTCAGAGGAAGGCACAATCAGTAATCTCTCAAGGTCTGCATTGCCAAAGTGTGCTGTGAGGATATATTCATTTTTTACAGCCAGTTCTCTCCCTTGTCTTCGTCTGTTCCCTCCCAAGTATTGCATACACTCTGCTAAACAAGTGGAAGAAAGGGAAAAGTATGACTCAAGTCTTCCAAATAAATTCTCTTTACTTTGACAAAGGGTCAGGCTGAGGAACAGGGTGAAATGGGAGCAGTATAACCAGAGTAATCTGAGGTCAACCTTCATGTTCGTATGATCTGAAGTGCCAGACAACTCCACTCCAACTATTTGCACAGTCTATGCAACTTCATCCTTTCTAAAGTCAGACACTGCTGTTTCACAAGTTGCACCAGCAACTGCAAAAATCACATGCTGCTGCATAACTCACCAACAAACAACAGCCTGGGTGGCCACTACTAGTTTGGGGTGTTGGTGGGGTATTCCTTTAGAGATGCAAGAAAGCAGCTCAGGTCTGACTCTGCAAGCTTGTCTGAGGCACAGCCATAAGGCACTGAAGAGTTTTTCTGTCATCACTCTCTCAGATTTCAAAATGAGAGAAGAGCCATCATTATGACAGGTTCCACTGGGTACCATTTTTGCTCCACTTTTCTGCAATGCTTCTACTTCTCCATGTGCTTTCATTGCTTCCCCTTGGTGCCTTCCTCTGTTCAGTCTTGTTCATGAGAGCAGCACACCTTTCACCAGTGTTCACCATCACCACCATGTATGTTCTGGATCCAGTCTTATTCCTCTTTCAAAAAAAACCAGAGGACATGTTGAAACTGAAGCAACAAAACATGTCATTCTGCCCATGTTAAGCAGAGGGTGGGCCATGGTCTTCCTTAGGGATTTATCTCTCTCAGGAGAGAGGTAAACCTACAGTAGGAGCCTCCTTCCCACCAACAGACCATGTCCAGCCCAGCAGCTGCTGGGTTGTGTAACCACTTGCTCCTGTTTCAGCAGGGTCCAATAATTAAATGGGGATCTCTGGCCCCAAGCCCCCATTCATTAGAACATCCGGTTACATGGGGTTTTAATTCAAAATTATTATAAAACCCTCAGACCGGGGGAAAAAAAAAAAAAGAGATAGGCTTATTGTGGTAGCTTTCATCCCAGAGATAAATCACTTTCTCAAAATTTGGAAAAAAACCACTATTGGCAGCATTAGGAAGGTTTTAAAGTTAAAAATATAACAAGAATTAATGGTTTTCATGACAACGTAACTGAAAAATGTCTTTAATTTGGAAACAAATTAAATTTGGCAAAGAATTAGTACATAAGACAGCCCTATTGCATTTTGTACTTTTAAAAAATTGAAAACAGATAAGATACTGTGAATTAAAAATAACTTCTGCAAATTAAATTCCCATGAACTTTCACTAAGGTTTGTGTTACATGTCCCAAATGTACAGTTGCATGTTGGAATACACTAGATCCCTTTATTTATAAAATACCTTTAAAGCTACTGAAAGCTAGAGCCAGAAAAATGACTATATAAAAATGCTATCTTCTCAAATTACAACTTAATTTCCAATGCGTGTATTTAAAACAGAGATGCAGTCTCAGTTTCAATATTTCAGATGCATAACTGAACTTTCTAAAAGTTCAATGCCAATTGAATCCATGTGGAATTCAGTCGTGTCCGTTTATTTTACTGATAAAACCTGCTACCAAAGCTGACACAGCTATATTAGAGATAGAGCTGGATTCTCTTCTAATTTAGGAATTACCTACAGGCTAACCAACTGTCCCACAGTTGCAGTTCTTCTTTAGAGATTATGAATACAGGAATCAGAGGGGACTTGTTCTGACTTTCTTGGGTTGGGTTCACAAGGCTACTATCCAAAAAGAAAAAAAGGGGTTTCTTTGGCTTTTCCCTACAAGCATACATTTCTTACGGAATGTTCCACTGACCTGACAAATTGCTTATCATCCCTACAGAGCAGTATCTTTTAGGTTAAAACCCAAGAAGCTTTCATTTGGAATGCTATATTGTCATTTCCTGCAAATTTTAAATTTGGATTTGCCTTGGCCTCTCAGATTAAACTACACCTCCCACGATGCACCTCCCCCTCCTTCCTTGAACATACCAAGAAAGTTTCTTTACTGTTTCATGGGAAACATTTCATTCCTTAAAGGAAAATGTTAACATGAAACAACCAAGTTTTATAGCAAGACATTTTAATTATTTTTTCTTTATTTCTTTTTTTCAGATGTTCAGTTTTTTGATGAAATGTTCAAGTTTTTCGTAAAAACAAATCTAAAGGCCTCATTTTCAGACAAAAATAGAGGAGAAGCAAACTTTTTGAAATCATTCTAGCCAGGGTGGTGGTGAGAAAACAAGCTCTTGCAGACTACCATGTTTATAGTCACTCCAACTAAAAGGTATTTTACTGTATTTGACCATAGAATCATATTAATCTTATTTGACCATAAGATCTTTCCTAAGAACAAGAAATTCATGTATTTCAAATCAGCCTGTTCAGTCTGTTCTATGCCAAAAGCATACTCAGCACTCAGATAAATATTCTCCTCGCACCACAGCAAACCATAACCCTTATCAAGGAAAGGATCGTGCTTTGGATGGCACTATGAGTTTGGAAGGAAACTCCCTTCTCTTCAAGTAGCCAGATCTAACACCATGTTTTATGGCCCGAAAACAAGACTGGTTTCTTTTAAGACCAGAAGGACCAATTAAATAATTTAATTTGACATCTTGCAAAATATCCTGCTTCCTGTAATTACTCATGCCATAAGACCTGCCCTGAAAAGCTCTCATGGACCAAGATCCAATAGTCTCCATATTCTGAAGCTCACAGTACAACTATGCAGCAGCTCAAGCCCTGTCACTTTGGGGTCAGCTGCTACTCTATTTGGAAAGAACATCAGGTACACAGGCCCAGCTTTGTGCTAGTACTCACTTTTTTCACTTAATAATTTACCCAAAAAAAGTATGACAAACTAGATGGAAACTATGAATTATAGAAAGACACCTACAGTCTAGTTGGTGTTTTAAAGTCAGATATTTAAGGGGTATTTTTACTGCTTCCTTTATGAAATCACAGAATGGTTTCTGTTGGAAGGGACCTTAAGGAACACCTAGTTCCAACCCCCCCACCATGGGCAGGAAGACCTTCCACTAGATAGGATTGCTCAGATCCCCATCCAGCCTGGCCTTGGCCCTTCTCTTACCAGAGCAAGATCTAAGAAAGACAGCAAGCACATGACTAAGTGTCACGTAAGGCATAGTTTGCACTGAAAACCTTTTGCACCTCTAAGTCCTGCCAGCTCTGCCAGAGCACCTACTGGAGTAACATCCAGCTCCCTTTGCAGGCTCTCCTCATTGCCTACATAACAATCACAGGCATTTATATACCAGAGGGGGACAAGCCATTTCATGCTGTGAGCTGCTTTAATCCTTAGTTTCCAGCTCAAGGAGAAGAGGGAAAAGCAGAAGGTCAAGGCAGCAGAAACAGCCGCCACTCAAATGGATGTGGAGGCTGCTTGAGGCAAAAGGGTACTATGTGTCACATAGTGAGGAATAATGAGGTCTACCTTCTCAGAGAGACCTTCTCCTGCTAGCAGCCAAGTATAACAGCGAGAGGTAATGGGGGTAGCAGGCAGCTGGAACCGAGAACTGAAGACACGTCATTCCTGTTCTGACAGAAATGCAAAATATCACAGGAAAAGCAGTTCACTGGGCAACCCAGCATTTCTACTAAAACAGTCTCTACTTCTAAAACAACCAAGACCCAAACACAGCAGCTGCCAATCCAGTCCATGGCTCTCCACCACTACAGAAGAGGAACCTGAAGTGAAAAACAACACTACTCTCAGCATGCTGAAAGGCACAGCTACACAGACTTCTGCTGGCATCCCATTAGTCAAGAAGAAATCATAGAATTTACACCCATTAACATTTACATTTAATCCAAGAGTGATACATATCACAATTTTGTTGCCCAGTTAATGTACAATTTATCCATCCTCACCTGCAGATTAGAGGTATCATCAATTAGATCAGGCCTCATTGAAAAGAAATTTGAATTAAATCAATGAGAATTCCTGCACTCCTTGCTCTTTAGCAGGAACAGAGAAAAACAATGCCATGAGCAGCCAGGATTGTTTTCACTGTTAGGCCTTCAATCACCAAGGAAAATTCAGAATTCATATTTGTGTCAGCATTTTCAAAAACATCCTTTGTGCTTGCATCATCCTTTCTGCAAATGGTTTCAAATGCAGCATCTTGCATCCTACAACCACTGAGGAACACAGCTCTCTTGTGAAAAACTTGCGCTGGTACCAGGCAGATTTGACATCTATTTAAGAAGTCTTGTGCTATTTTTCTAACATCTTGTATCACCATTCTGCTTTTCTTATACCTTCTCTCTAGTTATCTGGATTGGGTGGTTGTCTGTGCTGTATTCTCACATCACATGTGAGAAAACAACGTGTGTCTGTCACATCTGTCACATCTACGGCCCCCATCTAAGGGCCCACAGCCAACGCTCTACTGAAATTTCCTGTGAAAGGACTTAAGCTTCTTGAGAGTCAGTTTGTCAGAGAAAATGAGAAGGGTAACCCCAGAATTTGCAACAATACATCCTGCCTATAATTTCAGGTAAGTACATTTCATCTAAAATAGAAGTACTGAAGGAATACACAGACAGAGAAGAGGTTACGATTTAGTTGTTACTACCTGCTGATACAGCTATTTTATTGCACTTATTCAAGATGACTTGTAATACTGCTGTGAAGCATGTTAGAAGTATACATTACAAAATATTTGCAGATGACACTAAGCTGGGGGGGAGTGTCGATCAGCTGGAAGGCAGGAGGGCTCTGCAGAGGGACCTGGATAGGTTGGAGAGTTGGGCTGATTCCGACAGGATGAGATTCAACAAGGCCAAGCGCCGGGTCCTGCACTTTGGCCACAACAACCCCATGCAGCGCTACAGGCTGGGCACAGAGTGGCTGGAGAGCAGCCAGGCAGAAAGGGACCTGGGAGTTTGGATTGACAGGAAGCTGAACAGGAGCCAGCAGTGTGCCCAGGTGGCCAAGAAGGCCAATGGCATCCTGGCCTGGATCAGGAACAGTGTGGCCAGCGGGACCAGGGAAGTGATTCTTCCCCTGTACTCAGCGCTGGTGAGGCCAAACCTGGAGTGCTGTGTCCAGTTCTGGGCCCCTCAGTTCAGGAAGGATATTGAGGTGCTGGAGCAGGTCCAGAGGAGGGCAACTAGGCTGGTGAAGGGACTCAAGCACAAGTCCTATGAGGAGAGGCTGACGGAGCTGGGGTTGTTCAGCCTGGAGAAGAGAAGGCTCAGGGGAGACCTCATCACTCTCTACAACTACCTGAGAGGAGGTTGTAGCCAGGTGGGGGTTGGTCTCTTTTCCCAGGCAACTATCAGCAAGACAAGAGGGCATGGTCTCAAGTTGTGCCAGGGGAGTTTTAGGTTAGATTTTAGAAAGAATTTCTTAACAGAGAGGGTGATCAGACATTGGAATGGGCTGCCCAGGGAAGTAGTGGATTCTCCGTCCCTGGAGATTTTTAAAAAGAGACTGGATATGGCACTCAGTGCCATGGTCTAGTAACCGCAGTGGTAGTGGATCAAGGGTTGGACTTGATGATCTCGGAGGTCCCTTCCAACCCAGCTGATTCTATGATTCTATGATTCTAAATGAGGTATTCAGATTATGGAAAAAAAAATGTTCATTTTTGTTTCTTAATGGAACGTGTATAACAAATATACTAGATTTCCTAACTATAGGACAATGGTCACTTAACAGCAGTGTAGTTTATTATATACAATGTTCTGCTAGCATACCTGTCTTGACATAGGCATTAAAGAACAGAAAGCACAAACAAACCTCATGTCTGAACTTTCAATGCCATCTTAAGAACCAGATAATTTTACATACAGCTTGTTATTTCTGCCATATTGCAGACTTAGAAAGACATCAACAAGCAATTTTTCATTATGTTCTGAACCCCCATTGGATTGTCATATTAAGTCAGGACCAACATCATGCCCATTAGCACAACCCATTCATTCACAGCAGCCACAGCCACCATTAGCAAGAGACTCTGGGACAGACCTTGGGTGACTCAATCCCCTAAGGAGATTTCCCTTTGGTTTATATAATGACATTGCATTTCCCTTTCCAAATCCTAAGGAAAACTCTATTTTCTCCTTTAGTCTACATCTATCAAAAGGCTGGTATTTCAGTGTTTCACACTCAAAGGAGTGTTGTGAGTTTAAACCTTTTCAGAATTAATTGCATTCCTCATGTCCATCAGAAGAGATTTCTTGAAGAAATAATTTAGGCCAATAAACTGATATTCTGCTTTAATTCTGTTTGAACAGAACGGGCAAGAAAGGAGGTGAGAGTCAGGGTTATTTTCTGTCATGTGTAATAGAAAGAAAGACAATTCATGGGACAAAGGATCCAAATTGGTGCAAATCAAGCTTCTTTCAGCTTGCACACAGGGGCATCAACAGTACTGTACAAGAACCCTAATACTAGGCTAGCCTAGAACACTAATATATATATATAATATATATTTTTTTATATAGAACACTAATACTGAGCCAGCTTTCCTCTTTAATACTTGTGAGGTATTGTTATTGAGAATCAAAAATAAAAGAATGATAAAAATACAGAATTAGCCAGAGAGCAAACACACTGTAGGAAGATGCTATTCCTCTTCCACATCTAGAGCACCCCTAGTCCTGCAAGCTCAGGACACATGACACTTAAAAGACGTGGGAGACAGAAAGCTGTGGGAAGGCAAGTCATAAGGCTATTCCTTGTACTTGCCAAAGAAAATGTCACCACATCTACTGTTTGCCACAAAGAGCTGAGGATGAGGGTCAAATGTCAGCCTGGGGGGTAGAAACTGGCAGCCAAGAAAGAAGAGGTGGGCAGATGCCTGTGGGGTCTGCCATGAGAAAAAAAAAAAGCATCTTACAAACCTGTTCACTACAAGTCCCACATTCATAACTGTTTCCAAATGGAAGGCTGTGAAAAGCCAAAGCAAACATTCTCAATTCTTTTTGAACGCATCACACAATATAGGAAAAATATGTGCATTTTATGGTTTGAGGGCACAACCTTTTAATTATGTGTTTGCATTGTCATGTCCAAGACCTTTTTTCTCCTCAAAAATTAATATTTCCTCAAGCAATGCAGCTATTTATCTTGGATGAACATGAATTGAAACAGAATCTGCCTCTGCAGAGAGAGGGACAGAAGAGTTAGAACATGACACCTAGGGGAATTCAGAACACACTGCAACACAATCCTCATCACTTTTCCAGTGCCTTTTCAACTCAATTTCCTCCAGTTCTCTTAAGAGTTTCCAGCTATTGTTTTGCATATGCTGTATGTGCACGACCACAGAGGCACTTTGAAAACAGAGTACAAGTGCAGGTAATGGGGCAGGTAGGGAGAAACTGAAGCAAATAAAATGCAGTAATTTTCTCTGTACTAGAGCTGAATGAAAAGCAGTTCTGTCATCCAAGACCAGCAAGTGTTCTGGCACATAATCACCTCTCACTTCTCTGTGATAAAGCTCAGCCTCATGATCTAAGGAAGATGTCAATCAACTGCTTTTGCCACTAACAACTTATAGGTGCAGAAAGAACGCAAAGTAATGGTTTACAAATGATATTTAAATTAAAATATATTGAGCCATTGCAAGAAAATTCAGGCCTACTTTGGAAAAGACATTACATTTAGTCATAATTGGGGCTCTCAAAAAACTTACATCTAGTGTTCAAGCATCAACTTTCCCCCCCTTCAAGTCTTACAGACTTGAAGACCAACAATTGGCCAACAATTCATACAGTAACTTCCAAAAGATGCCTAATACCAAGGACAGAAGCAGAAATACCAGAGTCCATTTTTACTTAATGGATAAGTAAGTGCTAAAGCATCAAGAAGATACTGAAGGAGGACTGTTTCCATAACCAATCTAATTATTATTTCACAATAGAGAAGCTTTTATGAACATACAACACCTTTCAAGATAGAATGTAAAATAAAAAAAGAACCACACACACAAAAAAAAAAAACAAAAACAAACCAACCAAACAAAAAAAACCAAAAAAACTTCCTAAGCAATTTACACAACCTACCACTAACATGGACCGAACTTGGCGTGAGTGCCAATAAACAGCTACTTAATCAAACACTGTGCAACAGTGTACTAGAAGGGAAAATCCAGGCTTAGTCACTCCGTGTGAATTCTGACATCTGCAAAGATTTTAAAGAGATCCTTTTGGGCAAAGCCAGGTGGGTAGCCAAGTCTGGGTTTAGTCATGGGTGAAATTTCCACACACACTAATACTCACAGGCCTTGAATGTCCTGCCGTGGAAGAACGAAAACTTCCCCCTTGTGACCTCAACTTCACTTCTCTGTTGACTAAGCTGAATTGCAGCTGTGCCTTACAACTCACCATCCCCAGGTGTTGCAATCAAGGAGAGCAAAGAACATCCTCTCTAAGAGTATTCCGTGCAAATACTTTAGCTTCCAGAAGTTTGCCTGGAAAGTATTGTAGTGCAGACTCAAGATGCTCTGTTACAAGAGGAGGGGACCAGGAAACAGAAATATTAAATGTGTTCCAAATGAATTTCAAAATTTTGAAATCTATGAGGCATAACTTGACCAGAGAGACCTGTGAGGCTTTCCATTAGATCACTTGCCTATACTACTGTAAGTCCTTCACTTACTCCATCCAGAAACCCGTATTCAACCCCAGCATTAATAGGTGCATTGTACAAGGCCCTCATACCTCATGGAAGTCAATGCACAAGGCAAGCAGTGTGATCTACTATTTTTTTCTAATCCAGAAGAAACATTCCTTTTCTTGTTTGTAAACCACTGATGGCATTATCATTTCTGTAACCTCAAAAAAATTAAAAATAGGAGAAAGAATTTCTCAGTCAAAGTGTTATTTTCAAACTTACACTTCACAGGTAAAAGTTCCAAAAAAACCCCAAAACAAAACAAAAAAACCTTTTCAGGCAAGCTTGAAACAGACAGGCCAATAATTTATTTCTCTCTGGTTCAACGCGCGTGGGACAGTGGTGTTTTATTTAGCTGCAGCAGCAAATGCTCAACTCAGCCTTGGCTACAAAAATACCTGAAAACTCAACATACTTACCATTATCACAGTGATGGAGATGGTAAGTCTTGACACTCCAATGAAAAAGGAGGCAGCTCCAATGGAAGTAAAGAAACCTGGATCAATCCACACTCCATGTTCATTGGTTTGAACACCGAAAATGGAAACAAGGATCAATCCCATTATCCTGCCATACAAAGCTCCTGTATACCTGTACACATGAAGAAGAGCAATCCTCTTGGCAGTTTCCTGTAAATGCTTCTAACATTCTGCTGATCCCAGATTAATTTTGTCAACTTCTGTAGAGACTCCGTCCCCACAACCTTCCTTAGTATGGGCATTTACTTAGCACCAATCAGCTATCACAAAGCTGCCAGATTTACCATACTTTGAAGGAAAAAAGACTAACAGTATGTCTGTCTTAATGTCCTTCAAAGCCAAATCAGGATTGACCTTATAGCAATAGCAAAAGTCAAAACTATAGGTCACTGATACACAATGGGCTATTTCAGTTTATAAGGCCACACTTCTAGAGCTCCAGCCGCATATAATTTCTTAAAATTAAGTCTATCTGCACTCCATAAACCTGACAAGTAAAATATTACAGCCATGTAACAAATGGGCAAAAAGGAGTAATAGGTATTAATGATCTGCCCAAAACCAACCAGGAATGAAGCTGTGAAGAGAACTCAGGAGTCTTCAAACCAACCAACACTGCAGAGCTAAACCAAAATGTAGCACAGTTGTGCAGGTAATTGCTGATGTAATACACAAAATTTCACTCTATATGCAAGGAATTAAATATACATATTCAAGTGTCAGACAACAAACCAGACTTATACATTCACTTTCCAGAAATGGTGAATTACTATTATTTATACCATATACATCATATATATTATCGGATTTTTTTTTTGATTGTGCATGGGGGAATTACCTCAAACGGTAGAGTGCTCGCTTAGCATGCAAAAGGTAGCGGGATCTATGCCCGCATTCTCCAGTGTGATTTTGATGTAGGTACTGGGGAATGAGAGGCTGGAAAGCAGTGCCATGGAAAGGGACCTGGGGAATCCTGGTTAATGGCAAGTTGAATATGAGTCAGCAGCCAGGAGGGCCAACCATGTCTGGGGGGGCATCAGGCAAAGCGTTGACAGCTGGTCAAGGGAGGGGATTGTCCTGCTCTGCTCTCCTCTGCACTGGTTTGGCCTCACCTTGAATATTGTGTGTAGTTTTGGGCACTACAAGATAAGAAAGATATTAAGCCATTAGAGTGTGTCTGAAGGAGGGCAACAAAGATGATGAAGGGCCTTGAGGGGAAGCTGTATGAGGAGCAGCTGAGGTCACTTGGTCTGTTCAGCCTGGAGAAGAGGAGACTGAGGGGAGACCTCATTGCAGTTACAGCTTCCTTGTGAGGGGAAGAAGAGGGGAAGGCACTGATCTTTTCTCTGTGGTGACCAGTGACAGGACCTGAGGGAATGGCCTGAAGCTGTGTCAGGGGAGTTTTAGGTCAGATAGTAGAAAAGGGTTTTTCAGCCAGTAGATGGTTGGACCCTGGGACAGGCTCACTAGGAAAATGGTCATGGCACCAAACTTGTCAGAGTTCAAGAAGCATTTGGACAATGCTCTCAGGCACATGGTGTGATTCTTGGTGTGATGCAGGGCCAGGAGGTGGACTTTGATGACCTTAGTGGATCCCTTTCAGTTCAGGATATTCTGTGACTCTATGATTTGAGGAGGATCGTCTTCCACCACTACACAACTTTTTCCAATTTATTCATACAATGGACCTATTTGATTGATGGATGCAGTTCTGGAATTGTTTTTAAAACTATATACAGTTCTACAATGGTTACAAAAATTAGGTTATCAGTTAAGAAACATGGGTGCTGGCAGATAGACTTGACCATATCTATTCAGCCAAGAATCCCATGTTTCAACAAACACTACATATTAAAAATTGACTTAGACAACATTTTGGGGAGGGCAGGAAGTAAATACACAGGGATAGGGCAATGGCAGAAAGCTGAGCACACAATTAATTCTTTTTAGACTTTTTTTCAGTATTTGAATTGCATTATGCACTCTTCAGCCATGACTCCTTGCTTGCTGAACATTAAGCCTCCCAGCATTACTGTAAGAACCTTGCTCTACTCTACAACAGCTTTCTAAAAACTACAACAAAAGACCCAACTGTAGTTTTCTCCAAAGTCTAGGGTGTTGATTTTCAAGATTAAGGTTCAGGCTATTACGTGCATAAGAAACAGATGAAGAGTCTGGATCTGAACCCGTATTTCTACAGTTACAGAGATGGAGCCAGAAACTGAGGCTCCTTCTGGGTTCCCAAAGGATTCAAATGCTCTATACTTGGAAAGTCCACAGTTCTGGCTATGGTCCTTGCACAGCTATTCTCAGACTATATTTCTTCATTCTTTTCCACAATTTTAGCATCTCTTTCCAAGCAAACCATCCTATTCTACCTATACAGCCTCCTCCAAGCACTCATAGCTTTGCTATTGCCAAGCTTTCAACCTGCAATTCAGACTGTTACTACTCAACACAGGCCTTTTGCAGATGACGCGCAAACCAGGATGGGTGGAGCTTACAGCTCAGGAATAATCAGGCCACTGGCAACTGCAGAACCTGCCATTCAACAGCTAAGGATGAAATAAAATGCCAAAGCAGTGCACAGGGATATGTATCCAAATTTTTCATGAGTCCCATGTTCAAAAAGATATGTGATCCCTTACTTCCCATTTTCAACTGGAAGTGCAGCAGCTGCAACACAGACAAAGACATGTGCAGAGATACAAAATATTAAAAGGTTCCTTTACAAAAATGCAGTTTGTAGTAGTTCTCATTTGCCTAAACTTTATTAAAAAATCAGAGTTTGCATGACAGCTTCAGCATCTGGGGCACTTCCAGGAAAACAAGGAATATATGTTCTCTCCAGTCTGGTTCTGTGTGATGTTAATCCTGATCTAAATAAAGAGAAACTACAGCCATTTAAACCAAAAAAAAGCAACAGTACTACTTCAGCAGGGCTCTTTCCCCATTCCTTTCAGAGGCAGTAACTCAGGATCTTCTCAGCACATTTGGCTCAAATATGGAACTTAGTTCTGATATGTCAGAAGGGAGCACTGCATTACTTTAAAGAAAACCTGTGTTATGAGCAAATATACCTTGATATTGCCTCAAGTTATTTCACTTTCTTCCCAGGTATCAATCACTTAGCTCCCCTTACCTTGACTGAAGGTTTGATTAGAATATCTGACTTCATCTGGACCAATCCATGTGCTTGAGGAACAGCTATATTCTGAAATTTCCCTCTTGAGCTGATTTATGCTTAAATATTAAAAACAAACAAAAGAATTATTATGGATGAATATAACTTACCTTACTGCCTGTCCAGAATGTATCTACTAGAAATACATCTTACACAAGAAGCCACCTTTCCCTTATATTTCCCAATTAAGTTGTTTTGTTAACTAATAAATCTAGTTTACTAGATCAGTTTACTAATTATTCTACTAATCTATCTGGTTTATTAATGCTTATATTCCTCTACATAAACCTCCTCATGCCAAAACTCAAAATTCCCCAAACAAGGAATCACTTTACGCTGCCTAAACCCAGAAAATAAGGGAGAAAAATTATTAAAGTGCACAACCTGGCCTTGATCTCTTTTTCCACACAACATTGTAATTCTATAAAACAGGATTATCTGACCAAAAATGAAGCATTGCTGACAGCAAACACTTTGATGGGTAAGTTCAGCATTCCAAGCTGATAGAAGCATTTGTAGTTAGAAAGCTTTGCACTGGAGAGCACCATGGAGAGCTGGAAGGACTTAGAGGTCTCCTCTTTCACAGCAGCACAGGCTATACTCAAACCACACCTAAAAGATGTTTGTCCAACATGTTCTTAAAGCTCTCCTTTGGTAAATACTGGTACCAGTTATTTCAACATTTTGCAACATAGACTGCCGGTTATCATGCTGACCACAACCAGCATTTCTGTACAGCACTACTATTCCTGGACACTTTCTCAATCTCTGTCATCTGGAACAATTGAACTCTCCAAGCAGGTATGACTTCCTTCTTCCAGTTTGGAAAGCCTCCAGCATGTTTCGGACATCACCACAACCTAAACAGTAAAACTATAAACTCTGTTCCTGGAACAAAGAGCAGGAGATCTCTGTTATTTGACCCACCTGATCCCCACTCAGAACTACAAGGAAAACTTAAAATGCAGCCAACATCTAATGCTTAAAAATTTCTTCCAGACCCCAGACTGGCAACAAAAGGGACATAAGATACTTCCCAATCTTGTATTAGCTTTTTACATTATTCCAACCACTCAAACAAGCATATATTCCAAATTCATAATAGTCAATAAAAAACCAAAAACCTGATTACTCTGTCCTGCTTTAGAAGTCATATGCCTGTGTAACTCACTTATATCAAAGACTCAAGTTCTATACATATCTTTGCCACCAGTAAAGGATTACATACACAAAAAACAGCACAACTGAGAAGCAATTTGAAGCTTGCAGCAATGCCAAAATAATAGAGAGAGAAACAGCAGAAGAAAGGTTGTTTTACAATTAAAGTACAAATGGTTGAGCAAGAAGAACAAAGCACAGAGAATGGAGGTGTAGGACTTGTTTACACACGGGGTTTTGTACCACTAACTCTTTCTGTTCGAAATCAGTATATTCAGTAGAGACAGATTTCTCCTTGGTGGAGGACTGCACTGCCACACTGCAGGAATGCATGTGCAGTACTGAGACTTGTTGATGGAAGAAGCCCACTGCTTCTCTACCTCCTTCTCTTGCCTTCCCATGACCTCTTAGTCCTCCTTCTCTAAGGAATCCAAGTGCTTCTCCAAGTGCTACAAAACACTACTGAAAGAACTGTTGAGTATAAATGTATGAGGATAAGCTATGATAGGAGGAAGTGCTGTCATACTGGCATAGCCATATACAGACCCATCTGGAGCTGCAGGTCTTTTACTATCACAGTTTAAGAGCAAAACCATACACTTGGCTGAGTTGGATCACTACAAAAGACAAAATTCAGTATCTTACAATTTTTTTTTTTGGTTATATAATTCTTATTGGATCTCTTAAAGTAGCAAGGGTGCTTATTACTAACCTGTTGGATCTCAAGAGGTTAATGATATTTATCTGCTTCTGGAGCACTGACTATCTCACATCATGCTGAGATGAGCCAAATCTAAATGATCCTAACCAAAGTCTTACAACTGCAATCATAATTCCCTTTTTCAATTCCTAAGAACAGAAGAATAGTGAACAAGCTGCTTTTCCACATTTAGTCTTACTACAAACTTATTAGAGACATTGTCACTACTTTCAGCATGTGCATGGCCTTACAAAACCCAGAACAATTTGCTGCTTAATTCCTTTTCAGATCTATCCATTTTCAACAGGATATACTCTTTTTAACTTGTAGCCACACGAAATAATAAATTGGCACTGAGACCATTCAGCCTCTAGGCTGCATCAGCATAACTATTTTTGATTCAGAAACAGAAAAAAAAAGCCATGAAATTATCGTGGTTTCAGATGTTTTTCCTTCAGAGCAAAAATAGTTTTGTTTTGAAAAATAACATTTTGCTAGCATTTAGTCCTTAAAATAAAAAAGGATGTCAGGGTGAGGAAAAAGGCTCTTCCCACAACAATCCAAACAGGCATAGACAACGAGTCCTGGTACCAAGTGACAAAGTTTGCTTTTATAAAGAATATGTAAATACATAATCTAGCAAACAATACTGAACCAGGTATTGCAAGTCAAATAACAGGCTAGAATTGGTGGCAAGCATGGGAAAGCATGTCTGCTTTCTATATACTTAAGTAAGCTGTTAAGAGTCCAATCACCAATGGCAAGTTATTCAGTATTTAAAGTTTGTTTTAAGCAACATATAAATGATGCTGTCCCCTAGGAAGGTGGAGTTCATAAATTTTCCAGATTTATGAATGTGTAAAACTACAAGTTGGTAGTGATGACTGTGAAATCAAGCTGTCATTTAACCTCAGTCTGAGCGATTCTTTTTCTACTTCCTCTGGATTCCTCATACATATTTTTCAAGAAAGATACTTGTACTGCAAAACCTGTATCAGATTCAAGGATCTCTTCAACAATATAACCTACAAAATCCTTAGCCATTCAGTCATATATTCCCTACCTGTTTATTAACACGGTATTTGTCATTTTAAGTCCCAGGATTACAGTTTCTGCTGTAGCCCCTGATGGGTTGCCTATTCATGTTCCTACAGAGAGGACTGATCAATTATGTCCCTCAGCCAATAGCAGCCAACAGGAGCTGAGAATAACAAAGGTTTTTCACCAGCTTCCAGTTCCAGTTTTCCAGTTCAAGCACAGCTTGTCTCCTATAGGCTAATATACCTATCTAAAAGGCCTATAAACCTTTAAAAACAAAATCAGGATTCTAAATTGAAAAAGTGCTCATGTGATACATATAGCCATTTTTCATTTTTTAGCTCCCTTTTGTTTGTTTCTTTCTTTCTCTTTTTTTTTTCCTTTAATTTGACATGATAGCAAATGCCTCTCACTGGAGAAGTTTAAATGTGATTAAATTTCAATGATTAAAAGATAAGTATGTCTTTTGTCTCTACATGAATTCATCTTAAACACTCAGCTCTGACACACCTTTGGCTATTTTCCATCCCAAATCCTTGTAACAGCTAATTGGAAGAAACAGTTAATAACTGTATTTACATATATATGCTCATAGTGATCCTCCCCACTTACATTTCTGAGTTGTTTCTCATCTGGTAGCTTCTCACAACAGGAATGAAAGAAAAATATAGTAAATACACTGTATCAGTTGTCATACATACCTGCAGGCATTGTGAGATGTAAACTATTCTGAGATGTAAAAACAGACAAAAAAAAAAAAGTGTCTAAACAAACTAATGCCAGCTGTTACCACAAGGACTCTGTCCTTTTGTCTTGCTCATGTGTCCCAAAAGATCACCATTTGCTCATAAGCAATGAGTAAGCCTAGATTCATTCAGTCTAACTTCAGGGACTCAGCTATTGCAACTGGATAATCAGTCTCTGACTCTGTGGCCATCAGAGACCCCCGCTACCTCCAGAAGGACTTGAAGCATGTGGAATCCTCTACAAATGGACAGCCTCCCCACCATGCCCCACGACAGGCAGTGGAAACACAGCCAGACAGAGTTCCTTGCAGGCTGCTGGCCCCTGACTGCAATTTGAGCACAGCAAGGGCTCAGGATCTGTGTCTTTCATTAAGGACCTGTTTTTCTGGTTGGTACTTAAAATTATGCTGTGTGTCAGAAACAGTCCACTGTTTCAATTTAAATTCCTCCCTTCTTATGCAGATTTGAAGTCCCTGGTCAGTATGAACAGCTAAATACTTGTTTCTACCTTGCCAGCTTATTACTTCCCTTCTCTCATAGGGAAGATGTTATGAAAGAACTAATATTTAGTTAATCAATGGAAAGAAATTCCTAGACATCCTAGCAATACTAGACAGCTATAAAGCCTAATGTTGATTAGATGCTACACAGTAGAGACACAGACATTGCAATCCAAATGGGTGAAGACACTTTATCAGGTCCTTCTAGTTTTCCACATATCCGTTTTGAAGGAAGCATGAATGAAACCAAAAACATTTGAAATAGAGCACAGCAGAAGGTGTTTTCAATGGCCACTTTGCATACACCAAAAGCAAAGGGAATTTTTTCATGAGATGACTACATTTCAGTGATGCTTATTTTTCAATGCAACATAGTTCAATATAACATAGTTATATTTCATTAAAAACTGATGTTCATTTCTTTATCTTAATTGAGGTTAATTTACATTTCTGTATAAATGAAGATATGCCCAAAGTTTAAAAAAAAAAAAAAAGATTTAGAATATATTTAAGAAGACATCTGGAGAAAAAGTACTGGAACACACAACCGTAGTAGTAATATATTTTCCAAGCACAAAGTTTCATGCACTCTGTGGATCACTATAAAACAGCTCAGATAGCACATTTATAGAAACCTTCAAGCTGAGATTCAGCTCTGTGCAGTTGTGATGAATTGTCAGACAATTCTACCTCAACCCTTTGTTTCCCTGTATCTCAAAGATTATAAGCTTATGGGCAGAACACATCTACATCAGATAGATGTAACTGGGAGTAGTTCAGCCTTCACAAAGCTCAGGTCAGGTTTTATTTCTGAAAACTTGACTCTGGGACAGTTCAAACCCAGGTCAATTTTTTGCCAAAGCTTCAAAATCCAAAGGGAGCTAGGAGGACAGCTAGCCTGGAGCCAGTGGCTACATATTTAAAGCAGTAGCCTATCTTCACAGCTAGGTAGAAAAGAAAATAATCCTCTCAAGTATCCTTTTAAAGTTTTGACAGCTTATATATTAAGTATATATGCACATATTCTTAAATTGTCCACCCTGCCCATGGAAACACTGAGCTTTTGGAACAGAAGCATTAGTCAACGTGATTAAAAAAAATAGAGAAGAAAGATAGCTCTGCCAGATTCTTGGCAAAACATTATCTACATCGTGATTTCCTCACAGAGAGAAAGGTGATGAACTGAGGAGAAGCAAATAAAGGCCAAGGAGCAGAAGGGCACTTAGGAAGACAGCTTTGTCTAATCTATGGGCTGAAGATTAGATATTCAATTCCAGTCAAAGGAATGGTACTCCGGGTTATGTTGTGGGTGTGGAAGATACCATGATGGGTTCTTTCCAAGTTTAAATGCAAACTGGTTTAAACAAGATTATTTTTGGTTAAAGTCACTGTGACATAGTTTCTTTCAGTTGCTTGATTATGTGAGTTTATTTTTTTTAAAAAAGTATGGTTCTCTCAGATCAAACAGTTTCTTTCCTGCCTTTTTCTGCCAAGTTATAATAAAATAAGGACTGTGACCTGAGTAGGATCTTCTAGAGCTAAGAAAAAAGGAAAAACAGTCTGAATAAGAGTTCATGCTACAAAGTTAAGGTAAAAAAGCAGTATTAAAAAAAAATACAGGATTAAGGCAAAAATATATAAACAGAAGAGCTCTTGTAAGCACTACAACCCTACAGAACACATGCTGTTCTCCCAGTTTCAGGTATGATCTGGCAAGGTGCTAATGGCCCCATGAACTTTTGGAGTCAGTAAGACACCACTCTTAAACAACATAAAATAACTCTTAGGAGGTACCTTCTTTATATCTGACACTAAATCTTTGCTAGCTGATCTTACATTTAATCCTATAGTGTCTTCTAACATACTGGCTCTTACTGGCTTCTGTTGATGTATGTTTTGGTTTTCATTCCAAAGAGTAATGAGTGTTTTTTACATGCTTAAGCAGTTTAGCAACGTCTTTGTAATGTAGATGAGAAAGCCAAAGCTTTCCCAATAGTAGGGGAAACAGCTGTCAAACACAGCACTCCAGCTCCAAACTGTTAAAATAAAAATTGTTACAAACCCAACCTCTTGCAAACAGAGGTACTTTGGAAACCATGGCTTTTCTACAGGACTAATGGGAGTCACACACGTGGGACTCTGCTCCTTGTCCTGCTGGTTTGAAAACTGGATTTGGGTTAGGACATCTCTTTGCAGTGTTCAACAGCACAAAGCCACAAACTCTTTGCAAGACCTGGGATTAAAGCTGTAGCACAATGCGAGAAGGCTGGTGAGGGGAAAGGTTCTCCCTGGAGCCAAGAAATCCTATTTTTCCTACAGTCCTTACTCACTCCTTCAAACATGGAAACAAAAAGCTTGAAGTTAGCTTCCTTGGGGTGTCTTGTCTCAGCAGATGCTGAGCCAACACAGCTGCCAACATCCTGCCGCTAAGAGGAGCTGAAATTCAGCTATCATCGACAGCCACAGGCATGCTCCAGCACAGTCCTTTCACCAGGATCCCTCCTTCTTTTCTTCCTACCTGAGATCAGATTTCACCTCTGATGTGCCAACAGAGAACCCAACAAGTAGGTTGCTGTTCTGAGCAAGGAGCAGGACTAGGCAGAGGAGGAGGCAGACTGCCAGAGCACAGACAGAACTCTTCCGACCCTATGTATGGAGAGGCAAACCAATGGGAAACAGTCTGTGGAGAGCTTACAGAGACTATGGTTATTTACACTTTTAGCTACAACAGTTTCCCCTCTCATATTTAAAATACTAATTGTTTCCTTCCCAGTATCATCCATGCTGTTAATGCAAGTCAAGATGATTGCCTTTCCCTGAAACTTACATCTTTTTGCTGGCTTGGAGTAGAAGCTGCTGAAGGAATGCCTGGGGCTGACAGGAGGAGAGCATCTACATGGCCAACTCACTGGTTTACAATCGAGCAGCCCTCTCTCCAGGAGAAAGGGAAGAGAAAGTACACAACAGTATTTACAGAAAATATATGTGAATACATAATACACACTGGCAAGTCTGCCTAAAAGAGGGCAGAAGAAAGGGGCTTCAGTGTGCATCAGTTTCGCTAAAGACAGGTCCTCTCAACACTTCAAAGGATCAGAAAACTCCTCAGAAGCACTTCATCAAAAATACTGGAAATAAAGGAAACTTATGACAACCAGGTATTCTCTGGAAAAACTTGCAGAGAAGCTCAAATTCACACAATTTATAAAAGTGCAGTAGAAAAGTTCTGAAGGTTTCCTTCCTTCAAATTTAATCATAGGATGGTTTGCACTGAAAGGGACCTTCAAGATCATCTAATTCCAATACCTCTGCCATGGGCAGGGACACCTTCCACTAAATAAGGTTGTTCAAAGTCCCATCCAACTTGGCCTTGAACACTTCCAGGGATGGTGAGTCCACAACTTCTCTGGGCAACCTGGCCCTACGACCTTCACAGTAAAGAATTTCTTCCTAATATCTAATCTAAACCTACTCTCTTTCAGTTTGAAGTCGCTCTCACTTGTCCTACTACTAAATGCTCTTGTGAAAGTCCCTCTCCAGGCTTCCTGCAGGTCCTCTTTAGGTACTGGAAAGCTACAAGTTCTCCTCAGAGCCTTCTCATCTCCAGGCTGAACAATCCCAACTCTCTCAGCCTGTCTTTACAGGACTATTAAGTTCATAATGTTCTTCATAACAAAATACTTAAGTTATAACCAAAGCATAAAATTGAAAAGTATGAAAATGATAAAAATATGGGAACCTTCTGTGTAAGATAAAACATAGGCAGGTATTCTTCCCAAGAATGCCAAGGCAGTAGAAGGATTAAAAAAAAAGGTTTATTTCAGATGCGAGGACCATTTCTCAATGATGCTGTGCAGCTGGCCTCCAGGGAAAAAAGGCAATGCTCTGCCTTCTCTAAGCCTTTTGTATCTTCTTTCTCTCCTCCCCCACCCTCTCTGGCCCAAGGAGGCCCTAAATATGTCTGCAAACCTGTTATCTCTGTGCATACCTGGGAGAGAGAGAGCTTGCTCATAGCTTCTCCCTGGGACTTTCTCTGAAATGCAGAAGGAAGGGGGGGAAAAAAAAATCTAACCCATTTGAGAACACATTTTGCAGTCTTCCTAAGTGAAACCAGTTCTAGCTTTGTGTTAGAAATTCTTCCTAAATTGCACCTATCCCTCATATTTTGCCTATACCCTTCTTCTTCCAATGGCATGACCCTCCCCAAAGCCATACAACACTAAACAGAAACTCCAAAGCCTAGATGTAAAGTGGCCCCATCATGTTTTATCAGGACATTTGAGCCTTCCATAGACTGCAAATAAATGGAAAAGCACACCAACATAACTGCTACATATCACTAAGCTGATGTAGTATCATCAGAGTGAAACAGCAGTGAGGTAAAACAATTCAAGCATGAAAACAAAACTAAAACAAACAAACAAAAAATATCTTCTCCATTCTCATATAACCACCAATATTAAATACACATATGTATTTTGGAAATCTCTATGTTTGCTGTACTTTGTTGCAATTATCAAGTACCAGCAGGTGAGATTCACTTTTCAATCCAGCAATTTATGACCTACATTAGCCACTGTAAATATTGTAGAATCAAGAGAAACATATTATTTACTTACTAGGATAAGCACAGCCTCCAACAGCTAGCTTGTTTTTCTAGGGGATAATTTTGGAATTGAATTAAAGAACAGCATACGTAGTTTATTAACCTTTATATTTAGGGAAACAAAGAAAGCTCCTAGAAGACCTCCAAACACATCAAGGAGGATGGTCAGAATGAAGGCCAAGATGTTCATGTCCAGTAAGTTCTTAACCTGAGTCAAAGAAAGGAGAAAAAATGTCCTGAGCATCCTGCCAGTGACATGAACTATTGTACCCTCTCTCACAAAACCCTATACCTCAGATTAATTTCTATACAGGAAATAAATCTCTCCTTGTGGTTTAGGTAATTCAGCTAATTAATTTGAAGCTGATCCCTTCTTGCACACCTCACAGGAGTGGAAACACGCAGGTGTGCATTGGTGCTGGCAGGCATAGCAGAAACCTCTGTGATGTACTTCACTTACCACTAGCACTCAGCACTCAAGTTACATCCAAATAACATGACATGATGGCCTTAATGAGCACTTTGATGAACCTGAGCTTTGCTGAATGTTCACTTATTAAGTGTCAACTTGCATCCATGTACATCGAGATAATTTATAAGTAAATTTATATAAGTAAAACTGTGGAAATTGATGCTGAGCTAGAACAACTTGCAGAACAACAAATCACAAGCACAGAACATAATCTGGCAGCTGTAATAGTAATTGAATTTTCTGCTTGACTCCTCAACAAGCAGCTAGGATGAAAGCAATATCATGTTTTAATTTTATCTTCCAGCCAACAAAAAGGGGTCAACAGGTTGGTGGCAATCTATTAAAAGCTATGAGGATATTATTTCCCTAGCCCAAGCTTAGGGTTACACAGCTTTTTGTTATGATTAGGATTTGGACAAAGTAAGAGATCATAAAATGCATAAAACTGTCAGGTGTCAGTCTGCCTTAAATTGCTTCACCTTGAGCTCCTCTTACTGTTCAAACTCTTTTTTCTTCTTCCTTCTCTTCTTCTTGAACCTTAATCTTGTTATTGGTCTTGCTACAGCTAGCCTAGAGTTTAACAAATTCACCAGGTGTCGGTACTAAACATGGGTGGTATTTCCTGAGAGGAGAAATGCCAGGGTCAAAACCCACCCAGGCTTCAAGGTGTGGTTCACAGGGTGCTGCAGAAACTGGGTCTGGAAGAGGGAGAATCCCAGTAGCCATTCCTAGGCACCAGAAGATTGACACCTGCAGGCTACACTTGCAGGGACTATAACAGGACTACGACAATCATATATGTAGGTACTCTGTGTACTAAGAAAAACTTTAATAATGCTATTTTTAACAATAGCTGTAACAATATCCATGTTTTTCCAAAGAACTTAAAGGGATATAATGTTTAAGGTGTTGAAATTCCGAGAGAAGCAGCCTAATCTGAAGTAGAAGAACATCTGTTTTATTTACTGCAGCATCAAAATGTCTTGCATTATATTCTTCCTAATTCAAATCCTTCACTAAAACTAAAAATAGACAATGTGATTTTATTATTTTTTCTCCCTACCTCCATTTTTCCAAATGAAAAGATATACTGAGTATTTGCTTTAAGGTAATATATGCATATTTCACTGCATATGTGTGGCAATAAAAGTAAAGTCAAGACAGCCAGCATGTTCTACATGCTGGGAATGAAAGGTGGCACAGCATACTGTTTGTTTTTGTTGTAATATCAACCATGAGCTTTGGCCAGTCATCAAGAAAAAACTGGTATCTACAGTGCAAATTTCACCTTTAGAATTAATCCAATGGTCTAAGTAAAAATAAAGTGAAATTTCCTGAAAATCTCATGCTCTGGAGTACAATAAAATCCCCCTGTAACATTATCCTAGGTAGAATGAAACTAAAAAAAAAAACAAAACAAAAAAAAAAAACAAAACCAAAAACATTTTCTTGAGAAACATAACCCACAAGGTTTAAACTCAGAGTTTATCTACTGTAAACTGTGTTTGCTTAATGCCACAAAATATACAAGAAGCAAAATTTCCCCTGAGCCCCATGCCCAAATATTTCTGGTTATCTGTACCACATTGAGAGCCAAAAACTATTGAACTGCCAGAAGTTATGTTGTTAATAATTTTAGCTAACTTTTCCCTCTAAGATAGAAGGAAAGAGAATCCACTGCTCTTTCCAGAAAACATCCTGAACTGAGTGTTAAAAGAGCAATGCTTATTGTAAAATCGCAACTGAAGTGAATCCACTTTCCCCTGGGTGTGCAGCTGTTAATTACAAAACACTCTGGCTTCAGCAATGAATCTGGCTTCAGAATGCCTGACCTCTTTCCTGCCCACATAGTCTCACCTTTCTGCCACAAACTTTTATCTTCTTGGTGTGTAACTGCAGCTGTTTGGGGGCTACACTATGAGTTGGTCCACAAAAAGGATCTGGGCCGAAAACCCATGTCTTCTCTATTTTCCCCTGCTAAACTGGTGGTAAAGCAAATATTTCAGGGAGCATGTGTTGCAGTTCGAGGAGTTTCTGGGGGGTCACTGCCGGCCGCTCTGTGAAGGTTTTCAGGGCTGGAATCACCCCCCCGCCGCCCATCCCCCGTGGCAGGGACAGGTGGCAGAGGTACTTAAGCCAGGAGACAGAGACCAGGTAGCATGCAGGGAATCCAGCAACAAAGAAGAGCCTTTATTCAAATTTCCCACAGCTTATAAAGGCTGCTGGGCCAAGGAAGGGATTGGCCATTTGGCTAGCCAATGCAAGGAGACAGTATAATAACTATGGGAACACAGAAACCAATGGTAGACAAGTGAGTTAACAACTTCCAAAACCCGGCAAGCATGCACAGAAAAAATGTTGCCCAAGGTATAGCTACAGTGGAAAATGTCATAATCTTTTTAGTTTCTGCACTGCTAGAGATATACAAGCCAGAAGAAATTCAGAGATAATTGAAAGTGCTCAGGCAATTACCATAGGAAAAATTTATATAGCAGCAAAAAGTGGATTAGGATTCAGAATACCAGAGTTTATTTCTAGCTCTCTAATTGATCTCCAAGTCAAATACAAAGAAGAATATTTAGGTAACAAGAAGAAAAGATCATGATACTTGCACATCACTATTGAATACTGCTATCTTGCAATAAAAATGAGTGAAAGACATGATAATAAAAGCAACTACTTTCAGGTGGACATAAGGTAAAATCCAAAGATAAGGTTGTGTCATGCTGGAAGGAATAAGGCAAAGGTAGGTGAGGCTGAAGGTCACCTCCGTTTTGCAACCAGGAACAAACAGTGATTACAGTTTTTCAAATGTTTAATCTGGAAGCACCAAGGAACAGGGGCACAGTACAGCACTGTCTGCAGCAACAGCTGAGAGCTTGATCCAGCCACAGAAGAGGACAGCCTATTTAAGAGCTTCTCTGCCTTTTCCTTTACTTTGAAGTATCCCTCCTCTATCCAGCACCAACACAGAAAGTTATCTTAATAGCCAATATGATTGGTTAATAAGCAAACAGGAGATGCTTTGTCTACTTACTCGCTATAATTTAGAACAAAACAAATCGCTCTCGTATTTAAGTGATCGCCAGATGTAAAGTGTGAAGACATCCCTATCCACTGATCTGAAAACTGTACATATCCCCTTCTCAGTCCCCCTTTCCTGCTTCTCCCCCAACAATAATGCTGAAGGAGACAAGCCTAAACTCCTGCATCTATTTTCTCCCACATCCACACAATATGTACCCAAAATAGAATTCTTTTCTCTGCCTCAAAAAATTCAAAATGGCCCCCATAAACAAACCCATAGAGATAAGAGGACACTACACCCGTGGTGAAGGTGGCCATCAAGCAGCAGAATAAGCCTTGCCAGACCAGCCTTATGTCCCTGAACGAAGCCATCCTTCTCTAGCGAACAACAGCCCACCAACGGGGGCATGAAATACCAAAGTTATGCCTGCTTCTGCAGCAGCCATAGTGAAACTGCATCTGCAACAGGTAGAAGAGTCAAAATTAGAGTAATAGAGGTAAAAAAGAGAAAAAAACCCCTCATAACCATAATTTCCTGTCAAAGCTGGGTTTACGTGGCTGAATTTAAACACACGATGGTTTATTATAGGGTCATTAAAGTGCCTTGCATCTCTACGACACGAGTTCAGACGTGTCTTGACCTCTGACTTTGACTTGACCTCTGACCCTGTAACATGACTTGGGGACCACCGTGCCATGACAGTGAGCTGCTGAACTAGCACCGACCATACTAAGGCCACGAACATGTTCCACTTCACATCCTGCAACAGTGCAGTCACAGGAGTGAAACACTGCAGTGAAAAAAAGGTAAGAAAGCTTACGATTCACTAGAGAATAAGAGTACATCCCTGGAGCCTGCAGGTTCAACATGCTGCCTCAATTTATAAATGTCTGATAAATCCACAGGGAACACTATACTTTGTCTCCCTCTCTGTAAAGATATGGAGCCCACATATGCCCCAACTTCTGTTGCTGTAAACAGCACAAGGAGTTTTTGTGGAGATCTGCACTATGAGCCACTGCCAGTAAAGAAAAAAAGGAGGAAAAAGAAGGAGAAAAAAGAGGGGGGGGAATAATTACACTATTATAAAAAGGCACTACAGAACAATCTTCCTTTATATATCTATATTATATATTTTCCCATACACAACATAATTTGCTTTCCAAAACACCTATTTCATTCTATTAAAACAACATCCTGAATCGGATAAATGTAACATTTTTAATGGAGGACACAGTGTACAAAACAGAGGGAGGGATTAAGAAAGAGGAAATAAAATTATGCTTGAATTCTGTCTTAGAAAAATAGAATCAAGACCAGCCATCGCAGGAGTTACTGGAGTAACGCTGACAGATCTAACGCACTAATCAATAGTGCTCACAAGCTTATAAACCTTGTATCCTCTGGATGTGCTACCTGAGACCTCAGGGGTAATTTATAGACATGCTGAGCACTCAGTACTAACTGAAGTCAACAAGTATACAGAACATTTGAACCTACTTTAACACCAAAAGACACTAGGGGAGTGGGAGTATGTCATCCTGGTCTTTGTAAAGAAGTGAGGTCTCAGACTGAAATTTGTCTCTGCTGCTCACCAACAACCCTCTCTGTGAAGGGGACATCCATACAACCTGTCTCTCCCAGGATGGTTCCTGACTGTAAGTTAATGCTTCTTTCTAATTCTACTGCAACTGCATTCTGCACAGAAAACCAAACATTTTCTATACTTTTCTGACTGCAATTGCTGATTTCTTCCATGAGTAACATTTTGTTTAATCATCACATCGCAGATTTATTTAAATGACTGATCTTAAAAGCCTAAAGGCAAGGGAGATCCCACATCATCCCTTTGGTGCTTTTTGATTTCCTTTTAAGCTACAGATAGTTCACAAGTGACTGTTCATTTGAATTCTTTCTATTTCTTTAGAAAATTAACACTCAGGAGTCTTTCTTTTTATCTTTAAAAAAATAAACAACATTGTATAGAGTTTTATATGTCAACATGACAAAAAATACCATCCAGATGACATAAAACTGGTTGCAGTTTCTTTTTCTGGAAACTAATCCCATTAATTTCAGTAGAATTGTTCACAAGAGAGAGTTTACCAGCATTATCTCACAGATATGCATAAGCAGAGAAGAGCCAGACTAAAAAAGTGTCACAAACAATTTACTTTTTCAAAACTTGAAAAATAAAGCAAGGCCCACTCATGCACATTGTGCAACTCCCATCATCTCTTTTTTTACGGGACAGCATCATTAATTTAAGGGTAAAGTCCACGTGTAAAAATCTTTCATTTTTCTCCCTCTTTAAACAACCCAGAAGGCAATGGGGAAAAAAAAGTCTTCTGTATTAACGTATTAAACAACCTGTGAACTTTGTTTTAATTGAAGAACTCTTGTTTAATTAATCAACTTTCTTTTGATTAGAGTGGATGGCTTTTTCCCTATTCCAAAATGACAAAGAGCAGAAAGATTTAAAGATCGCAAGTGCAGCATCTCTGTTTCCCTTCCAGATGCAATGGGCTCACTGATGACTCACCAGACACTCTGGGGTACCGAAGACATGTGGCAGGGCGGCCCTTGCGGAGCCCCACGGCTCTGCCTAACACTTACTTATCAGCTGAATTCTGAAACCTGGTGAAGATCAGGAGGTGGATGCCAAGGGTGTCCAACAGCAGCTGGCTCAGGGCCACAAACCAGGAGAGCACAAAAAGTGATGTCATACAATTGAAGACACTCTTTGGTAAATCAGATGCAGCTAAAGGCAGAGGAGGACAGAGCCTTAGCCTGCATGCAGCAGCAGAGCTAGATTGGTTTCAACAGATTTAAACATGGAATATGCTGAGCATGTCTTTTAAATATGCGAAGTACTGTTGACATAAAGGAGGAAACTACTAAAGACTTTCAGATTCCTGACTCAGAGACTTAAATGTCTCTTCTGCAAGGGGTATTATGATGATAGTCCCTGAAATGCCTTTGAATGTTAATGTCTGCCCAAGTGTGGTGACATATCAGACTACAGCTTATCACTTCAATCATCTGTTCCCAGGTTAATGACCATAGCAGCCAGAACAGCCCTACTGCTAACAAAAGATGTGTAATGATTTAAATATTACAGTGTGTTCCCAGGCAGCACTTCAAACTGCATTTAAATGGGGTAAAAAAAATCCAAACCCTTAGTGAAATGAAAAATCTATTTATTGTATAATCTTGGAAGACTTTTCTACAAGACTTAAATTTGGAGCCTTTATAAATCTCTCAGAGGCTTTTAGCAACTTACGTGTGTTTATGTTTAATAAAAATGGTGGAGGGTTCCAACTAAATTAAATTAAACTAGCTCTTAATTCCTATGTTTTGAAAAGGCATCACGTTGATACTGTGATGACTTTATTCACGGAAAAATGATTCAGCTCTTTGGCTCATGCATCACTGTTACCAACCCAGCACAAAGGAAAAAAAGAAATCACAGCTGCAGTCTCTGAGCTCCCAGAGACAAATGTCTGAAAGCAAAGAAAACAAAAGAAACCAAAAGGGAGAGATAAACCTTGTTAAGTATTGTCTAGAAGGTTTGTGGCCACCGCTGACTAACCATGCGCTCCTATTTTTGAACATCTGAGTCATCCTCTAGGGCGCTACACCTCTGTGCAAATAAATAAATAAATAAATATAAACCCACTGAGCAACAGAAAATGTGAATGGATGGTCAGGAGAATAGCTTTGGTCAGGGTGGTGAAGAGGGAGAGAACAAACCTCAAGGATGCATACTTTCCAAAACCAAAACGGATCAGAAATAAAACAGTAAAACAGCCAACAGTCTACATCCTATTAGCAGAGATCAATTTTACCATCTCTACTCAAGATATGGTTCCAAACAGGTAATAAAGTGCAGCAGGATTCTCCTCTAAATGATGAATAAAGGAAATTACAAAAAAGCCCAAAATCTGGCTTGCAGTTTCCAAGTTTGGTTATACCATAGCACAGTAAATTTTAAGATCTGCTCTGACCTGAAGAGCTGGAATGGGCAACTCTCCTCTGCCCCCTCACAAGGCCCAGACCACAACAGGGTGATGGGATTCTCTTCCTTTGTACAGAAGAAGGCATAAAAACATTATCCTTCAAAAGACTATAAAGTCTACTTTTCCCCATATAGAAACCTAGTATTACATTACTGCATGAACTAACAAGCAGCTTCAACCCAACTTGCAATCTGCCACCTGCAGAGCAGTGCCTGGTTCCTGCGGTTGCCCTCAGCTGGCACTGGTGTCTGCTGTGTTTGCAAGCTGGAAATACAGACCCCAGAGGCCTGGCTGTCCCTCACTGCATGGCTTGCACTCCACTTACAGCACTTCTGCAGGTGTATGCAAAACTATTGCCGCCGTTGCGTGCAGCCACTTGAGACGGGCTACAAACTTTGCACAGTTAAAAGCAGTCACATGAGATGTAAAGCAACCAGCAGGCCATAGCTGTGGGACAGATGGCTTTTCAGAAACAAAACTGACTGCAGTTGTCCAGATAACTGCTTGCTGAGCATCATGGGGAATTGTGCTTAAAAAGATTGTGTTAAACAGATGTTGAATAGAAGTACCATTCAAACACCCAACAATGTCTGGCAAGCCAGATGATGAACATGCTGAGCAAAAGGACTGCAAAGGAAAAAAAATATTTAAAAAAGAAGACAGAAACAGAATCAACAATTATTAGATGTTGATGTGTTAGATGCATCTATGGACAGTTTTGCAGTCTGGTCCTCCCCTTGCTCTGTTCACAAAAAAACTTCCCAGAATTAACAGTCAACATAGGTACACATATAACTTCTGGCTATGCACAAAAATTCAAGCTCCCCACAGTGTTGCTACACACATATTGAGGGTAATGAGAGAGGAAAACAACTGACAAGGCCTCTCTCCCAGACCCAGAACCCTGCCAGCCCTCCATGATGCCTGAAGCCAACTAGACTCTTATCTTGGCACAAACTGTCTAAAAGGCAGGGTGTACATGTGAACTGGTGTGATCTGTTCAGTCAGTTCAGACTTCGGAAAGCTTAAACCTGGTTAGTTATTGTATGTATAACAGCAAACTTTTTTTTCCTGTTGCTGAATTTCAGGGTAAGTCCAGTAAAACATTCACTCTTTCTCTCACCTATGCTGTTAATTGCCTGTCTATAATTAAATTGAACACAGTAGGATAGTAAATGACAGAACAGTTCAATGTTTTAGCCTTGCTGCCTCATAAAAGTACTAAACTGAGCTACATGCAATATCCACGTAGTACAGCTAAATGAACAATCTAAAACCAACAGGAACTTTTATATGGACTGATGGTCTTTGGCTTAGGCCCCTTCCAAACACTTGAGTTTTCATGAGTTACACTAGCTGCCACTTATATTTATTTTATAAACACCACATGCTAAGTGTAAATTGCATCGCCACCACCGCTGATTTCACCCCAGACACCTTTATACAAGTCACGGGTGGTGGAATCCAGCTTTAGGCTGAAGTCCAAGAAAGACCTTTCCAATGGGGTTGTATAACTGATGGGAGAGGGAATGGAGGGGTGTGTTAAATAAAATACTGAATCAACCATTATATGGAAGAGCAAAAGATTCAGTTTATCACAGTGTTATTAATTTGTTGCATAGGATATCTAACGATCGCCAGCACTGAGGCTGAAGAGAGAACCACCAAGGCCAGCCCTGACCAAAGCACACGCAGCCAGGTCATGTGGGTGGACAAATAGATTACTACATCAGCACTCACAGACCAGGTCCTGCTTTTCAATCATCTTTTGTTCCACAAATTTCTGCAGGAAAAAGGTGTATGATAGGGGAAAAATCAAAACAAGCAGCACAGGCTCTTTAGAAGGATGGGAGTGAGTAAGGGTGAGGTGAATGATGACTTTCAGAGTCAAGTAATTTTTTTTTCCAGGATTTCTTGCCCATCTCTAAAAACATTATAAAGGATACGTTGTTACTCATCAAGACCTTTTTCAGGTCAAAAGCAGAGTTCAAGGACCTTAAGAACACACACAAGAAAACAGAACGAATTTTGCCTGAATGGAGGCTTCAAAGTCTTAAATTAGTAATAATCTTCATGAATTTGCAGCTATATTCTGTAGACAGAATATACGTGAGTGAGCTCTTTCCTGCTTTATTTTAGGATATCTCTCATATTGGGCATTCTAACATTCAAAAAACATGTCCTGGTCATCCCGAGTTTTCAGTTGGTTTGTTTGTTTGTGTTTGGGCTGACCGCAGCAGTGCTGTCTCCAGAACTCCTCAACTCCCACGTACTTCACTGTGATACATTGCGGGTGCAGTTCAAGCACATCTCTTGCATTTCTGAGGTCACAGTGTCATACCCAGACACCGCAGCCTTCCCAGCAGCATCTGCCATCAAGTGTTTTGTAAATGCATTGTGCAGCACAGCCAAACAGCAAAGTAAAGCGCACAAAAAAAGAGGTTTGCTCATCCGCAGCTGAAGGCAGTATTTAGATGGGAATATGTTCCAGAGCAGGAATTACATTTTGTAGTTATGTCAGAGCTCAGCTCCTGTCCCTCTGTATTAGCATAATACAATAGGACAAATTTTATAATACAATAGGACCAACAGTGTGTGTAACAGTGGTTATGATGCCCTGGAGTCAAACTGTGGTTTCTTTCTATATATTCTTTATTTATACTTTGGTGTGTATATATACATACCTACATGTATATACATACAAATGCATATATACACATTTGCATGTGTATTTATTCCACTGTTTATATATTTTATAAACATACACATAGTTTGTACAGAAAAAAAATCAGGGAAATAATATTCCTAAAGCATTATATATGCTTTCCCCATGTAAAACCTAAACTTGTTCATTTCTTGAATATTCCTGCTGATATATTTAGCTTCCATCTGCTCCACAGAATAACCCTTCCCTTGCATTTCTGTGAAGTGATTGAGATCTGTCCTTCAGCAGTTGGCAGTAGTATTCCATTTTCTTGATTCCACAGAATACTGGAGGACACATCCACTGCACTGGAGAGCCCAAAACTGGACCCAGTACTTCAGATGTGGCCTCACTGGTGCTGAAGAGAGGGGAAGAATCACTTCCCTCAACCTGCTGGCAACACTCCTAATGCAGCTCGGGATGCTGTTGGTACCACAGTTTTGTGGTCTATCAAGCACTGCTTCCTTCCAGTTTTGCTTTTGCCCACAAGTTTGCTGAGGGTGCACTACAACATTGTCCCATCATCCAGGTCATTAGTGAAAATAGCCAACAGTATTTGGCCCCAGTACTGACCTCTGGGGCACACCCATGATGACCAGCCTCCAGATGGACTTTGTGCCACTGATCGTAATGCTTTGAGCCTAGGAATTCTGCCAGCTAAATCCACCTCACTGTCCACTCATCTAACCCTTACACCATTAGTTTGTCTATGACAGTATTATGGGAGACACTGATGAAAGCCTTGCTAAAGCTGAAATGAAAACATCCACTGTTCCAGTCATCACATTGTAGAAGGTTGCTATCCACTGTAAATCCATGCCGACTACTTCTTGTCCTTCATACAACTCCCGCTCCTAACTACGGTATATTCTCCCTAAAGACCCTCTATCCAGCTACTGCAGTGCTACAGAAGTGTCAGCTATCCCACCCCATCTGTGCAGACAAGGAGCTCATCTGCCATGCTCCAGACTCAGTGAGAGACCCCAAGCACTGCCAGAGCCACAAATCTGCAGACCTACACTCTCCCTCAGCAGCTTGCTCTGGGCTGTAGCCTTTGCTGAGTCAGGGGTAATCTCTCTGCTGGCTGCTGGGGACCCCCAGCAGCTCCCTGCCACTGCTGCTGAGCAGAAAAGCACTGTCAGCCCAGACTCTGGCCTCCTTCTGCACAAATTGCTGGCTGCATTCTGTGCTTGATGGTCGTACAGGGTCCCCTCAGCACCCACTGATGGGATTCCTGACCCTCCCTGGTTAGGATTCAGCTGGAACAAAACCTCAAAGCCCCTTTCTCATAAGAAGTATTTTGGTATTTATACCATCTACCATAGATATCACAAACTAAGTGAAAATTTTACCACCTGCTTCTCTCTACAGGTGAGAAAAGCAAGCAGTCAGAGTCAGTGATGCCTTAACATGTACATCTGGTTTACTCATTCAGTGATTTTTACTATCACCATTCTAATTATCACAGAGACAATGGTATCCATCAAGGACAAATTAATAACTCCACAATATTCTATTACTGAAAATACAGCTTCCCCAGACATAGAAAGAAATAACATATCTGATACCAGGTCCACAGTCACTAAGTACCTTTATGAATCTTAATCCATTCCCTTGGATATCAACCATACCTAAAGCAGCATGTGCCTCTTGCGTACAAGCAGAAAGAGGAAGGCCACAGTATTTTAAAGTCTACTTTTATCAATCTCATAACAGGAACACCATCAGACATTACACTGTACTGCGTAGCAAAGGACACCAACGTGTGTGTACACAAAGGGCTGCAGGGTATCTGATCTCCGCAGTCACCTAGATTGGCAGCACCTTTGTGTAGTTACAACTTTACACTGTTGATTTTCTAATAAACAAACACAGAAGATGTCTCTCTGACTTTTTCTTGCTCACCTGCAGGTAATTTTCCACCAGGTTCCATTTCAATTTGATGAGAAAGTCAATTACCTGATGAATCAAAAACCCCGGCACCCCCACTGCTGTTCCGATTAGCCCCATCAGCAGCCATCGATCCCACTCTGCTCTAGAAACAGGAAAACACAGTTACCTCTCAGATCATAGCACAGGACTCTTTGCAATGCTACCTCTCACAAACACGCAAGCTCCATTTTTAGAGCACTTTGATTATTAACTGTGACTGCCTGATCAAGAGGCTGTTCATGCCAATCTCTCTTTTAAAAGTGTACACTCAAT
Organism: Corapipo altera; assembly: GCF_003945725.1. NCBI lineage: Eukaryota > Metazoa > Chordata > Aves > Passeriformes > Pipridae > Corapipo > Corapipo altera. The sequence goes on along the minus strand of NW_020884879.1, from coordinate 7,078,256 downwards.
AAAGTTCTACCTTCAATAAAGTTCTACCTTCACGTGAAAGTCATTTTCATTTGGGTAAGGAACATTGTTCGATTTCTTGGGTTTGGATTTCTTTTTTTTAATATAGACGTAGCAGTGCAATCTGCTCTCAGGTGCTGTTTGATGTCATGTCAAAATCATTACATGACTCAGTAATTAAGCATTCTGTAGAGCACTCTGAATATGTTTCAAAGTAATCCCTGTTTTCAACTGCAAGTAATGCACTGAGCACCTATCATGTAAACGTGCAAACCTTTACTTCCAGTTTCTATCTTTCCTAAACTTCCACTTCTAATAAAAATCATGCACCAATAATAACGACTGATTTATTTCTAGTATCATCTAGAAGTAGAGCAGGCCTACTGAGATTCAAACACTATGGTTCTTCCGATTATACTAATTTATTTTTTTTACAAACTCCATTAAAATTAAAAAATTAATTACTTTTTAATTTTAATTTAAAAATTAATTGTATTTTTACCATTAATTGCAATTAACTTCAAGAAAAGTCTCAGTAAGAGAACATTCTTGCAAAGCTCTGCAAAGTCTCTTCCTCTTAAGCTGTATACATTGAGAAGTTAATGATTTAAATTTTTTTTTTGCATATTCAATAATCTGTGAAGAGCAAAGACATAAGCACTTACAAAAATGCTTTAAATTTCTTGGGCCCCTTCTACATTCAAAATATTTTCCTGTGTACAGAAACAATAAATAACATTTTCTTAATTCCTTCTGCTATTAGGCATCTGCCTGGAGTGTCCAAATTACACATAGCTTTAGAGGCAACTTAACAGTACTTAAGGTAAGTTTACCTGTATTTTTGTTGTTGTAGCCACTTTTTATTAAGTTTACTGTGTGAAGGCAAATAATCCAAACTCCTGTGGGCTATCAGGTGTTCTCTCTTGTCCTCCTTGCAGTGCTAATATGCTAACCTGCTTCTGCTGATGCTGCATTGACTCCTAAAATCCTGAGAATTAATCAAATCAGGCCCATGACCTTTTGCTATTAACACCTCCTCGTCACCATTTCCCATGTGTGTCCTACGGGAAAAAAGTGATGATATTACGGTGGCCTCCAAGAATCTTTGGGATGCCAGCAAGAATTACGTGAGCCCAAGATCAGTCTCCTTGAGACTGAGAGAGGGAGGAACAGGAAATCACATGAAGATGGAGTAGTTGTGGTGCAGTGATTGGCTGCTTTGTGTTTGGCATTGCCTTGCTGTGGCTGGGCATGAACACAGCACTGTCAGAGCAATGAAAACCTGCCCGAGTTGGTGCTCTCTGGTGAAGAAGAAGTCATTTTAAGTACAGACTAACCACTGCAGCAACATTATTGCACCAGCTTCTTGCTGACTGTTCAAAGGACAGGGACATTTAAGCCGTAGGGGCTTTGTCGTTTCAAAGAGATGGTTACTTGCTGTGCTTTGGGCTGTCCATAGCTCTTGATCCACTATTCTAATCACACAATTAAATAAAACAAAATCTAGACTGCAGTGACATTCAGTTAAACCCTGGATTTTCAGTTTGTTGCATAGGCAGTCTAGAAAAGTTTATTCTCTAACACAGTTACCTTTGAATTTACATGTCAAATTTCTTTTTAGATAGACAAACCCCATCTGCTAGACTACCAAATGTACTACAGCTTGGATACTTTACCCCTGGTACTTTGTAAATTGGCAGTTCAATCAGAGCAGAAAAACACTTGATGAATGTCAAGTATTTACTGTAAAGAAAAAGTAACATGCTGTGTGTTTCCCACCTCCAAGGCATGGCTTTCATTACCAAAGACAGAATAAAAAAGGATTTCTGCTGCTCTCCACTAACTGGCATTTGGACCAATTAGAAAAGGTCTCATCTCAAATAACCATAGAATCACAGGAGTATAGAATGGTTTCAGTTGGAAGGGATCTTAAAGATCATCTAGTCCTACCCCCTGTGCCATGGGCAGGGACACCTTCCACTAGACCAGGTTGCTCAGAGCTCCATTCAACCTGGCCTTGAATACTGCTATGAACAGGGCATCCACAACTTCTCCGGGCAACCTGTTCCAGTGCCTCACCACCCTCACAGGGAAGAATTTTTTTCCTAATATCTGATCTAACCCCACTCTCTTTCACTTTGAAGCCATTTTCCCCTTGTCCTGTCACTCCAGGTCCTTGTAAATAATCTCTCTCCATTTTTCTTGTAGGCTCCCTACAAGTACTGGAAGGCCACAATTAGGTCTCCCCAAAGCCATCTCTTCTTCAGGCAATGAGGGAACATAAGTAACTCCTGATTGTCATTTTTGTGAGTACTAAATGAAAAGAGGGAAGAAAAATCTTTACAGATTTTTCTGTAAAGAAATTGTCTTTATCTGTGCAAATTACCCAAAACCAAGTCTTTTGGACCTACGGTTTTGCAATGCTGAAAATTTCCTTGTGGCCCACTACTCACACTTCTCAAATGTAAGAAAACACGCCATGAAGGCAACACTGCCCAGGACAGGGAAGCACCTCCATGTCAGGATATAGCAATGGCCTAAATCCAATTTCTTATACCATGACTGGTGGTTTTTTGCCAACTCAATCAGGCATTTCATTCTATAGATTTCAAAAAAACTATGCAAACTGCAGACCTGGTAAAAATCAGTCTCAGAAAAAAGAGAAAGAGTTAAGAAAAAAATTGGTCTAGGTGGAAACCAAAGACTTCAGAAAAAAATTGTTGCTGGAAACTGTGTGAATGGCGAAGAGCGACACTAAATGCCCTAGAAAAGTTAATGTCACTTTCCTTAGATATAGGGAAATAAATGTACCTTTGCGACCCGTACACCATAGTGACCTTACCTGACAACAAATACACATTGTGTCATCAACTAAATCCCTCCAGTCAAAGGTGAATTGAGGAGTACTAGCAGGATTCTGACCCATTATGTACATTTGTTACATAAAAAGTGATAACTGCTTCACAAACTGCTTCACATAGAAACTCAGACCTTAAGTTTTGGGTTGTACAAAAGCTGGGTTTTACTAGTCCTATTCCAAGTTTAAAATGGAGCAAAAAAAAGCAGAGCCCAAACAAGAAAAGCAGGCAACTGAACAGAGCTCCTGGCTGGCACCCCACCACTGCTTCATTCAGGGATGTCCAGACTGGCTACCCTCAGGTCTCCATTTAGCCCACTTCTTTATTTCTGGAACATGAGATTTGTATGATGTTATTTTCTAGTTGTGTTAGATCAAACTGTTATATGTGAATAGATCTGGGTATTACAAAAATTGCAGCATAAACAGAAATACAAAATCCACTGAACAATATAGATGGAGGTAGGGGAGAAACCTTGAAACTAAAGCTACATTTCTAGGGGAAACAGATGAGGCCAAGTCACACTGCTCACAGACAACACTCATTCCATGTCACGATGATCTCTTACATAAGCAGGATGGCTGTTTTTCCTCAAACAGGAATACCATTCCCATCCATAACAGCATAAATGAGCATTTGCCTTTGCCCTCCCTCACCGCCAAAAAACCGAAGCTAACTCCTCTTCCATCAGACAGGAATCCAACTCAGTCTCTGCAGCAGCAGCTCAGCTGTACTGCAAATTCTCACAATCACCCACTCATGCATTCAAATTTTAAAAACCAAAATGGAGTAAGAATGTGTTTTCAAACTTTGACCCCTGATTTCTTCCCCATGGACTCCTCTATATTTCACTTAAACCCACCAGTACAGTCACTTATCTGAAATATATTTCACAAACCTCTGAAAAGCTGTGCACAAATGGTCAGGCTCCAAAAGCTGGATGGTGAAAAACAAGGAGAGATTTGAGATTGCTGCATCCCAGAGATGCAGGTTGAAACAACTCTATATAGGACAGACAAGGCCTTACAAATTACATATACACCAGGGCTTTGTTCATTATCTTACAATGAAACCTGAAGACATTATCGGAATACTTAAATGAAGAAGGCAAATGCAGACTGGGGCTGTAAAAGAATTCTGTACCACAAATTCTTCTGCTTAATTGTCCTGTCAGAATATAACCCAAAACCTATGCATTTTGGCTGTCACTGTTAAATACATTCCTCCAAAGACACGCACTAACACCTCCCAGTGCAGAACATGAGTTTTCATCTTTCTTTTGTAAAGTATTTTCAGTGGTGTATTATCACTTCTGTAAAGTCTGCATAAGGACTGTCCTGATTTCTGAAATGTTTTTATCTCCAAACATCACACAAAGATCTTTCTGCTTATTCAAGAGCTTCTGCAACTCAAGTTTTGCCACAGATAAAGACAATCAGAGGCAATGATGAAAAAATATCTTCTCAGTACCGAAAGATAAAATGCCCCCACCCATGCAAGGAGAGCAGAGTCCAGACTATGACCAGTTCCCAGGTTTTCCATTAACTTCTGACTTCTGCAAGGGGTACTACCTTACTTGAGTGTTCTTACCTCAACACAGCCTAACTTGGCACAGTTGCTTTGGAGACAAGGAGGGAAAGGAGTTCATCACCACAAAAAGCTAGTAGTACACACATCTTTGCGTTAAATGCTTAAAGGAGTCAAGTTATAAACTGAATTTTACTTAGCTGGGAAAGAGTTATGAAATACTAACACAGGGAAAAAATCATGCTTTCAAGCTGTAAGACCCCATTTGGGAAGCCACAGAGCTCCTTGCTCACCTCCCAAGCAGCTGCCATGTAGACCATGGAACTCCTCGCAGAACGGCAAGGGCAGAATAAGGAGGGTGGACAGACACCAGCACAGCTCCCTCCTCCTTGGTAAGCCTAAGCAGGCTGAGCTAGACTGCCTCCAGTTAGGACCTGGAAAGCAGCTCCCTTGAAACTAGAAAGATCAAGGATTGGATCACTTGATTGCTGACCTGGATTACAGGCAAGGTGTGTTGTACAGCAGAAATGCAGCTACCACATGATTATCTGTAGCTGGCCATTCCAACATAAAGCTTTGGGCCAGCCCAACAACTCCTCTCACAAATAACCAGGAAGAAGGAACAACACCATTTTATTTGCCTAAATGCTTTGTAAGAGTATGTGCATGAATGCATACACGTGTTCTTTATCCCTCAGAAGACCAGGGCGGAATAACCCCAACCAATACTACGAAAATACAAAATAAGAGTTGCTAAGTTACAAGCCAAAGCAAGCAAGAACTACCTACCAAACAGCAGTAGAGGTACAGCATGAATTTAATACCAAAACATTTGCCACTTGTCTTTAAATAGTACAGACATCAGATTTCAGCTATTACACATAAAAGCACCTACAACAGAACTCTAATTCTTGCTATGGTTGCACTACCTGAGCACAAATTACTGGTCACCCCTGTATCTAGTTAGCTACATAATGTAATTTCAGATGTTTAGTGGCAAGCATGTAAAAACAGGCAAATACTTAGCTGGCATCTCAGTTTTAAGTAGACAGAAAACCATGTATTTTTTGAATGGTGTCAGCAGTTGTACATGCTTAAATTACATTAATTCCTTCCCTCTCCACTGCCCTCCTGTCTTCAGCTACAGGCTTGTTAGTGCAGCACATGTGATCTGTCCATCTGTCAAGTAAAACAGTGCACCATTTTTGTTGGCTTCTGTTTTAATACTCGAATTAGACAGATATTACAGGATCATACAATCACAAAAATACAATAAAGCATTAGAGACTGAGAATTAATGTTGTTAACACTGCATGAATAACACACCGATTCCATACAAATCTGAAGGTCAAACTGAAGAGTATTTGAAATGCCAAAAGAAACAGTTTCCACTCCAAGGAACATGAGCAGTTCAGAATATATTATTCAACAGACTGAGAACAGGGTGGTAAAATGAAGAGCTTCCAAAGCAGTACTCTGTTCACAGCACCCCACTCTGAAGATCAAAACTATTTCACTACTAACTGAGGTGACACTCAAAGAGTTCAAATAATGAGTGTTTAATGCATAATCTGAATGACAGCTCAAGGAAGCAAATAATTATCATAGTCATTGAGTAAAGATATAAAGATATCACTAACTAAAAATGTCATGGCTATAAACTTTCATATTCAGTATTTCAAAGTTACAGTATTTAAGCAGTGAAAGTATAGTACTAACTTAATGTGAGAATTTTGCTACAAATGCACTGACTCATACATGTGATGCTGACTGTTTTCTGATAAGGCTGTAATAAATCTAATATATTGACAGGTTGGTAGTATCATACAATACAGTAGATGTAATCTGCAAATCTTCAGACAGCAAAAAAATGTACACATAAGAGGAAATGGTTTCAGAAAACACAAACCAAGATGACTTTGACCATCTCCATGAATCCTCAAACTGTGATGTTGTGGCAAGGAGTTATTTTAGATTTCTCAGAATCAGATGGTCCCAGAGCTCAAAATGCAACACATCACTCAGAGATGAGAAATAATGTTCTCTCACAAAACTGCAATCGAGCAAACAACAAACACTGGAGGAATCTGTCAGCCAGAAAAGGCAGGGGTCAGGGTTGCTGGCAATTCGCCTGATACTGTTACAAAAGCAGAGCTTTCAGTATAGACTTTTCTCATTAATAGTATTGACTCTATTAACTACACACATACATCCAAATCCAAAACTGCTGGTCACCAAACACTTAGATTAATGTGGGAACTAAAGAGCCAGCCATCAGTATCACACACTTCCATGCTTTTGGTTTACACAGCTCCTCATGGTGGCAAGTTTTGCCAAAACCTAAGAGAAACAAAGTCATCTCAACCTGCTGTACTTCACCACAATGTTTAACAATTGTAAACACAGGAATATTCCACCTTAAAAAAGTGAGAAACAAACAGAATTGGGTTATGTCCTGTCAGGTTGACTTAAAAGAGTTTCAAATGCTACATAATTTCCCAAAGTCATTCTGTGAAGCTCAACTCTCTCTCCCATATTAACCCAATTTTCACAACACTGGAAAGATCTGCTAGAAACAGTCTCTTCCATATCTTCATGACAACTTCACAGCTCTACTATTTAAGCTGCTCTCACCCTAATTGAAACAGCTTTTATTTCTGTGACAATTGGAAAAATACAGCAATTTTTTCACTATCTATTCTCAAGTCAGTGAGACATGTGTTTACCAAGTTTCTTCTCTTGATAATTTTTTATCAGTAGAAACCTCAGAGGGAAATCAAACCCCTTCCCCTCCCCCTTCCCATTCCTGCATGCTCAAAAATAATAATAGGATATAATAACAGTAATTAAAACAGCCAATGTGTTAAATCAGCATACCTACACATCTATAATAATCACCAGGGAGGAGAATAGGAACAAGCACAAATCAGCTTATAAAAACCTTCTTTGCAGTATGTCTGCACAGCCATTCGTTCAGTACTTCTGATTTAACAAATACAGAGTTTGGGGGTTTTTTAACCCAGACTCTATAGTTTATACATTATAAAATCATGTTTACATTTTATCCATACTGTAGATATTAAAAGCAGAAGGTTGGGATGCTGCTGTTAAGAAATGGTGAAAAGTCATAAATTAGTAGAGAAAACATGAATTATATCAAGAGATCCAAAGCATTCTTCCATTAAGTTATCCATTTATACAGTTTGGCACTAGTATAAATAATGAGAGGTTTTTATATTTATCACTATTTTGAAATGGTAAAGACTGAAAAACTTCATGGAACTGTTTGAATATGGAAATGCTATTGAGAGTCCACATATGATGTCTATTTTATAGAATGGAATTCACTGTACATTCACTTAAAACTTTTCACAAATTGAGCTGAAGGTACACATTCATTTAGTAAAAAAAAGCCAACAACAAAGTCACAAACCACATAACATTAAGGTAATGCAAAAACTTGCTACTTTAGCCATTGAATGGAGAAATCATACCTATGGAAGTTGAGAACACCTAGTGAAAGTTCTTTTGTGGGTTTTTTTTTAAAGCAGCATGTTATTTTCATACTGCCAGCATTACAGGCAATACGCCCTTCATACCTTAACCCACAATCAGTTGGGTCTGCAACAGAAAAGGTATAGCATATTGTTTCAGGGAATAAGGCCATCACCAGAACAGGGAACAGAGAAAGCCATCTACCACACTTGTTTCAATAGAGAAAGTTAACACAGATGGATTAACAAGTTTTAAAGCTTTCTTTTTAATTTATTATTAAATAAAAACTACAGACATTCATCATGTTCCTCCAATACCTCCCCATCTCAGAAATCTTTCAAGGCTTCACAAAAGAGTTCTGAACATATTATTTAAAACATTTATGAAAAATGTACTTTTTCTCTCTGCTTCAGATCTATCTGGAATTTTACTCACATAAAAGACCAATGGTAGTTTTAAGTCACCTTTTTCTGGTACAGTAACACATATTCAGACTTGCTTAGTACCAATTTACTGCTCCTCTAGCAGTTGAGACTAGCCACACCGGGGCAATCTGGCTGAGTTTTCAAAAACGAGAGGTCAGTATAAAAACAAGCAGTAGTCAGACATCCTACCTGTGTCTACTGAATGTCTACCTCTGCACCAAAAGATAGCATAAGAGAAGTGCAATCAATATTTTTAGGCCTTGAATTATTGTCCCAAAAGCTACTAAATATGAAATATGTGTCCACAAACTCACCATACAAGCAACCACGTAAAACACAAGTACTTGTCCAAATTATACAGTTGTTATTATTATAGTTGATCAACTGCCATAAGATGCACTAAAATTTTCCTTTAGGTAATGCCCTATACAATAAAAAAACATTTAGGAGGAATGTGCATTATGTATTTATTTCATAATAGTTGAGGGATTCATTCCTGGCTCTGTCTTGCTGGGTGACAAGTATTCTCAGCTTGCTTTCAGGAAGAGGAGTGTAATCAAGGCCGTTGGTACATTCACCTTGCAACATTTTCTGTACTTTATTATCCATGAGTAAGGCACATTATTTGTAATGTGGCTATTTCCATAAGCTTGCTCATTGTATCTTAATGTTTAACAAAGCATGAATCATACCGTCTTTGGTTTTTTTTCTTTGCTTCATAGAAAACATATCCCTCCCTCGAACAACCAAAACATAAGATCTTTGGCAATGCTCCAGAGCACAAAGCTAGTTTAAATCCCAGTCAGTGACCACCAACATGAAAAGAATTATATATTTAGAGCTTTTGCATTTTGTCCTTCACACAACTGGCTTCAAATGGTGCTCTGCTTTGCAAGTTGTACAATTATGGGTTTGAGAAGAAAAAAAAAATACATATTTAGTAACAATAGTAAATTCAAATCTTTCCAAAAGAATGTAACACAATTTAAATACTCATGAGAGGAAAAATAAAATTCTGACATCTCAGTAGGTTTCCTAAGAGAAACCACAAGAACATGAGAAAGCAAATTACTAAGTAAAGGTTGATCAGACATGGATACCTGCAAAACAATGTAACCTGTCTGAAGGAAAGTAAGCAGCCGTGCTTCAAAATCATCTTCAGGTAGTGTAAGAGTTTCGAGGATGCTCTCAACTTTATGCAGTAGTTGAAGACATTTTAAAATTTCATAATTAATTACACTTGGACTTGTTCCAAGTGTGAGCAAAATGGAAAACCAACACACCTAAAACCACCGCAGGAATATTTTTACAGTAATCCTTGTATTACATACTCCAGTGTCAGACATCAGGTCAATTCCATCCACGACCGTTTTTTCTTTCTGCAAAATGTATCTGCTCGCAGCTGGATATGCAGATTTTCACCAATACAAATGCTTAGACTGTTACGGGATCAATTTGCACCACACACAGCCAAGCCAACAACGAGCCCTTTTTTACCTTCTGCGAATAAGTCAGTCTCTTTAATTATGTTACCAACCATATAATAACCTATGAGTATTTCTCATTCTCTCAGTAGTTTATGTTCCCAAAAATTCACATCTCAGAACTGTACTGTTCCATTCTTTTAATTGATTAAATATAGATTAGCAGTGTTAGTGTAAGCAAAAAGATTTAATGGCATCAATATCATTCAAATTAAATCAAGAAAGAAAATGTTGCAATGTATGTCAGCCAAAAGGTCACAACTGATATGTTATATAAATACAGACACGAGGTAGCTGGCAGCTCTAAATCCACCAATCCTGGAAATGCCCAATTTGTCTAAAAAGCATAAACAAATATTAAATAAACCTTTCCAAAAAAAAAAAAAAAGACCACCTAGTTTATTGCTTTTAAAGGTTCACTGTTTCCATCAGAAATAGGCAAAGGCTTATCAAAGAAAGTTAGCTGGCTGTTGATGGCTTTCGATTATATCATTTTTTTCAAAAGAACCACGAAATAGAACTCTGGATGCAAATTGATGACTCACTCCCAATGATACATATTCTCATCAAAATGAACAAAGGCTTGCATTCTCCGAGTTGGGGGGACAGAGAAAGAAGGCATAATATCCAAAAGAACATCATTAACTACTTGCTTATGACAAATCAGTAACAGAACTAAAACCAGCGTTCCCACCAGACAGAATACATTGAAAACAACTGCAGGAGAGGCAGAAAGCATTCTAGCAGTGAAAACAGTGTCATCACGGCATATGAATCACGGAATGCACATGAAAATATGATGATCTGTACCACAGGTGTAGTGGGTTTTTTTTAAAAGCTTCCTGAAGTTTCTTTCTTGTGTGTTTCAGAAAAGGCAAAAGTGGAACAGACAAGAAGAAAGGGCAAGAAACATAAAAGAGGAAAAGATGCAAGAAAGCAAGACAAAGGACCTAGAACAGACTTCAGCAATGTGGTCTGAAAACTGCTTAGAGGTTAAGGAAGCAGAATGAAAGTTATGCTCATTTCTCAAAAGAATATGGAGGGGAACTAAAGGGGATGTGCATAGGCAAGGGGTTTTTCCTTGTTTTTATTTTTAGTTTGGTTTGGGGGTTTTTTTGAAATAACATATATATACACACACACACACACACAGAGTGCAAGTTTGTCTAAAGAAGTGATACTGCAGATGACAGAACTTACTCCCCTGCAACAAATGGAATTTCTTGACCTCTCAAGCAAACTAAACATACAAAAGTGATAAGGACAAAAGGTGCATGTAACACCAGCAGCAATATTATGTTTGGCTTTCCACTACTTCTGCAATTTACTGTACATATATTACATCACTATTATAGAAATGGCACAGCCTCAGACACTTTCCACATTTTATTTACATTTTAAGACTAACTTTAATCTCAATCACATATCCATACATTTCCTTTGTTTCACTAAAACTTAAATGCATGGTTTATTAGAACAAAGACTGTAAACAAATATTTGTCATGTCCGATACATGTAACACAGGAGCTGCTTAACAGAAATTAATCCCCCCACTTTATAAATACAGGTATCAAAACAATCCTGAACATACTTTGTGACACTACTAGTAGTCGGCACCCACACCCTTGCAAAATTAAAACAAGATGAGCAACGGTATTCACTGTACCTGCTACCTTAAAACAAATTTAATTGCAGCTCTTTTACTAAGCAAGATGGATAAAGCATGCCATTTATATTTTGCCTTCTCCAGAGATTATTTTCAGTAACATATATTATTCCACAGCAATCTGACACTTTCTGTCATGCTTTCATCTTGTAAAACCTGAATTCCAAGTTTAGGCTATTTCAGGCTTATGCTTAAATGACAGTGCCTCGATAAGAGAAAAAAAATAATTGTGCTGCCTTTTTTTCCCATAGTGCCTGAAAACATATTGGGCATACATATATTATATATTCTTACAAATGTCCAGGTCATGTATACCAGCTGAAATTCATTAATGTGTGGGTGTTTGCATTGTGAGATTTAATCAAGACATTAACATGAGTAGAAGGTTGTTGTTTTAAGACAGAAGTTTGAGAATCAGCTAAAATTAATTATTGTAAGTTTGTCCCTCTGGAGGTTGTGGAAGCTTCATATTTTCTTTGGACATCATTAGACGTCTTAGCTCTTGAAGTACAACTTTAATGCTATATGAATTTTGCCATTTTGCTAACACTGGTATGCTCCGTGCATCCACCTGGGAAAAGAAGAAAGAAATCTAAGTTATGATGGAACATAAAATCTCTACATAAATAACTGTTGTTGACCTAATTGCTCTAAGAAACGTTCTAAGCATTCCCTGACACTTTCTCTGTGGCATAAAGTCCCTGTGTTCATACAATATTTTAAGGAAAACAATCACATACTTACACACAAATACAGATTCTGTAATGAAATCCATGCAGGTGGACCCTTCCATCTGTGCTGCTACTAATATTAGTGAGAAGGAAAGTAGGGAGGGAGGAGGGCATCAGCAACCGGTTCACTGCAAAACTGGAGTTGCTATTTAGTAAAAGTTATAGGGTTTTTTTTTCAAATTACCCCCAAAAAAGAAACAAATAACCACCTTCACTATGCTAATACAAGCACCTGGGTATTCCTCAGTTCTTTAAAAGAACCTGCCACACAAGAGTCCGTAGAATACTTTTGTAAAGGTACATTTCCCTTGTTTTTTCCTCACTACAAGTATTGTTAGTGATTTATTTCACATTGCTATTACATGGTGCTTCTGACACCTCTAGAGTCGCTACATATACTAAGAAATGTCTTGAAATACTGAAATAACTGATCCATAATGCCTGGACATTTCTTAGTTCTTTGCATCCTTCTTACAGTAAGTCATCTTACGGAGCCGTGAAGATTACTGTACATCACTTACCAACTTGAATATGAACTGAAAGGAAAGGACATGGGACTTCTCCTATGCGTTTATAAAACCTGTGGGACAATTTACACAATTATATTATAACAGGGAGGTTTCCATAGGAAAGTCAGCAATTGAAAGTCATCCTGGGAATTGTTTTGGCAGCAGGTTAAGTCCCAGCCTCTGCACAGAGGAACTTAACAACACAGAGGGGTCTACAGTCGTGCAATTGCAAAGCAGGCCCATGGGCAGGAATGGGGCTACTGAATTCCACTGGCAGAGCAGCATGGGCAGCCCACATGGCTATAAAAGTAAGGGAAACCACTGGTTTGTGATTTAGACAGCATAAAACATCAGGAAGTTTCTTATTCCATCTTAAGTGCAAGCTGAAAGAAAAAACACTTGTAATCAGAAATAAGAATGTTAATACAGATGTCTTATTTCTAGATTATTCGAAGTGAGGCTATTTTCAGAACACCGGATGAGACTAAACCTTTTTGTAGGAGGAAGCTGGGGCCAAGGTTTAACAATGTGCTGGCCTGGGCAGCAGTACTAACCCAAGAAACTTCTGCTCCCTCTCACTAGTCACTTGTTCATTTAACTGTGCTACTCCCTATCAGCTCAGGTGAACCATGCAATGTACGGGGAGCTACTTTCTGAACTGAACTGACGGAACCAATCCAGTTTAAAAAAAACACCTTGGAAAGAAGTCTCTAAGTAGGATCCTTGATCTTGTTCACAGCTCAGTACTAAAAAGCATTTCTTTTCACACAAATAATGTTCTGCTCAGAATCTGGAACCCCTTACAGTCAGTAGAGTTGCCTAAGACAGCATATCATCAAACTAGAGTATGAAAGGCAGACAGATTACTTAATAATTATTGCAAACATTTAATAAATTAGGAAGAAAAATAGCATCAAAAGAAAAGCACTATTATGCAGAAGCATCATGCCATTTTAAAATACACAGGTGTATGAGCTAATACAGAAAGGTTTTGAAAGTTAACACTGTAATTCCTGTACTATTACTACTTTTTTAAAGGAGTATTTGGTTTAGTGTGGTAGATAAGAGTCAAAATGCCTGGAAAGGTAGTTGTTCTGGGACTACAGAAATGAACATCAATCTTCAGTCTGGCCATTCTGTTTTAACACCATCTTCCTTCTCCTTCAACTTTGCCTTTGTAGGCTCCCTCAAATCTGTATATCTGCCTCATTTACTGCACATAGCAGTCAGTCACTACTGCTGTTCAATCAATACAATACTACATAGACTGGAACATGAGAGCTGACCACTTATAAGTTCCTCCTGCTTGTCTTTCTTGACTGGGAATTTGTAACAACAAACTCACAGACTGTAAATTCTGCTTTAACATTGTTATGGTTGTTTTCTGACTAAAGACTGCTGCAACATGACATTTTCGTTGCTATTTATCTCAAGTCTCTTTTCTGCAAGTCACCAACTTCTTTCATAACATCTTGCAGCAGTGAAGATTTTGGTTCAGGTTCTGTTTTCTCTGTTGCAGAATTGATTTCCAAGGTGATTCACAATAAACTCACTTTATGAAGAACAATGATAAGACATTTAAAAGAGTGACACAAACTGTGTTCAAATCGCACAAAAGCATTAGGTAATATTCAAATACGTGCCCTGGGACACAGTGGGAGACATTTGCATTGCGTGCAAACTGCAATCTGAAGATTACTTTATTCTGGGAGTAGACCACTGTGAAACCTTAAACAATAGCAGGAGAAGCAATATGTATAATGCATCATTCTTTTCTAAACAGTTGAAAATAAAACAAACTATTTTACACAATGATGCAAAGTATTCAGTGTCTACAATGCTCCAAATAACTTCAACAAGTAGCAAATGGTAACAAATGTCTACAATAAACATACTCAAAGCAGTAACTGGACAGCAGCTTACAGAGTTGTAGCTGACAGCGTCCCAAGTGATTTTAAAGGAAACAAGTATTTCCAGCTGTAAATGGTATCTAAATGAACAAAAGTGATTGCAAGTCCTTCAAGACAGACTGCTGAAGAGCGCTCTCAAAGATGGAAAAATCAGGCAACCTCAAAAGACATTGGAAAATAAACAGCACATCAGAATGCAATCTGTGTTTTATCAGTATGGGATACATAAGTGTCCAAGAGAAAAGACCCTACAGCATTATGAATGATAACTTAGTTTTACAACAGTAATGCCATTAATACATAAAGGCATTTTGTCCAGCTCTACACAAGTACTTGGATTAGCTTTTCTGACCTTAGTAATATAATTCTGAATACAAATGCAGCAGCTCCATAGGCAAACTGAAAAGAAAACCACAAAAAACTTGCAGATAAGAAAGATAATGTAACAGGGTGCCTTAGAACACCTAAGTTAAGTCTTTTGAGATAAAATACTCCTGAACTAGTCCTCTCCTTTCCTGCACTAAATTTATCAGACAGCGATCGCTAAAGATACGCTGCTGACAGAAAAGTTACTTACAAGCAAAACTCCTCTCTCAGAGAATAATCAATCAAAAAGTCAATAAAGTTGGACCTGTCAGTATTAATAAATTCATTACACACACATACTTTTCATGCAAAGTGTAAAAGGGATTTGTAAGTCAAGAAGGTTGAGAACCACTGCCAACAAGGCAGTATGAGACTACTTTCCTTAGAGCCCCAGTGACTAGCACTTATCCACCTTTCCCCTCCACCACTCACACTCTAACTCAACAGAAATTATCACCCTCTAAACTCACAGGGGGGTCCTACTTTTCCTCAGGTGTTAATTGGCACACATCTCCTGTAAAGCCTACCTTAACAACGTTACAAATGTTTTGAGCATGATCTGCAAAGACACACAATTACAGCTGCCATTTCTCTCATGTCTCTTTTCTGCAAGTCACCAACTTCTTTGTGACATCCATAAGCAATGTGATCAAAAGCTGGCCACATGTCAAAAAATAGGGCGCATGGAGAAGCACGGATAGTAGAACATGTCTGAAGATGAAAGCCTGCCATTCGTTCAAAGAATGCAACAAACGACTTGTGATCTAATAAATGAAAGATGACCAGAAAGTGGGAGAACAGTTTGAAAGAAACAAGAAGAAACTACCAGGAAGCAGCAACATGAACTGTTCTGGGATGCTGAACCCCCTTTATCTCACAGTTTCTCTAATGAGCACAAAGGCAAAATAAGATTAAATGCAAGCCACTGGGACAATTGGCACATTAAGGATTAGGTAATATATGTGTTTTAGATTCATTACTTATGAAAACTTTTCATTAAAAATATTATTTAGTCCTATTTAAATTCATTTTTAAAAAAAAAGTTATGCATTTGCATAGCAAATCCTTCATATGATGCACAAGTTTATAGAACTGGTGAGGAAAAAATGAATGAAGGTTTTGTATAAGATTTGAACTTATTAAAATCAAATTTTCTTGTAGCGATGACTCAATTTTTACAGTGCTTTCAGAATGACCAGGTGGATCTCCTGTCACAGTATTCACCCTCAGCAAGCTGAGGAGCACAGACTTCTCCAAACAAAAGCTCAAGTCAACTGGCTCAGTAAACATGAGCCTTCAGGCTCTACAATTCTGAGATCCTGCTTCCAAAAACCAACACCTACACTCTGAGGCAGGTAGAGATGAAGAAGGAAGGGCATGCTTCTCTACCAATTCAGAGTCATCCATGTTACTAGGAAGAGGTACAAAACCCACATACTATAAACACGTCAAAAGCTCTGCTGCATTCCAAATTGAAAGTTTCTGCTAATGACAATGCAATAAACACATAAACTTAGGCAACAAGCCACAGCTGTGATGAAAGGCATCTGTTGACAGATAGTAATTTTGACAAGATCTTCAGGCAGAGTAACATTGTTGGCTACATAAAAGTATTTTCAAAGTAATTTTAGATTATTTCTGAAGTGTTAGTGCACTGGCTTTGGATGACCAACCAGAACACTACCATAGCTCAAAAGAACCCTTGAGAACCTCTCCCTCCACTACAGTCATTTAGAAACTTAAAGTTTCACATTTCAGTACTATTAATTACAGCAATGAAAGTCCACCTTTCTTTTAGTTTTTGCAAATTATTTAAAATCCAAAGATGGTCTTTGACTCCTCCCTAATGTAACCCTAACCCAGTTACTTTGCATTCACTAAAGGCAAATGTACACACAGACAAGTGTGATATGTTATTGCATTTCCTGCTGATATATGTATATACCACTGTAAAGGCAAGACAGCTCACACCTCCTTTCACTGAGCAATGGGGTACCTCAGGCTTACTCACAGGATTAAAGTACTTAGTGACTAGCTGAGTAACAAACTTATTTGAGCTGCTGCCATTGCTCACGTACATGAACTCATCCCATCTTAAGTGCAGGATCAGTGCAACTAACTTATTGCAAACTGATCTTTAAAATGAAAGCGATTACCATCTATACCAAAAGATCTTAAGACTGAAGCTCAGAATCACCTTGGATCTGAATAAAGTCAGTATAAAGAAAACAAGTATATAAATACACCAGTTCATTAAAGGCGAGTTAATACATCGGGATTGAGTCTCATCAGAAACAACTTCCATTTTTCATTAATGGAAAAAATCTGAAAAAGTTTGTAATATTCCTGTTATAAATCCCCTTTTGTAAAAGTATTACAAGGGAAACATCTACACACAGCTTAAACACTAATTGTTTTCCCATTCAAAACTAAAACTTTCATTTTCATTTAAAAGAAAAAACTGTCTCAGTACTATAAATAATGCTTGTCTCATTGATAAGCCACTAAGAGCCACAAAGATTTGAAGTAGTAGGCCACAAAAATTCAATTTAAAACAGTACTTATATTATAAAAATTAAATATGAAAACTCTGTCCAAAATGCATATTCCTCACCTGAGTTTTTCACAGAAATACTTTATAATATAAATTAAGAACATGGTTGATCTTACCATTTCAACTTACCATTCCATTGGAATTATTTATTCCATTCATATTAATTTTAGTTACAAATCTAACTGTAGGAGGTGCTTCTGGATATTTAGGTCCACACTCTACTTTCAGACTGTATATTCTGTTTTCATAGTTTGTCTAGAAGGCAAAAAAACAGACTAATGCACTTTACTGAACGCTAAATATTACTGATTTTTTAAAAAGCAGAGTAAAGGCGAGAAGAATAAAGTTCAAGAAATATGAAATAAATATAAATTTGTTAATACTGTGTACAAACTGAAGATCTTGGATTACTGACTGATACTCCACTGTTTTATTGATGAGTTCAGGATTATGTGCAAATTATACTACCTATTGACTATTCCATACACAAGTTTTAACACAATACAATTCTTTCTTTACATCACATTTGCTCTCATCCTTTCTACCCACCTGCATTCTCAAAACAACATTGGAATAGTACAGGGCTGAGAGAAATCAATAATCTTTAGGAAAACTACCACTTTCTCCTGTAATGAAATATCTAACACTGCAAAAAAACTGGAAATGGAGAAAGATGGATAACTCAAGATACAACCAAGAACAAGATAAAAAAAGGATCTGCAAAAGAAACATTCTGCAAGTAATTAACACTATGGAAAATATATAAGATGCTTGGTTTACTGGAGGATTTATGAACTTTGGACAATAAAGTGACTGCTAGCTTGCAGATGTCATTCCCGAGTGACCAGAGAGCAGATAATTCTAAATGCAAGTATATTTTGAGAAAGTCACATTAAAATTAGATATGGTTCTATCTTTTTTAATCTTTTCAAGTAGACCATGCCAAGGATCAGTGGCTTTGCTGGTCACTGATGCACACACTTCTGTGCTCTAACAGGAAGATAAAGCAACTTTCTACACCTGTCTTTCTATTGGCACAACAGATACAGCCAACACGAACCAAAAGCAGTAACATGCCTCTGAACTTTCCAAAAGCAGCATCTTTAAGCTGTTGTGCATCAGCCAGCCATCACTCCAAGTAGAAGTATCAACCACGAAGCCAAGTTACCAAACCACAGTCCACTCTGTGGTCAATTAAAAGGCAGAATGGAAACAGGACTACTAAAACACCCTAACTAAACCACCCTAACTGTGTACCATAATTTTGAGAAGGCATAGAAACTGAGCAGCAAGTGGGTCAGAAAGAAACAAGGCAATACAAAAGGTTTTCTATGATTCTTTCCCATTACTGTGAGGGTGGTGAGACAATGGAACAGGTTACCCAGGGAGGTTGTGGATGTCTCAACCCTGGCAGTGTTCAAGGCCAGGCTGGGTAAGGCCTTGGCAGGATTGGGGGGGGGCAAAGGGGGTGCTGGGACTAGATGATCTTTAAGGTCCCTTCCAACCCTTAACATTCTCATTTTATGATTAAAAGCTAAAGGCCCAATACAAGTCATCTTGTCCTGCTACAGGTAACACAGCTGGTAGCACAGCAAGAAAATATTAACAAAAATTCTCATTATTCACTCAGCTAAAACAATTTACTTTCCCATAGAGGGATACTTTTTGTTATAGTGGAAACAGGCCAAAATGTATATATACTGCTCAAAACTCTGAAAAATTCCAAGAACAGCACTCATTCTCATTCCCTTATTTGTATCCAGGTGGCTTCTCAATTTTGCTGAGTTTATCAAGTCATTGTTTTACTGGGAGCCAAGCATCCCTTGTCAGCTTCCAAAAAAGCCTAAAGCCCCATTTTCTGGGGGTCAGAAAAATGTTTCCTTCAAATCCAAAACAAATCTTACCCTCCTCCACGAATGCCGGTCACCTTTCAATTGAAGCAAGAAAAAAACCCTGATAAGCAATTTTTGCACAGCCCTAGAGAAGCCACCTATGAGAAGAACTTCATGCTGTGGACAGTATCAATAACTTACTCTGTGTTTTGCCTTACTGCACCACCTGTGTAACTCAGTCAATTCAAAAACCCACCCATCTTTTACAAACACTGAAAGTGGATATGCAATTCCTCTCAAGATGCCATCACCGGCTTGGGAACTGGTGGCTTCCACTTTCTACAATCACTGCGTACTGCCAGCCATTCTATCAGCAAGACTGCAAGTCCCTGATATGGTACAAGATATTATCTGCATGCATTCTTTCTCATTAAAAAAATAAAATGACAGAAATACAAATTGACCAGAATTAACAGCGCATACCAAACTCGGTTGAGTTCGTTACTTTTTTAAAACAAATGGGATGCTATACAATAATCACTCCCCTCAAAGATATGGAGTAGTCTACCTTAGGTCAAATAAGAAACCAGTCACAGGCAGTTCTGGAGGCTTTTTGGAGAGTCAGGAAGACACTACTTCAGCTAGCTCAAATCTGAGAGTTCTTATCCAAATCCATAACACTACAAAGTTTCTTCAAAATGTATTCAAACACTGATTCCACAGAAGTTAGCATCCAAAGCATACAATCATTATGCTTATATTTTAAATTTGTCCTCTCCCACTCAAATCTTAGGAGCTCACAACAATTATTCAAGTGTTCATAACAGTCTGCTGCAAGTTGGAACTAACTGACTTCGAAAAGGAGCTTGAATTACACTGAATCTAACTCTGGAACTCTGTTACTCTGAAAGGCACTGTCTTCACTGAGGCCAAGTTCTGGTCTTGGTTCTTGTCCTGGACAGTTGTTTCAACAAGCCCTGTAGCACGGAAGCATCCACAGACAGTAACCTCATGCTAGCAGTGAAAGACATATGCTACTTAGTCATTTAAAAGTCTCATTTACACACTGAACGTTTGTATCATATTGCAACTCATGAGAAAGTGCGCCTATAAGTAAAAGTGTCTCCACTTGCATCTGATGAGGCAGATAGATACAAGAGATGATTACTTCTCTTGCAGGTTTTATCAATCTAAATGACATTCTACAGAACTTCAAAGGTCAGAAGGATTTGAGCTTTGTGCATACACTTTAACTATCAGAGGTAATTAAAAGCCGCTTAGTCTTCAGGCGTGATTCAACTGAAACACTGGCAGTGCTATACTGAAAGACTACTTGATAAAACTTGTAAAAGTTGAAAATATATTGCCAGTTTACTACAAAATTGAAACTACCAGGCACATATGACAAACTGTGGAAAGACAGCTATCTGTTTATTGTATTATTGGTGTACACTTCCGTGCAGTAATAGTGGAAATACAGAATGAATATATTCCTAACAGTAAAATAAGTCTCAAATCACAAGTGGCTTTTACAGCCAGCTGCAGAAACAGGGAAGGCTAGACTGAAAACACTAACATGCCTGAAAGTGAAGAATTCTAACAGGAATATATAGCATTTCTACAATTTCATACATTGAATTTCAACTAATTCCTTTATGGTGTAGAAAAGTAACATTTTTTTGCATTTTGTATTGCCTACAAACTTATTAATCCATCACACTTACCCTCGGTGGCCCAATAATCATTCCCGTCCATCTGGTGAGTGTCATATCTTCATCATCTTCAAGGCCCCAGCTTACTGTGCCATCACCTACTCCCTTCTGCCCTTCTTCAAGTTCTTCCAACAAGCGAAAATTACGAGGTACTTTAACTAGAGAAAAGGGGAAAATGTAATTCTCCTCACATTAAGGAAAAAGGAAACAATTTCATTGCTTTTATATATTACACACTGGCAACTGCTGAATATATTTTCAAAGTCAAATGAGTTCATTTAGCACTCAGATTGCTTTGAAGTAACTAACTGCTTCACTGGAAGGTAGTTACTACCAATATAAGCCATAAAAGAGAAAATAAGAGAGCTTTCTTTAGTTTGAGATGGCTTAATTCAGATCTTCTTTCCCAAGCACAGTACCATTTAGAAACAGTACATTTCAAAATCAACTCACTGTCTGTCAAGTTCTAATCAACTAGAATCCACATAAAATTGATATGGCAATTCTACTCAAAAAATAATTACAGAATGCAACATTTAAGACAGATTATCTTAATAAATGTAAACTGTAAGAGAAAGATTGAAACATTTTCACTTGAGCTATTTTTTAAAAACCCAACAAAACACTCTAATATCTGCAAACAAACTGAAAATCAAGCATTTTTTAATCTAGTGATTAATATTGTCACTTACCAGAGGAAAAAAAATAAACACGGAAACACTGATTAAGTTGTTAGAGAGAGATAATGACACATTCACAATAGAATTTGAAGATGTACTGCCTTAAAAGAGAGAAAACTAATATACTCACCAAATTATAGTTACTGGATTTTTATTATTATACATGAAAACAGGCAGATACTGATTGGTATTAAACAACTGGATGGTTAATTGCTTTACATCACAGAAGCTAAAATGGTACTTCAGCACTGATGTAGGGAAAAAAGCTAATTAACACTTGTGTCTGCAATCATGGAATGCTTTTACTTTCAAATAAAATACGCACAATGATGTAGTAGCCATATTATAATACCATAAGACTTCCATTTTCTCATAGTTGCTTATAGCTCTGTAATCTTTCTTACAGCTACTTACAGCTGAAGTTCTTTCCATGATTTTTACTAGAGATCTTTTCTAGTACTGGAAGAATCCAGGTGCTCTATAAAACTAAAACTTAAGCCTGGGCACACGCAGTGTTGTTAGCAAGTTTGAAAAAGATGGAGGTCAAAGAAAACCATTTTTCATATCCATTATTCAGTCACTGGGATTTCAGGTTCTACATTACCTAGTCTGTATTCCAAGCAGTCTCTATGAAAGAAAACTAAGAGCAAGAGTATACATTATTTAGTCAATATGCAGTATATGGACCAGGACAGATACACATACCTTTCAGCAAACAGCTTATCTTGCTTAACTATGATTTCTCTTATATTATGTTTAAAACTTTTTTTTTTTCAGTCACACAGACTAGGGAGATGTTCCTAAAAATTTCAGAAACTATTGTCTCCAAGTTCTCCAAATTCCCATCAGAAAGCATTAAGAGTATATATTGTCAGGACAGTGCAAGGAAATTAAGTCATTCATGTATGGCCTCACCTTCCTGCTTTGGTATTGCCACTCATTTGAGCCCATAATGAGGTACTTCTGCTTGCTAACTGAGCAGAAAATTACACATTTTGGTTAGTCTTCTACAGCTTAACAAATCAGCCCAGCTCACAGAGAGATCTGTCAAGTACTAGCATTAAAGTGCAGTCATGGCAGCAAAAACTGAGACAACCTCAATGTAAAAATATATAGAAGCTTATTTTTACAGATAACAGTTCACGTGCTACTACCTGCAAGCACTAGCACAGTACATCAAGGAGCAGATCACTTCTCAATACTTTGACACAGATCCTTTTAAAAACCTTCATTTAAATTCATTTGCCCATTCCTGACTTCTGATGACTTACGTATCTAATTCAGATCAGAGACGAGAACTGAGAATCATGCTTCTATCACACTATTATAAAGCACAAAGTTTTTACTTCTGCTCCAGATTCATACATTCTCTAGAGTTGAGTCTACCAGCATGATAAAATTCTACTTAACTTCTTATTTTGCATCACATGACTGAATAGCTCCTGATTGGTATGTGGAGCCTCAAAAAACACCCACAACAACCCCCGCCCCCAAACCCCATGTACTTTAGCATCCAATCATTACCTTAAACTTCTCCAGTGGCTGCTCAGACTGCAGAACTTCTGATTTACAGTTTAGCTCTTTAAAAACCACATAAAAGATGGTACCAAACAGTTTCTTTCTGATCACCTGTTATCACCTTTCAGTACAGCTGAGATGACCCAACTGCTCATTGCCTGGAGGTTCCATGCCTTCTCCCAGAACTCTGTTGTTCTTGCACTAACCAGACTCCTCTATTAGCCAAATTGTCACACCAATTTAGCAAAAAGCTGTTTTTCCTTCAGGCAAAAAATCAAATCCAACCAGTTAATCAATGGAATTGACTCAGGAAGAAAGATCAGCAAATACCAGAGCTGACTGCTGTGTCTCCTCAGTGCCATCCTTTGCAATACCATGGGTGTGGGGACAAAAAAGCTTTCTTTGACAAAAAGCCACTGGACTGATTCAGTTGTTCCATAAAATTGAACTCAGCGTACCAAACTGTAGGAGATGACACTTACAGGAAAATAAGAACCCCTTATGGCTAACTGACCTGTGTTCATCGCATTTTTTCCACTACAATATCTGTGCTCACTAGTTCCCCTAATTGCCCAAGGGGAGAAGGGAAGGACTTGGGAAATCTCCAGAGCATCTCCAGAAAATAACTTAGATCTAACTGAAAAGAGACAAACATCTTAGAGCAAGTGCCAGGCTCCTCAAACTAACATTCTTATCAGTGCTTAAACTAGGTAGTAAAACACTGTTCTGAAGTTAAAAATAAGAGTAAAACCACCTAGTGTTAAAAAAATACACCAAAAAAAGCCCCATCAACAATAACAAAGCATACCACCCTAACAAGATTCCAACTCACTAAAAAACTCCCAGAAAAAAGAATCTTAGTTCTCAATTATAACTGGACCAAAGATATGTTCAAAAAGGTTCTCTTTCAGAAACTTACACAGTCCTACAACATTTGAGTCAACAGTGCATACACAACTTGTAGTTTTGTCTCTAATCCAGCACTGCTTCTAGCACAGCTATTTGCAATGACAGACTAAAGCTCTCCATATGAAAATAGAGATGGGCTCATCCAGATGAGGAAACAGAAAAAAAGCAACACGCCCCTAGCCTTCCTTCCCTTTATCTGCAAAGCTCACCTCACTGTGGATTTTACTGACAAATAAACTCCTGATTCACCTGCCCCCAAACTGTCTCAGGAACTGTCAAACAACTTTTACCAAATTTTCACAAACAGTTGAAGTAAACATGTTTCATTTACACAAACAAAACAAACAACATTCACTCATGCTTACATATACCAATGGTTTTTAATTTAAACATTTAATCATGAAACTGGACTATAGAAACTGGTACCCATTAGAACTCCATGAAATTATCAGTTAATTTAATATTTTGGATCAGTAAGAAGAGAATAAAAGCAATAAAGGTAAATAAAGACCTTAATTTAAGCATGAGGGCCTATTTTCATACATATGGAGCTACTTCAGACATTACATTGTAAACTACCAAATTAATAGAAGCAGGAAATACATTATCACAAAACACAAGTCAGAAAAGAAGTTAGAGCTCTGCTTTTATCCAGAATCTGTATAATTGGGGGAAAAAAAAAATCAGGACAAAAAAAAAAGGAATCTTTAGTATCCATTAGCAGGACCAAGAACTTTCACTGGAGCAATAAAGGTGAATTGCCTGAATAGACCTGTTCTTGCTAAAATGTCACGCCTCAGTTCCACAGTTGGTAATGTCACATCACCCATTAGTACAGAGACTTAATCAGCATCAAGACAGAACACACAATCGCACTTATGTCAAATCTGACGGAACACACTGGATATACTAATCACATTTTTAAACAATTCACATGGACACACTCCTTCAAACACAGCTGAGAGTCCGAGCTCCCCACACATCAAATGATTCCTTGCTGTGTAACAGGTAGGAGTGGGATAACCTACACTCTTCTCCCAGCAGCTTATAAAAGGGAACAATAACCCTCATTATTCATAGACTGGGTCAGAGCCTAAAGTACGAGGTCTTCTGTTACAACCAAATCTATTTTTTTAGAATAACTGTCTACTACAATATCCATACCAACATTCAGTTTATCTTAAAATCTCCCTTAGCTCTTGTCTTCAATCACTCCTGAAAATTACATCAGTACCAGGACTCTTTTACCATAGTTAAATCAGCATACTCCACACTACCAACACTCCCCAAGACAGCTATAAAAACAAATCCTAATACAGATGCAAGAGCAAGCTATATCAGGAAATTATATGTCAACACAGCTAGGATACTGTCAGGGATGCTATTCTTCCTGATGGAGATAGCTATGTCAGGAAAAGACTGTAGTGTGAACAATTCTGAAGATGAGTTAGCTCTTGCCCACTGTCTTCCAGCTAACAGAAACTGAAAGTGTATATCTAGCTTGGAAACAAAGAGAAAAACTCTCAAAACCCCATTTATCAGCTTCAGGCTGGCAAAAAGTATTTCTTAAGGGTAGGGAAACGGGGGAAGGATGTCAGCCTTGCAAATCCTAAGCCATAATATTTTATCTCCTGGGGCAGGGGGAGGAAGAAAAAAAATCACAAAGAGAAACAGAGAATAACAGGTTCCTTTCAGCCTCTGAACAATTCATCTTGCTCTGGACAAAATAAAGCAAGAAAATGAAATATTGTACTAACACCACCACCACACCACACACCCACAAAAAGAACATAAAACCAAAGCCTTAAATAGGTCCTGAAATGAGCAATACACAAAGAGAGGAAAGAGGGCCCAGGCATGTAACATACTAACATATTCTATTATGGCTGCAAAAGATATATCTGTGAAAATAAATTTTTGGAAGATATTCTTCTCTGGGAACAAAAAAAACCCACCTTTATAAAAAACCTGATCTATATTTTTGTTTCATCAGTTACATCACATACTCTTCTGCCTGGTAAAGTGTTCTGTGAATACACTCAAAAAAGCTTCTTAATATCAGGAACGTCCTATCAAGAAGTAGTACCAGGTGTACTGTAATGACATTGCAATTTATCTGAGGTTGATCACAGTAATCAGACTCCAAAACCCTGAAATATTTCTAGTAACTTGCCTATTAACCAAGCTGCACATGGGAGTTTAGTCTTCAAAAGAACTCCACTGCTGGCATTAGTAGCAGAATGCAGCAATTCAACAGTGAACTTTGTTGTTGTCATTGCTGTTGTTTTAAATCAAGTATGTTACTACACACATAGTAAAGCACTGTTTCCAATAACCAAGACAACAACATGATTCTTGTTCAAGGTAAATAGACATTTCCAATTAAAAGAAATACATTTTTTCCCTTAACTACAAAAACATCCATTCAAAACATTGCTGCTGCACCTGGAATCAACCCAACCATGCACTACCAAATACACAGTGAACTTGCACTGAAAAAGCTGTCGTCATTATACGAGTTTGATACATCTTGATATTTCTGTTAATTGAAACTTCTGCTTTCTCAGAATTACAGGCACACCCCACTTCCTTGAACTGCTTTCCAAGAAAGTTTCAATATATTTCAGTAAAATTCAAAGTCATAATCCTGTATATTGGTTGTATTCATAAAGCTGTGTTTACTGTACGCTATTTTTCTCTACTTTCCTTCAGTGTGTCCCAAAGCAATGAAATTCAAGCAACAGAATAATCTGCATTAACAGTTTTGAGTTTAAATTGGGGAAGTCCTATACTATGTTATCTTAAATATCTTTGGTAAAACGAAGGTATTTAGCAACAACATGTGGTCCACACACATCAGTCAGGATCGTGAATAAGAAACTAATCAATTTTAGCAGGTATGGATGAAATATCCATATAATGTAAGTATAATTTTTTCCAAAGAACATTCAGATATCATTGATTTTGACACAGAAAACCAAGGAGATGCATTTCTACGAACGAAAACGGAAGGACTTAAAGCCACTCTGTACTGACAGATGATATAAAAAGAAAAGAGATTACAGAGACCCCTCTGTGCTACCAAAACTGATCATGGGCAATCCTTCAAAACCAACAATGATCTTGGATGCTTTCTTCTCCATTTTGCTAGTGTCTGAAGTATGCACTACATCAGATCAATTGAACAGTGTCACTACTGTCTGCAACTGGCAAAGTTGTAAGCAACACCAGATCTGCAGAATCATGAAGACCAACCTAACTATGCTTACTTGTGGAAGTCTCCTAGGAACAGAAGTTCAAGAAGAAAAACAACTCTGACATAATCAGATAAAAATTCGTTTCCATGTAAAAAGAAACTATTCATCCTAAGAGGAAGGAACAAACGACAGCTAATGTGAAGAATTAATAAGAGATGAGTAGCAGGTAAGTTTTCACAGCTCAAGTAAACAGATGTACATCAGTGAACACTATAGAGCACACAGGCATTTATTCAATGAGTTCAATGTTCATTGTAATTTACAGCCAGTTTTGCTGCAACACTGAACATAAGAAAACTGCCATCTTGCAAGAATTAAAGAAATCACCTGTACTCAACAGGACTGGTAAGAACTGAATGGCCTATTGCACTTCCTTGCAGGACTAAAACATATGCATACATATATAAAACACATGACTATGCAGCAGCCCTGTAACTGGTTAACTTCTTTTTCCTTTTATAATATTTGAAATTAAATAAACTGAAAGCACCCAGGCTGAAAGAACTTCAAGGAAGATGTGAGAATCTAGGAACTACCTTGAAGTTTAAGTATGCATTTCATCAGTTTTTGGGTTCTGTTTTTTTCATACGAAGATCATGCTACTTCCTAAGAAACATTTCCCAGCATGAGCCAAGAAAGAGTCATAGCAGTGTGAAGGCCTTCATCTTAAAACCTAATTTTTGGTTAAAGCTAACCAAAGTATTAATCATTTTTAGAATCACACTGGTGATAATTTCTATTTATTTCACTTAAGTGAAATCTTACATTTGTTAGTATCTTTCTTAACAGACATAGTCCAGAAATAGAGTTAGGCAGCATGAAAATAACTTTCATAGGAACTTCCTTTATATTTGAGTCTAGCCACAGCCACAAACATTCTTATGCCTTATATTAAGAAGGCAGCTAATGAGAAACTATGTTAATACTGCAACCCTGCATTCACGTTTTGGTGGAGGGGAAAAGGGCTGAAGGGTATAGGGATATTTATTTCTTTAGGGTAAGGCAAAAACACAAGTGTTAAAAAAAAAAAACCAAACAGTAAAGACAAAACACAGATTTACAGAATCAGATTTTTTTCACCTTGCTTTCCATTTCATGTGCACATTCATAATACTGAGACACTATTACTTATCTACTAGCAATAATAACTGAAAATTATAAATTCTAAACAGAATGATATTTGCATGTTTCAGTAGTAGTTTTAGTTGCACTGAGTTAAAATTTGCACTTAATGCAACTTAAGATGGTCCACCTCACACTTTGAGCTGAGCTGCCAAATACAGAACAGGTCTTCAAAGGAAAACAGAACTTACTTTATACCTGCACACTTAGAGGAAGGCAGAATATCAACCCTGAATGAAAACTCTGCACAGGTATGGTCCAGTACCTGTCAGCTCCCACTTTCATGACTGAGCTCACCTCAAAAGCAACTTGTGGTAACCAGTTATCTCATTTACCTTTCACATACATCTTATCAGCTGCACTCACAAAATAAAGAATATGGTATAAAATGATGGATGGCCTTACAAGAATGGAGAGATGGTGACAGCAATTTGCTTTACAAATTTAATTCTTAATTAAAAATTACATTTTTAATTTAATGCTTACATTTAATTAAAAAAAAAAAGAAGTGTATTTAGGCACCAGAAAATCATAATAAACCTTTCAATATATGATCAGCATTAAAATTTATTTAGTCTGGGGGGTGGGAAGGGAAGAAATTAATTTCTACAGATCTAGCCACTAGTGGCTGGGGTGTCATAAACATGAACCTGATTTACAAACACACGTTAAAATGGCTTAAACCACAAATCTTGATGCTGGGGTAAGACATCTCAGCACATCAAAACCATAAAAGCAACATCAGTTTATTCAGTGTGTTTCGGTTGCTGTTGGTTTCGCACTAAGATTGGCGAGACCTCCAACAACACTTCTCCAGCAGAGTGAGCATTCCAAATGTGCAACATTTTAGGAAAAATTTTGTGCAGGTTTAGGTTTTATTAATTATGTTTTTAAGTGTGAGAAACTATTAGCAAAACAAATAGCTCCATTATCAAGGCATCTTCACCTAACTCCTCTCGTCTTTTATCTTGCCTGAGTAACTAGAAGGAAGTGAGCAAAGTTCTCCTTAGTAACTTTGAGTTCTACCAATTCTGTCCCATAATTCATCAGATTATTTACTGACAGCAGCCTTGTAACAGCATTCTTCCTGAGATGGTCACTGTGCCCCAGGAAAACACATCGCATCTGTTTATTTTTTATTCACTTCTAACCATGCTCATGGCCACTCCTCTCTCCCCTCCTTTTCCCCTTTTCCCTTACCTTTGTGAAAAAAGCAGCAGATGGAGAAGCAGCTGCCATTAACTACCTGATCAGAGCTGCGCCACTTTCTGGCCAGCAACCACGGAGGAGCCAATCTCCCAAAAACTCCAGCAAGATTTTCCCATTCCCATTTTCCCATCTCTCCTTACCAAGACTTGTATCTCACCAAAAACCTCCAATCCCCAACTTCTGCAGTCCAACTTTCACATGCCTTCTTCACCCTCCTGGCTTTTTTATGGAACAATACCCTACAGATCCTAAAGTTGTACAAGGTACATCAGCAAATAAGCATAAGAGTCATCATTTGTACACCAGTGAGCAGATGTACAGAGTACTTAAGACTGGATATGTGCACACACAGAATATAGTCCAGATCTGAGAGAAGAAACCCTGACTGAACTCAGCTTTGTTAGCAAGGATGCAACAACTGCTGCTGGCATGGAATGACTAATGGAGCTCATAAAAATTACACTAATGAAGAACCTCGCTCCACTACAGATACGAATGCTGTAAGACTACAAAACAGAAGGCCTGAGCAAACTCTTAGCAAAAAAAGAGAGGGGGAAAAAACCCAAAACCAAACAACCTCCAGAAGTTCCCACACAACGTGTTTTAAGTAATTAAAATACATCATCAAAAAAAAATATTAAAAAAACGTACCACGCCAACAGAAAACTATAGTATAAAACCCACTAAACTGGATTGTAGTCCCCAAAGATAATTGGTATAAATTGCTTAAAAGTAATTTTAAATATTTGCACTAATATTAGTGGCATTCATTCTACGTGGCATCAGTCTATATTATATCTAAGTGCAAGTTTTTTGCTATAAATAAGACCATTGTTATAAATAAGACCACTCACACACTGCATGTCCAGTGGTGTTTAACTATAAGAAAAACCACATAGGTATTAAACAGCTAAAGTCACTAAATAACTCATGAATTGACATCAAGGCTGTGAAGGGTGGAAATGCACAGGCTAAACCCCAAACTTGTTTAATGCAAATTACCCCACTATTAAAAGCACAAAGCCATCTAATGGCAAAAAAGGCTAAAGGAAATGTAAAACAGCAAATAGGCTCAATTTTTGAAAGTTTCATCTTAAACCTGACACTGTGTTGGCAGAGAGAAATATGGATTTAAAATAAAGATTTTTTTTTAAGCTATCTTTTAAAGTATGATGTCAAAAAACCTTTTTTTTTCAGATAAAGGGGCAGAAGGAGTGGGAGACTAGAGGAACCCAGCAGAGGCCAATATCTCATGAAACAGCTTTCCCAGGGTCTGCTTTAATAGTTAAGAATATAATGTGTGACCCAGATAACATGAGTAGCATCAGGGATTTAGTTTAGCAAAGCTGTAAAGCTGTCTAAAACAGGTTACAAGTCATTGACTAGCAAATAGTTGTTCTAAGACTTCCATGAAGGTCCTCTCCAACATGACTCAGCACCTACCCACAGTTTGAAATATAAAGATCTTTTATCTACGTAAAACTAATAACATGATCCATTGTTATTCTTTCAGTTATACACATGAGCATACACTTATGTATATAATCAGCAAATGTACCAATCACCACATATTTAGTACAAAGAATTGCCATTATTTTCCTACATTATTTTTGTGAGTCATATTTCAGCCTGCTATTTTCTATATGCCATGGTACTCAAAAGTTCAAATTATTTAGTGTTTACATGATCACAGGTTCCACTTCAGTGAGAAAAAAAAGAAAACTTGTAATTCCTTCTTTGGAAAAGTTATTAGTTATATGAATAAAACTGGACATTTTAGTAAGACTACACTGGTATCATAAATAAAGGACACTACTTTTACATGTATTGGGCAAACTGTTTCTGATTTACTCAAGCAAACTGCAAATTCACTTAACTATCCAGTTTATGAATAGTTACAAATGCAGTGAAAGGAGGTGATTTTTTCTTTGTGCTGTTTCAGTGTCTAATACAACAATTTTTAAAAAGGGAATACCAAGTCTATCTAGACATTTGACAATTTTTTTAATCTAGTTGAAGCGTCTCATCCTTCTGAAATAAAGGATTTAAAACTATGAAGTTCTAAGCGTTGAAGGTTTCACTCATTCCAAAATGCTAACTATAAATAGTTTAAAATCACACACTTAAATCATCACACATTCTTGAAAAGGCTGTAAAACAGAAGCTCATGTTATTCAGAACCAGTCTGACAGCTTCACAGTCAGTAATTCAAAATATTGTTTGAATTATATCTCATTAGTGTATTCCAAATGAAAAAATACAAAGAAAAACATTCTTTTGGACAGAATAACATAGAGCAAAACCCTTCCAAGTACAGCTTCAATCAAGACTACTTTGAATGCTTTCTGCATAGCACATTCTTGTCTTTCCATGATCTGAGGATTCCCATAGGATAGCTGAGACAGCAAGGCAACAAAACCTAAGTGACAAGAGTAGCTAAAGCTGAGGCAGTACTTTACATTAAGTTTCAGTAAGGATGAAGTACAAGCTATAGTAAAAAAGAGATAATAGTCTAGAGAATAATAAAAAATAATAGATAGAAGAGATAATAATGGAGATAAAAAGAGTAGGGGGAGAGAGAGGAGGAAGGGTCTGTCAACAAAATGAGGCTGAACAGTTTCACAGTATGTATTTAACACTGCCTTTGGAAAGATCTTCCATAAGGCAAAACACAGACACTAGCAAATATTTATGTAATTCAATTCTACCAGCTACTTACAAGACTTGGAAATCTAATTCTTATATGAGAAGCCTTCTCATGCGTGCTTAAATTTATAGTACTGGACCATCTGCCTCCAGTCGCTGAAAGGCATATCTTCCTGAAACTCTGTGTGTTGTACCTTTACCCAGGCTAAAATTTTCCAGGATTGTACAGAAGAGTTTAGATAATGGGCTTCAATACTGTGTCTGATAGCATCCTTGAATTTCAAACAAGCTCTTAAACAAATAGAAGATTACAAAGTAGGCCACTTTTTTATCACAGGAGTAAGGTGCTTTGCCTGTTCAGCAGACTCTTACATAGCTATTGTGGCAAAAAGACATAAGTGGGTTTGTATTTAAAGACAGAGTTATGAAACACCAGGAACAAAGACAGGACAATGATACAGGCAAAGCTCTGAGAAGAAACAAGAGTACCTTTCCTATATATGCCCCAAAGTTGGAAAGAACTGGTGGTCTATACATAGTTTAAAAGCCATGTGCAACCTAGACTGTTCTCAACCCAGCCGAAGCACATCAAAACTATTTGTGGCTCGCCAAGATGTTTATAAGCAGCAAAATAGTCACAGTTTCAATTCCTTGTACACAGTACAGGACGGAAAAATGCTCCACAGAGAGTGCTTGCTGCCTCAGAGAACACAGTATTTTACTTCTTTTGTTTTGTCTGATTACTTACAGCTTCAAGAAGTCTGTGCTTACAGAGTTCACATTGTAAATTCACAGAACAAACTTTGAGGACTGTAAAATTCTAAAAAGCTCTTAAACTGACTTCTCGGACAGGTTCTGGGTAAATGAACAATGTGGTGGAGGCATAAAAGACAAAAGGGAAGGGAGTAATAGATCCTTGAAGGTAAAACATACTAGAGAGAAAATAGACAACTATTTCCTCCATAAGAAAAAAAAGAGGGAGGAAACAAACATTGAATAGGTCAGAGGAAAAGAGAAAACCACCTGTGCAGAGTTCAACACACAAGTTTTCCGCATACAAAGCTTAAATTATACCACATCTCCTCCATGGAAAAAACAGTCTTCAAAACATTGCTTCTACATCCCACTTAAGTATACATCCCGTTATTACTCCTCTGAATGGCTCTTTAATATGTACGTGTCTCCAAACAGGGTATGGTGTTCCATCAATCTATTCTACCAGGCACAGAACAGGCAGACATCAGCTTGATTTGGAATGGAGAAGGGTTTCAAAGGATTTAAGAGAAAGTATTGCAAAACCCTATCTCATATTATGGAATATTTTTCAACAGAGGATTTTAGGGAGGAGGGGGAGGAAAGCTTTCAAAACAAAACAAATCCAACAACAACCACAAACCCCTCAATCATCAGGAAAGATACACTCAGTCCTTGCCTCACAATTCAGGGAATTAGACTGAATGCACTCAAGATCACTTCCAGCCCTTCAGTTTTAAGCTCACTTTTGCTGTAGTCAAGCACACTTAGAACTCCTTCCACCACCACTAAATGTTTGCAAACAGAAGTAAAAAACAAAATAAGGCACTGGTATTGTGCATTGTGCCATTTATACTCAGAGAATCAATCATCTACAAATTCAAAAGGAAATATATTTTTGCATGGGCAACATAAGTTACACAGAGAAACTGATTCACCTTTAACTATTAGAATAACTGGAAATGAGAAGTATGGATTTTACAGAAAAACACTTCACTGGGATCTAGCCGTATACCTTCAAAGACATTAAGCACACTTTCGAAAGAGATTGTTTGTGACTACGTACTAGAAGTAAATCAGGAATCTGACATGTAATTCTCACCGTAGATCAGTCGATTTTTTCTTCCCCAAGTACACAGTTTCAGCAAACCAAGGAGAATTTTCATTAACTCAGCCCTATTCCCCCTCCCCCAGGCTAGTGAAGCTCTTGGTTGAAGGGAAAGGAGACAGAAGCTATAGCAGCCGATAGTTACAGCACAGCATTTGGCACTGCTACCTTAATTCTCACCTTTTCACGCCTAAGTTCTAACCACTTAGTGGCACAACCACTGCTTTTAGGAAACATTCACATTTTAGAGATATATATATATATATACACACATATCCTATACACATAAGGTAATATTAAGTGAAACCCAAATTATGGAACTGATGAAATTAACTCTTGAATTAACTCCTTTTAATTACGTTTTTTTATCTGTTTCTTTTTCTCAAGAGACACAAGAGATGTTTAAATGGTATGCTTTAGTGAATTACGGAACTTGAACCTAGTTCAATCTCTTTGTATTTTCAAAGAGATTAACAGAAAGTATCTCCAGCTAACTGATATGAAACTGGTTGATTGCATCAACAATAGCTGCTCTTTTCTTTAATAAACTGACTTGTTTTAGCAGACCTCCAGCAGTACCCGCACAAACAACCCAGATCCAGCTTCAAGCAGAAGGGGTTGCAATAACAGAAGATCAAACTACAGCTCATAAATATCCATTTCTAGTACGTGCAGTATCTATGTGTAAAATTACTCATTGTAAGTGATTTTAGAAAGCAGGTAAGATACTTATTTGACGGCAACATAACATTGATACATAAAGTTTCTTTACCACACATTAAAGAACAGCTATTTTCAAACTAATTTATCTGCTGTTAAAGGTACATAACTTTTTAATTTTTACTGTTCAAAGAACTAGCGAGCCCAGGAAAGGAATTTCTGGGATAAAACTAAGACAGTTGACCTTACTAAAAGTTTTGCTGTTGACTTCCTTGGGGCTAGAATTTCATTCCTGGACTTCATGCAATCAAAACAGTCTTTTTTTTTTTTTTCTGAAATAAAGAAGGATGAAGTTGAACTTTATAGCAAGAGTAGATTAAAGTCACAGAGCACCTAGAATAAAATTTTAAGTCTACATCAAAGTTAAGTCTATGGTAAATCATTCCCTTCCCTCCTCCACAGCTTCCTGGCAAGAGCAGTTCTGGGTGAAGTCTTAAAAATCTGAATTTCTGCATACTGTGTGGAAAGAACAAAACAAACATCCCTCCCACCTCTCATCTATGAGTATACCAATAAACAGTCACAGTATTTTCTCCACTAGAATAAGTACTTTGTTTTAGAAGCCCTGACTAATTTTCCTAGCAGTTTCATTGATAATTTGGTCTGCCTGCTTCATTTTACCAAAATGAGTTAGTTTAATTTAATTTCTTGAACAATGCGTACATGCAGTACTAGCACTTTATTGTTTGGAGCAGATACATGTATAAAGAGTTTCCTACATCTCCCACTTTTTATAAACTTTGAGTGTGGCTAAGTCAAAACCAACCCCCGTTAATTGTACACAGATTTTAAAATAACACTTGTAAGACTGTGAAGAGCATTCACAGTAGTAAAACTATCAAAGTTCAGTTAAAAAATATTTATGAATATGAAGTATGACAAAACCAGCTTTTTTCACTATACAAATTTTTAGTGACTTATATTTTACACCACCCAGATTGAATGGACTGTGATGCCAAATACCAGTAATCAATACACATGACCTAAACCAATTTTGCTTCCTGGTGTATTACAGGAAATTTCAGGCCAAACCTATACACTAGCTGAAGTTTTTCAGTGTTGCTCCATAATAAAACTAGTAATAAAACCCTTTTAAACTCAAGACACCAGGAAAAAAGTTAAAAAAAAATAATCAATAAAATGCAGTAATTCACAGATGAGCAAATCCTTAAGTTTCTGTAATACATCCATTCTGGCTCAGTTTATCATAGGCAATATCTATGACTTTGGACTGCTCGTTCACAGAGTTGCAAAAGCTACTCCATGCCCCAAAGTGATGTAACCTTAACAAATACCACTCTGGAAATCCCATATCCCCAAAGTCTTATTACCAAGTGGAGAAAACACTCCTAGCCCTAAAAACAAAAAAAATCTGCCCAAGCTCTCTTTGCAGAACCTACAGTAAGGTACCAAGACCAGTTGAACCATACAGATGTTTCTTCTATATTTTCTTATAGTCCCAATCCCTCAATGATCCAGTGGACCAGTAGAAATAAATTAGGGGCCAACATTCACCCTAGACTGACTGCTGAGGTCAATTCATTCCTCTGTCCTGAGCTCTGTCAATCCTACTTATAAAGTCTCAGGGGTGACAGCAGAGAAAATGAGGCCCTGAAGACTTCAGATTTTAGCACTGGGGGAAAGGTCTTGTTGTATTTCAAGGCTCTCATGAAATGAAACAGTACAATTGTGCTTCTTAAACCTCTACATTTAGTACCTGAAGCAATATTCTTGTCCCTTTCTTTGCCACCACCTCCCACAATATTCCGCCACGCAAATGCTCAGCACGTTATCCTGGTTGCTGGTATGGGCTTCCTAGGATGACTTTCAGCTCTTTGCCCTTCACTTGCCTACGAGAGACCCTTTGGCTCCAATGGCCCTCTAGGGGAAGAGAGCAAGGTGCTCCACTCCTCCTTCCCACCATGCTGCAGTAACCACCGAAGTGAAGTATCTTTGCCCCAAAACACTGGACAGGCCTGACACCTTTTCTCTTGCATCAAGAGGGGAAAGAGACAATGCTTTATTTTAGATACTGCTATACCACAGCTTCTATATTCACCCAATGGTACACCGGGACAAACCTTTCATACAAATCTTTCTTTCCTACAGCATTTTTACCAAGCTGCCGACATCTCCTCCATTCCCCATGCGCACAGGCGTTCCGTCCATTCCTGCCTCTTGGCAGGTAAAATCTTCCCTCCCCCGACACCTCACGACGTTCATTACACAGCCCGGAGCCCTTTCTCCCACCTCTCGTCCCCCTTGCCGGGCTCTCACAAGGATGTCCCCGCCCTAAGGACGGGAGGGATCGGGCCCAGGGCATAACTGAATTAGAAGGAATTTCTTCACAGATTAGACACTGGAATGGGCTGCCCAGGGAGGTGGTGGAGTCACCGTCCCTGGAGGTGTTTAAGGAAAGGCTGGACGTGGCACTGAGTGCCATGGTCAAGTTGACATGGAGGTGTTCGGTCACAGGTTGGACTCGACGATCTCGGAGGTCTTTTCCAACCTAACTGATCCTGTGATTCTGTGATAACCTGGCCCGGCGCCCCTGCAGCTTTCCTTTTCCCCCTGTCAGAAGAAAACTCCTCCCCACTCGGGTCTCTCCCGTCGGAGGCAGCTTCCCCCCCCCCCCCCCCCCCCCCCCCCCCACCCGCCCCCCCCCCCCCCGCCCTTGCGGGGGCGCCTCCCAAGCGCGATCCCAGCGCGGCGCTCTGCCGGGCCCGCCCCCCCCCCCCTCTCACAGACCTGTGGATCCGGCCATCTTGTCCGAGCCCCCCCCAACACCGCTCCGGGCCCGCACGCCACGCGCGTCACTTCCTCCCGGAGCGGCCCCGTCACTTCCCGCCAGGAAGGACGAGCCGCATCCCCGGAGCACGGGAGCGCGCGGAGGGGGCGGGGCGCAGGGGAGGCGCCGGTCCCCACTGCGCGCCCCCGGCTCGGGACCCGTCCTGGACCTGGTTGCCCCCGGCAGGCCGCAGCCAGGACCTTTCCAGGGTTGCTCTCTCGTTTGTATCCCGCTCGCCAGACCCTGTCTATACATGTCTCTCTCTGCTTCGTCTCTTCCCTTGCAGACTATTACACCTGTGGAAGCAAACCCCCGTGGCTGCATCTCCACCCAGCCACCCACACTTTTCCCCCTCAGCCCAAATTCCAGGCTCCAGTAATAAGAAATTCAGTACACAGCAGTGAAGCTTCACTCCCAGCTTTGTTCTTTAGCTTGCTCCTAACAAGGCACTTAGATTCAGAAGGGTCTTTGGACACCCCCCCCCCCCCAAAAAAAAGAAAAACAAAAAAAAAGGCAGAAAAGGAAAGAATACATGGCAAAATTAAAAAGCCACAGAAATACTAAGAGAAATATATTAAAGAGGTGGCAATTAGATCTAGTTCCTCAGAATAATGTGACAGTTTCAAAGGCAACAATACTCAACATTCAGTAGCATAAGAACTAGTGGAAAATTAATTCCAATAATGTCTAGCCATGAAGCCAAATGTTTCTTCACCTGTAGAAGTCAACTACAAGAAAAAGTTCCAAGGATGCCACAGAAGCCAGTGCTGACCTCTGCTGCCGCTAGCAACCTACCTGGGAATCACAACCTGGCACTGTGTTTGGGTCCAGAATGCTGGTGAGGAGCAGCAGGCTCGGGAAGGGCAGCATCTAAAAGGGTCCTGTTGGCGTTCACAGGGACAGGAGGGAAAGGCTCACCAAAGCTACATGCAGGCAAACGCACCTGAAACGGGACACATCCCAAAACCTGTGCCAGAGGTCACCAGAGAGGTCACTGTGGTGAGGAACTTCCAGGAGGATTCACAGCCTGAGCACAGGGCTTCTGCCAGCAGCGTTTCTTGCAAAAAAAGCCTGTCCCTTGCACACCTCGCTAACCAGTGACAGCACCCACGTGCTGTTCTTGGCACCCTATTTTATAAATACACTTAGCTCTTTCTTTTACAGCTTATAGAGTCTTAAACTCATTTACAGATTTTTCTGGTAGAGATCAAAAAACAAGGATGCAAAACATTTTTCCTCCAGCTAACCTGAAACCTCTTCACCAACAAGGACTTGCTACCATCCTTACACATACAGTGCTCTGCTTCCCTTCATTTTTCCTTTGTTCATCTTAGCCCAAACACTGTGGTTGCTATCTGTGCATACATAAAAATTATAAATCTACAGCAGCATTTAGTTCTTCCATTGATTTCTATTTCCTTTCATCAAGTTTTGACCAGTTTTTTGTAACAGGAATAAGCAGGAGTTTCAATATTTACAACAAAAGAATTATAATTAAGCTTTTCCAGTACACTGAAACTGTTCCTAAAGCTGCATTTCAAGGATCTGTGGAGACTTCCATTGTCACAGCAAGCTGATTGTAGGGATTCTCTTGTGTAGCCTATTTCAATATTTTTGTGGAAACAGCAAGATACTGAAAAAAGTCACAATATTTTTTAAAAAATTCTTCTCAATTATAACATCATTGTAGAAAATATTGTGGCCTTGAACAGAAAAAAAGGTGCCACAAGTTACCCTTCTTCTATTCTTTGGAATCAAGAGAAAGTGCAGTAGGGCTGCTGGAGACCACTATACATGCCTTGGCCACCATGGTCATCCTGAATGTAACCACTCTATGTTCCTGCGTGCATTAAGATAAAACCTGCCCAGCTCCAAGGTCAGAAAGAAGCACAATGGCCACCCCATGCCTGTGTGCTTATTTTTTCACGGTTAATACTTCTTTTTTAGGCAATCCTATGCCAATGGTGAACAGCACACCTGTGTCTTCTGACAAAAGGACACAA
Organism: Corapipo altera; assembly: GCF_003945725.1. Classification (NCBI taxonomy): domain Eukaryota; kingdom Metazoa; phylum Chordata; class Aves; order Passeriformes; family Pipridae; genus Corapipo; species Corapipo altera. The sequence goes on along the minus strand of NW_020884879.1, from coordinate 7,038,477 downwards.
TCTTGCTACCAGATGCAAAAGAGCTACAGAATAGTCTAGCGCACTCTTTCTAATAAGCAGCCTACACAACCAAAATAGAACAAAAGTAATGAGTCTTACAGCATGAATACAAAATTTTGTTCAGTATGCACTAAACTATAATATCAAATTTAAAGTTAACTAATGAATGAAATCATTAACCAAAGACTTGCATACCAATCAAAAAATGTCTCCTTTACTTTTCTCAATAATTTGTTGATGTCATTTATTATTACATTAAAATGTCAGTAAGTTTTGTTATTTCATGCAAAGATTGTATTTTTTTCTCCCTGTAGGCAAGAGAACAAATATAGAATTTTGAAATGAAAAAATGAAATATTTAAAACAATGTTAACTTTTTTCTACATTACAGTTCTTTCAGGTGTCTTTACACCAGTATTCAAGAAAAATATTTTGAAGTGCTGCTGCCTAGTTTGCAAGGAAATCAATACTGAAAACATTGGAGAATGCGGGCATCGATCCCGCTACCTCTCGCATGCTAAGCGAGCGCTCTACCATTTGAGCTAATTCCCCTCGTCCTGGCGCTGCCGGGCGGGATCGTTTCTGCCGATTCATAGCTTGTCTGCCTCGGTCAGAACTACCTTCTTGAGTCCATTTGTTTAATAGCACTGAACAGTCACACTGTGTTTATGTGGAAAGCCTGATAGCTGAAAAGTCAGAATATTCACCTGACGTATGAGAAGCGTTTTCTGCTATGTTGCTTTGATAAAACAATTTGCTTTCCTAAACAATTCCTCCTTAGTGTTTATTCAGGAAGGAGAGATAACTATAATTTTTTACATCTCTTACAAGTCTTTTTGTATTTGCACTGTAAATCTAGAAAGTCTGCAATTAAAAGTCACTGAAGCATAGTGAGGCTTTTCTTCTTGTTTTTCAAGTCGTTAGTTGCTTTTCCAGCTTTATTCTCTAACTAGCTGTACATAATAAATACAATGATGTAAAAGTTCATGTTTGTCACAGTTTATGGAGAGAAAGAATTAATATATATATTCCTATGCTACATTCTAGATATTTCTACCTTTAGATATTGACTTTGATGATTCTGATAAAATAGTATTGCATCTCTAAATGCATGGGGTTACTAAGAACATTTCAGAAATATAAAAACTAATGTTTAGTCATACTAACTGATTTTTCAGCAAGAAACATGTTAGTAAAGCTCTATTCCCAGGTTATTAAATCAAAGAACGCTTTCTGGATTTAAAGAACAAAAATGTAGTTTACAGTGAGAGTGGATACACTGATATACTCTGTTTAAATGCAGAAGAGTAAGTTCTGCTAGTAAACTAAAGTCTGTGCAGTAATCCCACAATACACGTGCTTGTGGTTTTCTCTAATGAATTTAATTTACTAGATGACATCATCCAGTGACAAGAAAATAAATTATGAAACTGAGCATCAGCTAGTTACAACTTATCTGAAGTAAGGTAGTAATTCAAATCTATCACAATTTAGATTCAGGCCAAGAGGTGCAACTAAAACTAATCAGTATTGCTGCAAACATTCTCCTAGAAGTTAAATATTCTCCTGCCTTACTTCAGTCTTTGCACAACAAAAAATAAAAACTTGCTTTTAATATTTCTTGCAGTGCATTGTTACTGACTTTACCTTACTCGAGTAAACTTGAGGGGGAAAGCAGATAATGCAAAAGCAGTTTCAGTCCTTCTCACAGGCATGTACATATCTTAAGCTCATTGATGGCCCGCTGTACCCCTGTGTCTGGGATCTCTCCCATATCATGTTTCACAAGGTTAAGCTCTGTGTGAAGTTTTCTTTATCTACCCTGTGCAGTTTGAGTCATTATGAAAATGGCAGATTGCATCTCCCTGTTTTTCACCACCACATGTCACTCTGCTGTCCCTGAAAAGGCCTAAAGCTTCACCCATTCAGCTCAAAGAAAAACAGTTTATTTAATGCCGAAATCAGATCAAGGTGAGGAAAGACCTCTGCAGTAGTACTATTTTCAGTGATTAGAATGTGCATTTCATGTAATTCACAGCCCATTACATTGTGATCTTGAATTTGTTGTGATTACTCCTAAGATTTTATGTAAAATGGTGAGTAAAACATTCTAATTTCTTAACTTCCTTACCTACTATGTCTGAAAATAACCTGACTTTCTTAATTCTATTTAAAAAATTTTTCTTAGGGTATTTCAGCTGCGAAGGCTTTTTGTCCCACATGCTTTCATTTAACACAGATCACTTCAGTGCATCTCTTTCTCAATACTGGTGTAAACTGATACAAGCTAATTTAATCAGGTTTGAGTTTTGCTTTCTAGATGGTCTTAGGGGATACCAGGGCAAATGCAAGTTGTGTGTTATCTTTAAGCTGCTTCACTGCATTCTGTGATGCGACTTCCCTCAGTGTGGAAGGATAAATCTAGTGCGAGTTGGGTGGCACTGAAAGGCTGCAGGGCATGAGTTTGTCGTGCAAGTTAGCATGAAGCGCCTCGTCACATTACTCTGCCTTATCAGATTGCTTTTTTTCTGTCATCTTGGGCAAAAACATAGGTAAGCTCAAGGTAGAGTGGTGGTTAGCTTGCTCTGAATGGCCGCCCCGGGGTTACTACCCCTCGTAAAGAAGCAGAAGTGAAGGGAAGGCGGTTTGTAGCCATTAAAGTCTATAGGTACAAGGTCGGGAGGGGCTGCGACGGGGGGAATTAGCTCAAATGGTAGAGCGCTCGCTTAGCATGCGAGAGGTAGCGGGATCGATGCCCGCATTCTCCACTCATAGTTTTGTTTGCAGAGGGAATGAAACCGCTTCACCTACGAATATTAAAAAACAAACAAACACGCTTTTATAGCGAGAAAACCAAATGTCAGAACGTACTATCTTTCATAAATGGCAAGTAAGCCCCCCCTTTTTTTTTAAATATATACACACCTGGAAACATGTCTTTCGTGCTTTGCCTTGGTTTCTTACTAGTGGATTTGGAAACGCTAAATGAAACACTGCAAATTTATTGTTTGACGCTTGTTTTGGAATCGGCGTCGAACGTGTTTTCGTTTGTGAATAGAGAGGCCAGAGCAAGGGAGAAAACCGCATCGTACCCCTGGAACAGCAGTTTCGGATTCGCGCTGAAGATCAGGGCCCTGTGGTCCCGGTTCCCCCCACGGGGCGGGGAATTAGCTCAAATGGTAGAGCGCTCGCTTAGCATGCGAGAGGTAGCGGGATCGATGCCCGCATTCTCCAGTGTTTTGTTAACCTGGAATTGTTACGACTACACGTAGAAATTACCGAACAAAATGTGTACCCAGCTCGGTGAAACGACAATTTTGTTTCTAAACGGGGTAAAATTCACGTCTTTCCTTCTTCCTTCCCTTCCTCTGCGTGCTTTACTACCAAAATCAGGCTTGTAAAAGTGTGTATGTCAATTCTGTTGTGACTATTGACTCTTCCAGGAGGGTGTAAGTCAAATTTAGCAGGAAGAGAATTCTACAGTATAGCATTTTCACAGGCTTTGTGAAAAACAACGTGTCGTGGTTTAACCCCAGCCAGCCACCAAGCCCCACGCAGCTGCTCGCTCACTCCACCAGGGGGCTTGGGGAGAGAATCGAAGGGTAAAAGCCAGAAAACTCGTGGGTTGAGATAAAGAAGAGCTTGATAGAGAAAGCAAAAGCCTTGCACACAAGCAAAGCAAAACAAGGAATTAATTCACTGCTTCTCGTGGGCAGGCAGGTGTTCAGCCATCTCCAGGAGAGCAGAGCGCTATCATGTGTGATGTTTACTTGGGAAGATGGATGCCATCACTGCAAATGTTTCCCCCTTTCCTCCTTCTTCCCACTTTATATACTGAGCATGATGTCATATGGTATGGAGTATCCATTCGGTCAGTTTGGGTCACCTGTCCCAGTTGTGTCTCCTCCCAGCCTCCCATGCACCCCCAACTTCCTTGCCAGTGTGGCAGTACAAAAGCAGAAAAGGCCTTGGTGTGAGCACCGCTCAACAATAACAAAAACATCTATGTTGTCAAACCTGTGATTTCTTATCAACTGTTGTAAGAAGTGTGGACAAAGGTAACTGAGACATCTGTCTCAGGAATATCTAGTGATAAGTCTTTTCAGAGGTAAAAAAAGATTCACCATATTTTTACAATGGCCACTGGGTATATTCCAAGATCACTTCAAATAAGTGAATAGACTGTTTTTTTTCCTCTTCATGAAGTGAAGGCAGGGTACAGTTTGGAATATTTCTTAGTAACATCCACCTTCAAGTTTTGCTGAAACAGTTATGCAAGGATTCTAACCTGCTTGTTGCATTGAAATAGACCATATAAAGCTGCTTTGTACAGCTGAGGAAGGTCAACATAGCATTGTACTTTTCTGTTAAAAAATCACCAATACCATGCACTTGGGAATATTATCCCAGGGGAAATAGCTTACCTGTTGGGGTTATTCTCATATATGCAGTTTAAACAGTGTTGAGCTTGCTTAGCTTTCTGATCAGCTTGAAGCTTCTCTTTTCCATTATTGAGAGGACATCAAGAACAATAAGGAGGTATTTAGGTGGATTTCTACAGCTAGCCTCTGTATGAAAAGATGGATCACGCCCAGAACAAAGTTTACTTCGTATTCATTTGTTTATATTGATTTCAGTTTGGATGGAGTGTTTATGTGTCATATAGATTTCATGAGACTCTTCTAACAAGGGTTACTGAGGCAAATACTTTTTTAAAATGGCAGAAACTGTGTGATGCTGGTATTTAGGTCTTATACAGTGGTGGAACTTGAGTGGAACTGTCAACCAAGCAGATGTTGACAGGACTATTTACAAAGATACTGTAAGGAGAGATGCCCAGAAAGGGGAAAAAAAATCTCTCTATATAAATGTTCTTTGAGCTTTATTGTTACCAAGTACAAGCTTAAGAGCTTGTTCTTTGCGTTCCAAAAGATAGACTAAGAACTAGCTGGATGATGGGGGTGCCTCCCATTTCTTCATCTTCCCATCCACACATACATGTACAGAAAAGCAAAGATCACATACTATCTGACTAAAACTGAGACAAGGACATAAATACCAATGCAGGTAGCCAGCCTAACCTTACTGTATTATTGGAGCTCAGCTCACTTGATGGACATTTTGTGCATGGATATGTAGGCTCAATTCTCTCTTAATTCTCTCTGGCTTTAAATAATGGATGTAGTAACATGCAGTTATATTCTGGAATGGTATTTGCATTCTCCTGGTTCAAGTCAGGATCTGGTGCTGCTGGAAAAGACTGGTGACTGGAAAAAACTGGCTAAGAAGTAGAACCAGGAAGAAAATATTCCCTGGCTTCCAATTCAGTAAGCTTGTGCCAACCATTTCTTCATTGTTGAGTGGTCTGTTGTGGTTACGACTTTGGGGATTGGGGGAAGAAATTACATTTGAGTACTACAGCACTGGGCACTATGAAAGACTATTAGAAGGAAAAACAGCTTTTTAGTATCTCTTAAGAATTGGACAGCTGAAGTCAGAAAACAACTTGCACCGGGACTGTACTAAAGTCAACTTCTTAAAATGGAGGGAGGGTAAAAGCTCCTCTACTTCCTAACATTTCTTTTAGGAGCCATTAGATATACTCTCTGATCTGTCTTCCACATAAGAAAGTTTAGTAGCTTTCATACACCAAGTTATTTGTATTTTTAAGAGTTTAGATACTATTTGACCTAGTTATCTTCAATAAACAAGGCTACCAAAGACTGCATCACTTTTCCTTCAGAGCTAGGAAAGGTTTTAATTATTAGAGGTAACCTCTAATATCAAGCATTTGATCCTCGGTCAACAGTGACAAAGAGGTCTTACGTTGATGCATAGGAAATCTGATACAAATTGGTCAGTAAGTTGCACCAATTAAAAGCCTGCTTCATACTAGAAAGAAGTTTGTATGATAATAGTTAAGAAATAGTTGCACCACAAAACCCAATCAAAAATTTGGGGGGGGGGTTTAATCGTGTTTATAAAAGCAACAATTTAACCTGAAGATGTAACAAGACTACCAAAACAGATTATACAGGCATTACAGCAGTTCCCTGATGTGATTAGCACTCACAAAATATGGTAATTGGAACTCTATGCTTCATTAGAAAAGAGCCTCAAATTCAGGAAAAGCAGTCCAAACCTAATCCTACCCTATCGAGTTGAAAGGTGGGGCATGATCAGGAATCACTGAACTAACCAAGTGAATATTTTCTCTGCAATCAAAATGTAGGGCACAGAAAGCTTTAGGGTTCTGCAGAATAATTACACAGCAATTACATAAATATGATTAGTAGGTCTTCTGCTCAGATTTCATGAATTACTATTTTTCATTGTAGCAAATATAATGCTCTTGTTTTCCTTATTAATTTGGAGTCCAAAGATGCCAGTCACAAGGGGATTCTGGGAGTGCTTATTGCATAGACAAACTGCATTTTCAAAGCCTTACAACTCACAAGTAACTAAGTTTTTTGGTTTTGAGAATTAAATAGTTCAAGCTGGTGTCAGGCTGCCTATAAACATTGTCGTAAGGTGGCCATGCAAACCTGAGAATTAGATGACAGCTTCCATATTGACTGTCATTTTACCTCACAGATGATGAATTCCATGCTTTTAAAGTAAATTATACATGTATTTTTGCAAGACTACATGTGATCTTGCTGAGCCAGAAAAAAAATGCAGAATGCTTATTTTCTTCAGTCCATATTGCTGTATCCAGACAGCAAGTTACAAAGCAGCTCTAGTTAAAAATGGGATAAATACAGTTCAAAAGTGGGATAGAATCACTTCCCTGACCAGCTATTTGACATGCAGTCTTCAGTGCACTTTCCTGAGATTCCTGAGATTTTCTTCTCCTGAGATTCCTAAAGTCCTAGCGCCTTCTAGGAAGATAATACTGCAACTCCAAAGTGACTACCAAAAATAAGACTGAAGTTTGATGAGGCTGAACATAGTCTTATGGATTACACTATCTCAGTTACGATGTGCATGTGATAACCTTGTCAGGTGTTTATCACTTAGATGACATCTGTTCCTGAAGTGCCTAACAAAACTAGGGATGACTACTAGCATTGAGTCACTTTCCAGTCAAATCTGTGCTTGCAGAGAATTGAAGTACCAGCTTTGAAACCAGTAACAGTGGTAGCAAATGACATTCTTCAGTTTTATCTTGTACTGGTCACTTCAGCTGGTTCTTTTGGAGCCAGTCCAGTTTAATATGTTTATCCATGATCTGGATGAGGGGATCAAATCCATGCTCAGTCAGTTCGCAGACAATACCAAATTGGGCAGGAGTGTGGATCTGCTGGAGAGCAGAAAGGCTCTCCAGAGCAGAGGGATCTTGATAGGCTGGATCAATGGGCCAAGGCCAATGGTATGAGGTTCAACCAGGTCAAGTGCCAGGTCCTTGCACTTGAGTCACAACACCCCCAGGCAGCACTGTGGGCTGGGGAAAGAGTGGCTGGAAAGCTGCCTATCAGAAAAGGACTTGTGGGTCCTGGTCAACAGCCATCTGAACATGAGCCAGCAGTGTGCCCAGGTGGCCAAGAAGGCCAATGGCATCCTGGCCTGCATCAGCAATAGTGTGGCCAGCAGGACAAGGACAGTGATTGTTTCCCTATACTGGGCACTGGTGAGGCTGCACCTCATTTCAGTTCTGGGCCCCTCACTACAAGAGGGACATTGAGGTGCTGGAGCATGTCCAGAGAAGGGCAGTGGAGCCAGAGAAGAGTCTGGAGCACAGATCCTACGAGGAGCAGCTGAGGGAGCTGGGGTTGTTTAGCCTGGAGGAAAGAGGGCTTAGGGGAGACCATATTGCCCTCTACCAACTACCCGAAAGGAGGTTGTAGTAAGGTGAGGATTAGCCTCTTCTTCCAGGTAACTAGCAATAGGACAAGAGGAAATGGCCTCAACTTGCAACAGAGGAGGTTCAAGTTGGATATTAGGAAAAATTTCTTCACTGAAAGAGTGGTTAAGCATTGGAACAGGCTCCAAAGAACTGGTGGGAGTCACCATCCCTGGAATTGTTCAAAAAAACTTTACAATATGGTTTAGTGGGCAGGGTGGAATTAGGTCAAAGGTTAGATGTTATGGTCTTGGAGGTCTTTTCCAACTTTTGTGGCTCTATGATTCTCAAAGTGACTTACTACAAATAACTTCTGCCAGAAGGCTTGTAACTTTTTTTAATGCCTTTTGTAGAATGTGTAAGACTTTAATGCCTTTCTTATATGTTGTTTCTGGTGTTAAGAATATCAAGTTTCTGGCAGGAGTGCTTTCCCCTGGTTGCATATTCCAGTCTTTAAATGACTTGAATTTTTTAAATAAGCTTAATTATAACTACTAAAAGCATAGGGTAAATACAGCAGTAAATTATGATACAGAGTTTAACACTGTTGCATAAAGTAAGGACACAGCTTAAGTAAATTTCATCTTCCTTTTGCTTTGTGTACCTTTCAAATTAGGATGTTTAAGATCTTGTAATTGTTATTTTCAAGAAAAGACTGTTTACAAACATTTCCATTCTATCTACCTAATTACAGAGTGACACTTGAAGTCCTTGATTATTAAAAATACCCAACTAAACAAAAACCCACTACAGACTGAAAATAAATCAACTCTAGCAACTACTATACCCAGGCTTTAAGAGCCATCTAGTGGGATTATTCTGCAAGTAACCCTGTAAACACTAAATAGAGCAATTCTTAATGAGCATTTTACTTAAAAAATAAAAGGCAACCAAAAAACCAATCAAATAATTAGAATATGGTGAATTAAGAGTCATGTTAACTCAAAAGGGAGCTGAAATTTGTTTAACACACAACACTTCTTTCCCTTTCCCATAACACTTGTTTGTGGCTACACAATTCAATATGCATTAAAAATTTGCAAGGAGATGAACAACCCAATTTCTGTCTTACAGTAATAGCTTCCATATTGACAATTTTGAGGAATGTTGCTGATGTAGTCAGATCCATTATATTTATTTTTTTTAAATACCATATCAACTTTCTTCAGCTCAAAAACATGTTTAAGAAACTTTGTTGGTGCTGTTTTGTCTGACAAGAGAAGGTTCCGGGTAGTTCAGAAGGACAGTCTTACAGCTTATGAGAATAGAAAAACAGGGGAGAGAAAGGTTTATGAACTGAAGTAGTACTTTAGGGACCAGTGTCAATGAAAAAAGTATGCAAGTGATGTTTTTAGAAAGTAAAAAGCTTAGAACTGTATCAGTCTCACCTAAAAGGCAGATAGTAACTGTGAACTAAAGATTTGGTCCAATGGGGAAGGAAGGAAGACATCATTAGACTGTTGTATTCTAAGCAAAATACATAAATAACATAGCAGAGAGGAAAATAAGATCCCACAAGGCAAGTGCCACTTGCCTTTATGATCCTGGAATTTAAGGGAGTTTGGAATTTTATTTCACAGACGTCTTTTGAAGAGAAATGTCAAGCTCCTGGGATCTAAGCTTACTTGTATCAAACTTTTAAGACTTGAGTCAGGGAACCTAGACTTCCTCTACAGAAAAGCACCACAAGAACTACATCCTTCCAGTCCCTAAAACCCAGGAAGATGAGGTGATAGTGACTTGCATACTAATAAACAAGACTGGGGAGAGATGGCTGTGGATTAACTTGATCCTTCCAACATATACTGTATGTTTACTGTAGGTTAGACTGTTTCTTCCTTCTACTAAAAAGCAAATCAGTGAAAATTCAACTAAAGGTAAACAGTATCTTGATCAAATAATGAGCCAGCAGCAAGAAAAAATTGGTTTTAAGGGCCCCTCCTTTTTGGGGGACAGTTGCTTCCATTCTGTTAGAAGCAGTAGCACAGAACACAGGAATAACTTAGCTTAAAAGAGCTAAGTGAGCTGGCGAGATGAGCCTGGTGTTGTCTGTACCAAAGTGAATTTGGGAACTCCTGCTAATGCAGCTGTGAAAATAGCAGCTACTGATGTGCAATAGCTCAATCTACCCCAGATACAGTGTGGGAAGATTTTCCAGTCATGCTACTGGACCTTGTTCTTTCAGAACTGATCATATACCATTACACCAAAGGTGGGCATCCTAATTTATCCAGTCATACTTAAAACTGAAGCAAGGAAATGTGGTTTCAAGTAGAATCTGCCTTTTTTACATTGAGGATACTTCCACAGTGCACTCAAGTCAAACAAAGCAAACAAAAAAAACAAACAAAACCACAAACAAACAAAAAAGGAAAAAAGCAAAGCTCCTTTTATGCTGTCACAAAGAACTTCTGAAAAATTTCAGAATTCTATACTGAAAAGTGCTCAGCACAGGATACGCTAATTTTTACTTGAAATGAATGCTAAAGAGCCCTTTTAAGTCAAATAACTTTATTTCAGATTACAGCAACACTAATAGTCAAACTATTTACTAAAAAGTCACTTAGAGGAATTTTTACAATTCAATTGGAAATACACGCAACATGGTTAGCACGTTCTAAAAAACCTCATAAAAACACATAGCACTTGACATACTAGTAATTACATTTAGCTAAAATGTAAATAGCATTATTCAGATGAGGATTTTTTAGGTCCTCGGTAATATCTTGAAATGACAGAAGTGCCACTTAACTGTCACTACACTTGTCATAGCAAATGATAGCCCTAATCTTGAAAATTTTGCAGACTGGCAATATAGTAAGGCAAAGTAAAGCCATGACAGTTGGCTGGCAAGGAAAGGCTATGCCTGTCATAGCAAATGATAGTCCCAATCTCAAAGATCTTGCAGACTGACACTATCTTAGGTAAGGCGAAGTAGAAGTCGTGACAGCGGCCTTCCACAGATAGGTTAACTCACAGCAGTCTCACAGTCTTTCCAGTCACAGTCAAGAAGTCATCATCAGCCAAGGCACGAAGTGCTTCTTCGAACATTTCCTTCGTGACAGCCTTGAAGAAAAGAAGCAAATCAAATAAAGATGGGGTAATATTTCAAAGACAGTAAAAATTCCTTACTTTTAACCAATTTTCTTTTGTTTTCTTTTCTTAAATTTTTATTTGTTCTTTTTGCAATTGGAAACCTGACCTGGAACCCTGAAGCTGAGTTTGCTAATTCAGAAGCCAGAATAAACTTAAGATAAATGAGTTGAATTTGCTGTATCTGTAGTAGAACTGGCTTTCTAGTCACGCAGACAGAGAAAGTTCATGTTTCCCTTTCCCTCCGTAACGTGATTTGAGGACAAGAACATTCATTTGGAAAAACATGCTTTTAAAAATTAATGAAAATGTAAAAACAAAGCAGGAAACTTACTGTATCAGACTGGGCTCGGAGATCATCGAAAAGCTGTTGGTACTTCAAAGATGGTGATTTACCCTTTGACTGGATAAGCTTCCTTAAGGCTTGAGCCAGTTCCTCTTTCCGCTTACGAGCTGTTGCGCTCATTCCTTATAGAAGGAAAGAAAATACCTTTTAGTAATCAACTAAAGAGGACAAGTTAAATTACATTCTAAAAATTACAAAAGCCCAACACCAGCCCAGCTTTGACACTGTGAAAACACAAACCTGTAGTGAGAATGGATATGTCCACAATTCCAGTCCTTGGATCAGTAGCAGACTGTTTCAGTGCTTCCCGATGGAGGCGTCTTGCTTCTTCTACATCAATTGTTTCAACTTTCTCTGAAAAGCGCACCTTGGCGTGCGCCTCTGCCAGCCGGATCAGGGACTCAAGCTGTCGAGGGTATGCAGAAACCATTCCCCTGCCACTACCAATCTTCCTCATGTCCACGTATGCCTGAAAAGGAGACAGTTGTTAAATACTTCGGTAAATCTTGTTATATTCAGTCTTTTTCAGAGTCCACTTCATCCCACACCTCTTATTTCAGAACACGAACAATTCTGGTAACCCATTCCAAGTCCTGCATTTCTGCTCATACGCCTTCACAATTCTTCTGTAGTGACAGATAACCACATCACGTTACTTCTTTCCGTTATAAAGCAATTAGGCCACAGTAACAAATCAAGTTTTCAATCACTTTAAGAATGTAGGACTAGTCTTACATAGCAGTACTTCTGTCTGTAATGACACATTTATTTTGTTTCAGTAGAATTTAATGTGTTTTATGTGATGGAATCAAACCAACACCTCTGAAAGCTAAACGTGAGAGTGCAGAATGAGTTCTAATCTGATCCCTTTTTCCTTTTAAATGCTGTTGGATTTCAAAAACTTTTCAGGATCTTACAGAAAAGCTGTATGTAGATAAGAGTATACACGCTACGGAATTTCGCTTCTGACCAGTCAGGAAAGACTCTGAACATTCTGTTAGCAACTCCTTTACCTCAATAAGGGCTTGGCTTGCTTCTTCACTTAATCTGGGATTTACATAACTACGAGCATATGCAATGTAATCCCTCAATACTGCCATATCCATGTATTCCTCCTCCATCTTCTCTTCACTTTGGTAGTACAGTGAAACCAAATGGCGAGCAAGACGTCTGTCATAAGCTTCATCACGTGGATCCAACATCAAAAAGATCAAGTCAAATCTGAATGGGATAAGTAACCAGCATTAGTGTGCAGACCTTCTTGTCATTTAGGTAATTGGTTTTTACAGGGGTTGACTTAACAGATACAGGTAGGAGTTACCAGACTCCTAATTCCTGCTCTAAATAAAAGCTGTTCTAATTAACTGAAAAGAAAATTTTCCATGAATTCTCAAAGTATAGAACAGCACAATGGATTTGCTTTCATCTTATGGACTTGAAATTTTTAAAGTGAGGTACATTATGAAAAATTCAGATGCCATGTTCAAGGCTGACAGTTTTGTTTTCTTAAAAAGAAACCCACACACCAAAAAAGTACCCCTGCCACAAGCAAAAAATCCCCCCACATAACAAATGCACAGAACAAACTGCTACTAAAGAAACTATCCTGAAAGGGAACAGCAAAGATGGCACGTACCTAATTAATTAAGCATATAACCCCCCCCAAGTAAACAAATAATGAATAAATAAAAAAGCACTTGTAGTTTAATCCTGAAGAAAATGGTTTCTAATTCTGCAAACAATATATTCAAGTAGTCTCAACTATAAGCAGACATGAATAATGTATTTTTAGCCAGCCAATAATTTATTTTTGTAAGATTAAATCCAGTAAGAGGTGGAATTGAGATGCTGCTCAAGCCTAGTTTCATCCAGTACACCTGCACTAAGGTACCATCTGTTATTAAGTGGTTAAATTAAGTAGCTCTTAATTGAAATCTAAGCCGTGTGTACTCGGGATATCCCATATACTATCAGTGTACTTCAAATTTGCAGTTAGTGTGGGAATTCCTAACGAGATAAAATTGCAGAACATAGTTAACGTTTCTGTCAGCAGACACTAAATGTGGCTCCAACAGCTATGCCCAAATGACTGGCTAGCATTGCCACTTCCCCAGCTAAGTTTACAGAGCAATATGAAGCAGGCACAGATCTTCAGATTCTGTCACCTCTGCTGCAACTTCCCCGATCATCATGTTTCACTTTAAAAGCTTTATGAAGCTAAGAAAAGCATCCTGAGTTTTTGTGGAAGTTATCAATACCCTAAGATTCAGAACAGCTCTTTTCTAGGAGATGATTATGAAACAATATAGAATTAAAGAGAGAGATCCTATAGATCTTCTCGCGCCTGCTGTTCAAAGTCAGCATGCAAAGACCAAAAAGCAGTTCCCTGCTCATACAGAAGCTGTAAGAATAGCATTTAAAATAGGTGTTAAAAAAGTTTTCCACTATGCTGCAAGCAACAGAGTTGTTCTGTTCTACTATATTTAACCATTTCCACAAGAGGAAGTAAAACATCTCCTGAAAATGAGACATGCAAGGCAGGAGTTCAGTACCTTGACAAGAGTGTATGAGGAAGCTGAATGTTTTCAATAGTAGTCTTTTTCGGATTCCACTGTGACTCTATAGGGTTAGCTGCTGCCAGGATAGACGTACGGGCGTTCAGCTGGCAAATAATTCCAGCCTGTCAAAATGAAAAAACACTTCTGAAAGCAGCTGCATCTATGTGCCACCAAAACCCTTTTCCCCCCAACTTCATGAGATCACCAATGTTCTTAGATGGGTTCTGCAGTAAAAAACTGCACTACAAAAGCCTTTGAGTAAAGCAAGAGCAAAAGCCTCTAGGGATACTTCAGTCTGCTCTGAAAGATTTAAACAAATATTTACCTTTGCAATGGAGAGTGTCTGTTGTTCCATTACTTCATGTAGAACTGATCTTGTGCTTTCACTCATTTTGTCAAACTCATCAATGCAGCAAATGCCATTGTCACTAAGGACTAGAGCACCTGTCTGAAGAACCAGTTGCCGTGTTTCTGGATCCTTCATCACATATGCAGTAAGACCAACTGCACTTGAGCCTTTGCCAGAAGTATACTGGCCTCGAGGAACCAGGTTATACACATACTGGAGCAGCTGTGATTTGCTAGTACCAGGATCACCACAGAGAAGAATGTTGATCTCTGCACGAAAATTGCCTCTTCCTGTGTGAGTAAAATCCTTTCTTGATCCCCCAAAAAGCTGAAGCAGGATACCCTATAAAAATCAAAACATCATGTCTTGGATTTGCTCTCTTAGCTATTCAACTGTTCAACTGAAACATGTAATAAACCAAAATAGTACTAAAATTACCACAACTCAGACATGAAACGAAACACTTGAAACTGGTTCTAGATATCTTTTAAAAGGGTTCATTCTTTATACACATCCTCAATTCCAGTTCATTGCAAACATATAGTTAAACTGCTAGGTCCTACAAAACTCAGCTTCTAATTGAAGTCTGAAGTTAGATTAGTTCCAAATCCGTTCCAAAACTTAGGTAATCAAAAAATCTGACAAGAAATTCTGCTAACAATACAAAAGGCAGAATAGACTATTGTTTTCCCTAAGGCTATATTTAATCTAGGACCAAAGTACTATTTCAAATCATTAGAAAAGTTTCATTTGTCATTTTCTTTTCAGGCAAACTGCTTTACTGCATTCACAACATTAAAGTTCTTTTCTTGCTCATAAAGGTGTAGTGTAAGGTCTCTTATTTCATTGGAATTTACCAACACTTCCTCCTTTATATTTCCTAAAGTAAGCTTATACTTCCTGTGTTAGTAAAGAAATTAAAGTAACTACCTTCCAGTATTTTGAAAGTATTGGAATTATTAGTATAAATACATGCTTGTAATTTTATTAGCGAGAATTATCAAGAAGGATTTGTTTTTTCCTTTTCAACTTTACTAGATTAAAATTTCACTATTTCCCAGTATTCTCTCTGCATGTTTTTTCCTCTAGCAGGATATATATGCTAGAAAGTCAATGAAAAGAAGTGCTAATCAGTGACAATGATGGCTGGAAACAGCAAGGAAAACCATACACTATTTCATTTAAAGCTTCTGCACAACTTCTTACAGTAGAGAAACCTTGTGGAGGCATGGAGTGAGCATTAGTTCTGTTCTCATTCACTTAAAGCAACTTGAAGCAGTCAGTAAAACATGATCAGTAATTATAAAGAACCTTCAGGTTGGAACTTAAAGAATCTCCCTTGATGAAGGGTCCTCAGCTTTCCTCAACTCCACCAGTCACTAGACTTGATGTGCCTTATTAGTGTGTTGAGAAGGTATCAACAAATGGAATAATCATTACTGTATTTCCATTCCAGCAGAAAATTATAGTATGGTTTTGAATTCAATTTTCAGAAACCTGTGAACTGTGATAATGTATAAATCTATAAAAAAACCCCAAAGAAATATACTTGAAAAGGATTGTTTGATGCCTGATAATGCCTTGAGACCTGCTACTAATTGCAGTTTTTGCAATGATTTTGTAGTACCTCAGTTGAACACTTTATTAGAAGAGTCCATTCTTGGATACATCTAAGTAAATGTTTTGATACCCCATAATTCAATCAAATGTCATTTTAAAGCTAGTGTTCTCTTGTGAGCAAGCACTTACTATGTTACAGCTACTTATTTTTCTTTCATCATCAGTAATCTGAACATTTATGAAATGTCCAAGATGCATCCTGCAATTAAGTTTTCCCCATTCTGTTGCCTTCCTACCTTTTCAGTATCTTTCCTCTAATTAGCACTCCTTAATACCATGGAAAGAATTAAAATACACTTAGAATCAACCTCTAATCCTGACAAGACCACAACATTTTAAGACTGCTCAAGATACAATTTTTTGAATTTTTAAGCTTCAGGGTATTTTTAGAACAAACAATAATGACAAATATACTCACATACAAAATACTGACATACAAATACATGTCTTACAAGAGAAAAATAAATTCTCTTACCTTTTTGATATCTTCGTGCTCATAGATACTCGGAGCCAATGCTAAAGAAAGTCTCTCATATATGTCTGCTTTTTTAGAAAGCTCTTTGAGAATTTTCACACGTTCCTCTGTAAACATTTTTTGCTCCGTCTCCTCATCGACACCATGCAGGCGTTTTGAATCTGTCTTGCGATAGTGTATGACATCAATGTGGGTCTTATACACGGATTGTACACTGCTGACACGTGGATTAACTCGAATTGGGACTGCCCGGTAGATACCTAAAACAAATTTGAATCGCAGCATTAGATATGGAGAAATGTGATAATCCCAACCCCAACAAATTTTATAAGTTCCCTTGAAGAGCACAGGTTTTCAAAACAGCCTAAATACTTTGGTCAGTTTATTTCTCAGTATAAGTCACACAGAAGGCAGTGGAACATATTTAAGTCATCTAGACCCTATATTTGCAGGTACATGTATGTGTTTAACATTCGTACCAGAAGTGTTTTCAACAATAAAAACACTTAAGCATTTTTTGAAAGATAATTAAGGCTTGATGCATTCAAAATTCCTGTTCCAGTGTCTAGTCAGCCTTTCCCCCGTTTTGAAGGTTTTTTTAGCAGCTTTCTAATACATCTCGAGCAGCTAGCAGTACAGCAGTTCTTTTAAAGGAAAGTGGTTTATAAAATGTGGTTAAAGTATCACAAGACCTACTACTCTACATTATCTTATCACTCTCCTGACTGCACTATTTAAGATACTGCCTCTTCTTCACCTACAGTTTCAGAATGCCTGAATCATCAAGGTCAGACAAGCTGGAGACTGTCTAATATAACCATGGACTCAAACTGGAGTCAACTGGAACAGGCTGCCAAAGGCTGTGTCCAGTGGGATTTTCGGTACCTTTAAGGATGGAGACTCCACACAGCCTCTCTAGGCAACGCGTGCCAGGGCGTGACCACCCAAACAGTAAAAAAGTTCTTATTTTTAACTTTTTTAACTGGAATTTCCTGTATTTCACCTTGTGCCCTCTGCATGCCACTGGGCATCGCTAAGAAGAGTGTGGCTTTGCCTTCTTGACACTACCAGCCCTCCACCCACACCAATCAGGTACTTAAAAACACACTGCTAAAATCCCCGAGCCTTCTGTTCTCCAGGCTGAGCAGTCCCAGCTTTCTCAGCCTTTCCGTGTATGACAGAGGTTCCTGTCATGATCACAGCCCTTTGCAAATTCACTCCTGTATGTTCATGTCTCCCTTGCACTAGGAGACCCCACAGCTGGACCCAGTACTCCCCCAACCTGCTGGCAGTACTCCTAATGCAGCCCAGGAGGCTCTTGGGACCACAGCCATGTGGTCTATCAAGCACTGCTGCCTTCTAGTTTTGCTTCTGTCTACAAGTTTGCTGATGGTGCACCACAACACTGTCCCAGTTAGAAAAGGTTTCCAGGATTATTAGCTCTATCACCTTCCCCAGGGGTCAAGATGAGGCTGGCTGACTTGCAGTTCCCTAGGTCTCCTCCTTACTCTAGGGAGTGACATCTGGCTTTTTTCCAGGATCTCAGCCAGTCATCATGACTTTTCAAAGATTGAGTGGCCTTACAAAGAAAGTGTCCAGCTCCCAGCTCTTGCAGGTGCATCCCATCAGGTCCCTTTAGAGATAATTATGATCAGTGAAAAAGAAGGATGCAAATACTCAAACCAAATTTTACCTGTGACATTAACTCTGTCACCTGGCTGCACTTTATCAACAAGGTCATTGTGAGCAAACAGCACAACTGTATGTGGGGTCTGCCCAGCTGGCATATCTTCAGGAGACTCCTGCAGTTTGACCTAGCAAAAGAAAAAAAAAAAAACCACTTAAGTTTCAGTTTCAAAAACCTGAAGCTTTTCCACAGAGCAGACCAAAGATTTTTGTATTAGCACAGTCTTCAGCATCATTTGAATGAGGAACATTGCTGAAGAACAACATATCCCCACCCAAACAGCAAAACTGATTACTGATTAAAAGACATGATGAAAATGAGAATTCTGCTGATTGCTGGTGTGGCTAAAATGCCGTTACATACAAGGCTCATCTAGTCTAGATAAAAAGGGACATAAAGGGGTTTCCATGTACAAACATTAAGAAGTGTGCATACTTCATTTCATCCTTTTAATGCATTTCTTCTCCAAAGCAGATTTACCATTTCACTAATTTTTTTCACCCACTTTCATGTTCCAAAACACTTTCGCTTTCCAAAACATTCAGTCACAAGATACATAATTAATAATACTGATGATTTTAGGAAGGTGGAGGAGAAAAGAAATAAAAACTGTTTTATTTAGCCACTACTAAGCCAACATACCATCTGTTTGTCAGAGAACATGGATCGATTGTGAATCAATGCCATACTGTGCGTTGTGTTACAGTTCTTGCACACTGATGGTTCAGCAATCCTGCCACGATCGATTTCTACTCTGGTGGTGAAAGCGCAAACTTGGCATTTAAAGAATGCTTCCTGCATCTCAGGAATTAGCTGAGAGCTTCTGATGACCATACCACTGATGGTGATGAGTTGATCAATGTCTACAAAATTATAGAGACTCCTGTCATGACTTCATACTCCTAAAATTTAAATAAGCTTCGAAATTTCATGTTAGATTAGTTTTTAGGCAGGAGGTAGACATTCAGTTAGGTACTTGGATTTTGTTTCAGAAAAAGCAAAAAGAATCATAAATGCATAGCACAAATATTCTAATTTACAGGAGTGTTTACACAAAAGAATTCTTTGCACTTGCAGAACTAAGAACCTGAGTAGCTGATGACAGGAAAGATTTCCTTTATGAATAGATCATTCTGCATATAGGCTCTAAAGTATTTGTTTCTGAAACAGACATATGAACAGAAGACATTGGTCTGCATGGACCACAAGTAGTTTTATATGGCCTTAATGTAATCCTAGGCTAGCATTCTTTAAGTATATATAATTGAGATCCTTTTCTGACATGGTAAGCAAAGAGTTTACCTTCAGGGTTTAGACTTCTCATATTCCTAGTCTTCAATGCATTATATGGCCTTACTTGAATTTGATGTTCTAGTATTGAATCAGGGTAACGATCAAAAAATATCTCATTGGCAGCCATGTCAAATGTTGGGATAACTTCCTGTATAAAATTGTTAAAAGCAGTTAAGCTTACAAATTAAAAAAAAAATCATCACAGAGTGAAGTAATTTTGCATAAAGCATTTAATGTGGTGCTGATCAGCCATGAATTACTAAAAAGTTACGCCATCTGAGCATTTTCCTATGTAACAGAAAACTTGCTGTTCAGATTGGATTCATTCATTTACTTCAGTATTGCAAGGGGAAGGAGGGAAGCACAAGACTAGATATTGCAGATCACTGGTTAACTTTGCATGCATGAGGCACCCACTGTATCCACGATCAACTACTATGATACAAGACATTTTATATTAAGTAAAATAAAGAAGCCACTGAGATGGCACTGAACATACAAAGTACACATTGCATTTAAACAAACATATTAAGTCCCAAAAATATGAAAGGGCCACTTGAAAGCCAGAAAACAAGTGCACTACTTCACCTGAGGGTAGCAGATCAGTTGCCTGTAGAGATTTTCATCAAATGATCTTAGATGATCACAGTTTACGTTCAGGAACGGTTCCCCAACAATATTAATCTACAAGGGAGTTTAGAAATCTTTAGCTCAATGGCATGCAAGACTGAAAAAGAAAAGTTAGATTTCAGTGCCTTTCAAGTACCTCTTGAAGTCGCTGCATATAGCGTGGCTCATTGAGATCCAAGCCAATGTCTTCATCCTCTTTATCCAGCGGATCGATAAAGCGCTGAAGAAATCTCTAAATGTTAGGGGTAACAGGGAGACAGACAGGAAAGATAAACAGAATAAGTAGTAGAAACGCTTACTTTGTATCAGATTCAACTAATATTTAAGTCAAACTAGCTTTTTATTGAAAAAAAAAAAGAAAAGCAGGTTGTTAACCTACCTGGAATTTTTCTTTGCATGTGGCTACATTAACATCGGTTCCCCAAATAACAAGCCTTTGTCCAAGAGATTGCTTGGTTGCTACTATATCCTCAGGCAGCTGCATGGAAACAAATTGAGCATCTGCAAATATGGGTTCATCTTCAAAAAGAAGCTGTCAGATACAAGATCTGAGACATGTACCTACCCCGTCTGAGTGTAAATCAACTTGTCTGGCTTTACGGGCAGACCCAAGATCTGGCCTCTGCCTAACGGGAGTTCCTCGGACACCGCTCCGTGGAGTACCCTCTACCCTGGAGCTGGGTGTGCCGTAAGTCAAAGGTGAACTGATATCGAAGTCAAGAGGAATAGCTATAAAGGGAAGTGTTTTGTAATGATTATCAAGACATTTTACACTGAGAAAGGACTAAAATTCAGCCTCTGCATTTGTCTCATAGTTCTTTTAACTCTACTGTCATAAAATGAGTGGCATCAATGAGCGGCATCAATTCCAGTGTTTTGTCAAAACAAACAATAAAGGTGTTGCAAGTCTCTCTAGAACTTTTCTTTGCATTATCTCTTCTCAAGGATCCCAAGTGCTAGTAAAGCTTCACTAGAAAACTTGAGCAGTACTGCAATTTAAAACTACATTTATGTTCAAGCATAAAAAATATACAGCATTTTAGATGAAACACATTTTTCAGTATTTTGGAGGCTGTAAAGCAAGTGACACAATTAAAAGCTACTGGAATTAAAAACGATCCTATATATATATAAGCAATTAAAGCTTTTTATGGCTAGCAACCTAATTCTTTCTGCAGTAATAGCTTTATTATTTCTAGAAATACACGAGAGAAAAAAATTAAGGTATAATCGCCGATACATACTCCCATGTAGTATGGGAAGCTACAATAGCGATCTGCACCCCTGACGCTGACTGAGCTTCTGTAGCGTCTAATATGCTAAAATCAAATGAGAAACTTCAGACAACACTAATTTTCTCCTCAGGTATTTTCCAGCCAGGTCCATTCTGTACACCAGCTCGCCACAGAGCAGCGCAGGCAGCTCCCAGGCTGTATCACGGCGGCCAGCACAGCCCAGCACAGCCCAGCACAGCCCCCCCAGCCCAGCGTACCGGAGTGGCGGAACTGAGGGGGGCTGGAGAACAGCGCGTCGGCGGCGCCGGGGCTCTGCACGTCGGCGGCCGGCGACGTGGGCATGGGCTGCAGGTCCCCGGTGGAGGTGGAGTCGTCCGCCCGACGCTTCTGGGAAGGAGGAGAGCGAACATCTTGCGCTGCAAGACACAAGCGGACCCGGGGCCGGCATTACAATTGGCCGGGCCGCCGCACCAGGCGCACCGAAGCGGAGGCGCCGGGAAAACACCCCCGGGGCGCGGCGGGCAGCCCGCTCCCCGCGGCCCCCGCCCCGCCAGCGCCTTCCCGCCACTTACGAGTCGGGGGGTTGCTGCCCCGGCCGCGCTTGCCGCGGCGGCTGCTGGGGGTGGAGGCCGGAGACGACATGGCGCTGCTGCGGCTCCCGCGACGGTCCTACCTGCGGGGAGTCGGCGAGAAGGATGAGCGCGGCGGGCGCCCCGCCACCCGCCGAGCCCCGATCCCAGACCGGCGGGTTTCCCTCCCTGTCCCTCCCTCGCCGGCAGCGCCCCCCCCCCCGCCCAGCGCCCCCTCCCACCTCAGCGGGCACGGAGACACCGGGACCCTCCGCGCCGAAGCCTGCGGCGTGCGCGCGCTCTCGCGGGCTTTCTGGCCAATAGCGAGGCGCGACCGCGACAGGAGCACCCAACGGAGGCAGAAAGGGGGGATGCGGATGGGAGAAGGGAAGGAGGAAGGAGATAAACGCTCCGAACCCGCGAGGTATAATCCGCGCCCTGCTTGACCTGCAACAGCAGAGGGAGAAGTATAAGGCAGGATACTGTTTGTACTACGATACGGAGGCTGCCCTCAGGACTGCCACATCGCACACCCCCCTCAGTCCAGAGTGGAACTGCCCGCACCGGGCCGAATTTCGCGGCAAAAGTAGTGCTGCAGGGAGGCGTGGGGAGGTCGGAGCGGTCCATTCTGAGCAGAGGGGGAACCACCGCTGTATCTGATATTACCGTATCCCGGTCTGGGCTCCTCAGTACGAGGGACAGGCAGCTCCTGGAGCGGGCCCAGCGGAGGGCGACTGAGATGCTTAAGGGACTGTAGCTTCTCTCTTACGAGGAAAGGCTGAGGGAGCTGGGCCTGTTCAGCCTTGAGAAGAAATGACTTGAGAGGTGTCAAGAGGGTGGAGCCAGGCCATTCTCGGTGGTGCCAAGCAGTAGGATAAGGCAACGGGCAGAAAATGATGCACATGAAGTTCCACCTGAATATGAGGAGGAACTTGTTTATTGTGTGAGGTACTGTGCACTGCAACAGATTGCCCAGAGAGGCTGTGGAGTTTCCCTCGCTGGAGATCCTCAACAACTGTCTAGACACAATCCTATGCTTTGGGATAACCCTGCTTGAGGAGAGAGGTTGGACCAGATAACCCACGGTGGTCCCTCCCAGCCTTACCCATTCTGTGGTGTTAAATGTGTGCGCCCTGAGTCCATCCTGCGACGAGACACGCAAAGATACCCCGAAACGCCCTTCCCTGCCACCACCCCTCATTCCTCCCTCCCGGAATGCTCTAGCTGAGGATTCTCCTGCCCCCCCCCCCCCCCCCCCCCCCCCCCCTCCCGCGTTCAGCTGTCCGTGTCCCCCCTCTTGGCTGCGTTGGATGCTCCCGGGGGCGGGTCCCTCCCGCCCGCTTCCGCGCCGCGCTCGGGGAGCGGCCGGGTCGGCATGGCCGGGGTGCGGCAGTACCTGCTGCAGCTGCACCGCTGCCTGCAGCCCGGCGATGCCCTGCACGGGTACAGCCTGCTCCGCAGCCTGGCCGAGACCTGCCTCACCAGCCTGGACAGCGGCGAGCAGGGTGCGCCCGCGGGCCCGGCCCCTCGGGGGTGGCGGCGAGGGGGTTTGAGTGGGGCTTGAAGCGGCCGCCCCCGCGCTGGAGTCGGACAGCGAGTGCTCGGCTTTGGGGGGGCTCGGTGGTGCCGGGGACACACGCACCGGGGCGGCGGAACTGCGGGGCGGCCACGGCGCTTCACTCCACACTTTGTGTCACTGCTGTGGCAAAAAAGGTGTATTCCGAGGGAGGGACGGTCTCTTGCCCCAGATAAACCATTTATCCGAGTAAAAGCACTTCATGCGCGCCCCTCTCTGAGCTGCCCCCAGGTCGGCTCCCCCTCGGCCCCGAGCAGGGGCAGGCTCAACTGGGAGGGCACTGGCACAAGCCCTGCACCCGAGGCCATGGGGAGGTCGGTGGCACTCACACTGTGTTGTGGTTTTTCTGGTGACAACCATCAGTCGTGCCCGAGGCGTTAAGGCACCTGCAGCCCCCGGGGATGGGCTGGGTGTTGTGCAGCCCTCCCTTCCCCAGCAAGGAAACCAGCCACCTGATGCTTCCTTTGTTTTGCAGCGCTGCACCTGTCCCTGGTGTTCTCCCAAGAGCATGGCTTACTCGTCTTTATCCACAGATCCCTCAGCATTGAGGAGGTGAGTTGGTAAACTTTAATTGTTGAAGTAGTGTTGAGATAGTGCTAAGTGAACAACTTATTATATGCTTTAATTTTTTTGTTTTGTTTTAAACTGTCAGTTTCGAGATTGCAGGGAAGAAGCGTTGAAGTTTCTTTGCGTCTTTATGGAAAAAGCTGGTGACAAAGTTCATCCCTATGCCTGTAATATTAAGGTAGGTAAAGGAAAGTTGTTTCATAAGGGCCTTTGCCAGGTAGTTGAAACAATTCAGGTGGGGCTCATACCAAAACAGATTCCTAGCTATCTTGCACACCTCCCATCTCTACTGTTCTTGTTAGACCTGAAATAACTTGGTTGACATGGAGTGTAATTCATACCACAGAAAAGTGTGGAATTGTTTCTTTAATTATAGACTTAATTTTATTAAATTTTTTTAATAGAACTTAATAGGTATTGAGTCTGAAAATTACTTATTGACATTGAAAGTAATAGTTATAACTTTTAATTTATACAAACTAAGCTTGTTTCTAGAGGTGGTGGTTAATTTTAAATATCAGTTTTTTAAAAATTTCTCCTGCTAAGTTGTTATACAGAAATTAGTGGTAATTACAATAACTCTAAAAATGAGGTTCATTGAGTCTGGAGTGCTGAAGAGCTGTACATTGCTTCGCACAGAAATGCTTGACCACTGAAGTTTCTGATCTCAAATTAATAGTTACTTACTGTAAGAAATGACAGTACATTAGAGGGGGAGAATGTGCTATGTTTGCCTTTTACTTCAGAAACTGCAATTTCTTTGCTGGAGTTGGGATTTGTTATTGTGTCAGACAGTGCTGCAATATTGTCATTGTCAGGCCACTTTGGGGACTAGATACTGTTTTAGTCTTTTTTTAAAAACTGTGAGCTTGTGAGGAACAGATACTTTAGAGAGGTAGATGAATATGCGTTATCTTTGAATTTCCTTCTCTACTTACAAGTAATTTAATTTCCTGTTTTCTTTCCTATGTAGCAAACTTGTCTTAGTGTCTATACAAAAGAGAGAGCAGCAAAATGTAAAGTCGCAGCACTGGAACTTCTGATGAAGGTAAAATGCATTTTATAAACCTCTCTTGTTTCTAGAAAACAGTAGAAAATCTCTTGTATTGCTGCAGTTATCCTATATCATGCAGAAAATTTGTAATCTGCGGTAGCACGAGAATAGTGATAGTGTAATATTTAGATGTTAGAAAGAGATATGCCTTAACAACGGATTGTCTTCAGTATTCTCCAGTAGATTGTTTAGGATGTAAGCGCATTGTTCCTTCATCTGCTAGAGCAAGACAGAGTTGTTTTGGGGGCAGTTGCAGATCTCTCAGTTAATTACAGTTATTTAAGGAGAAATTTTGCAGTTCAATTGTATTCTTGGTTTAAAATATGTATTATATGTAATATTATAATAGAGTATGTGAAAGGTGTGGAGAAGACAGACTTTTTTTTTAGAAGTTTAGTTACTGCATAATTTTACAATGTGCTTCCTTAGAATGCATTAGACCCTTGTTTTGCAAATGCTTTTGCTCTTACTTAGTTTTGTTTATGAGAAAAAAAACCATCCCTTCTGAGTTATTCGGAGTCAGTTCTGTGAATTTGATTGGCTTTATACCAGCAAGGAGATAAATACAATATGATAAAAGATATTGCAGACTTGCTAAGCCTGTGCTCTTGTGAGGTGTGTGTATGTATATATATACACAGACACCTCACAAGAGCACACACCTATATATATATATATATATATATATAAATTATGTTGTAAAGTTAAAAATTTTGTATTTATGCATGTTTAGGAAGGTAGTTTATTGTTAAAGTAGATTTCATACTGTTAATCTTTCCCAGCTCGGTCACCTTAAATCTCTTTCATTGACTAGCATACTTACATACTTAAGCTGAAGGAACGTGTATGAACTGTATTTTTATTTAAACCAAGTAGTATTGTGTTAGTGATATTAATGCTTCTCCTGAGTTTTCTTTTTTTCCTTATTTTTTCTATCTTAGTTGCTCCAAAGTTTACGATGTTCCTGTCTGATGGAAGAAATGAAGGTTGGGGAGATATTTAATAAATTTTATGGGGAGCTTGGTACAAAAAGTAAAATTCCCGATACAGGTAGGCTTTAGTTTTTCTGTCAGTTTTCTGTGTTTTATTTACATTCAGTTTTTCTTGAATTATACCCCATGGAAATGTGTAGTTGTTATTCCCATGGCAAGTGTGTGTGTTTAAAAATTTAAAAAAGTAGTAGTGAAATTTGTTCAGGTCTTCTGATCATGGCCAAGGAGTTAGCTGCTTATTAGCCAACCTGTATATATGTATGATCTAACATGCAGAAGAAATCATATAGTTGCATTCAGTGGTGGCAGTTCATACTGAATTTAACCATAGATCTGGCTTAGGATTCCCAACAAAAAGTATTTTCATGTCTTACATATTATAATTAGGTCCTGAATGCCTAAATCCTGAAAGTAATTCCAGCTTTCTTGTCAGTAACCAACTTAACATTGCTAGATTCTTAGATTTAATTTTTTTCCCAGGTTCAGTGCTAACCTGGTGTAGCTGAACCTTTGAAGTTACTCTTGTGTCTGGTTTATAACTACACACACACACACACACACACACACACACACACATACCCTTATAACTTTGAGCCTTAAGAGTAGTACTGGTTCCTCCAGTGGGTGCTCTTAGCAAAAGCAGAGACTGCCCATTCCTGTAGAAGTTCATGTCAACTCCAGCTCAGTTGCTCAGGGTGCTGATCAACAGCAGGCTGAGGGAACTGGGGTTGTTTAGCCTGAAGGAAAGGAAGCTCAGGGGAGGACCTTATCACTCTACAACTATCTGAATGGAGGTTGTAGGAAGGTAGGGGTCAGTCTCTTCTTCCAGGCAACTAATGGGAGGACAAGAGGAAATGGCCGTGAGTTGCACCACGGGAGGTTTAGATTGGATATTAGGAAAAAATTAATTCACAGAAGGGGTGGTCAGGCATTGGAACAGGCTGCCCAGGGAAGTGGTGGAGTCACCATCCCTGGAGATGTTTGAAAGATATGGAGATACAGTGTTTAGGGACACGGTTTAGTGGTAGGCTTGGCAGTACTGGGTTAATGGTTGGACTTCATGATCTTAGAGGTACATTGTCACCTAAATGTTTGTATGACTCTAAAACTCTTTGTAACTATGTTCTAACCCTGGCCAGTCTTGTCCTCAAAGCTGCAGTTTTAGTGTGATAGTTCCTGCATTGGTCACCCCTAATGTGAACTCAGGATTTCCCGCCTTGCCTAATTATGTTATTTATGATCTTGGGCAGACTACTATGAGCTCTAGTTTGATTGTCTTGGCTAGTTACAGCTGAAATCTTGGCTTGTCAGGTCTAGCCCTCACAAAACTTGCTGTGCCTATGTAGAATCCTCCAGTCTGATCTCAAGCCTAGAAACTTCTGCTTGCTGTTGGCCTTAACCCCCGTGGTACTTAAAAGTCACAGTAAAACCTCAAGGCCAGCAGCAGACTTGGATTAGTAGCAAATGCTTCCTCGGTGGATATGGCCTTTATTAATCAGTTTTTTGAGCTATGTTTAAAAATAGTAAATGTGTTTAACTTACTGATGTGAGAGGAGGATGCATCTCACATTGTACTGTATATATATATGTATGTATATATATGTATGTATGTATGTTATAATGACCTGTCTTTACCACACAAAAATATTCAATTAAACCATCAGGGATGGTTTCCTCATAGTTGCAAGTTACATGGGAATTTTGATGGAAATGTCAGAGTAATTATTTCAGTAATTAATAATTATAAATTACTTTCTAGTACTGGAGAAGATTTATGAGCTTTTGGGAGTTTTGGGAGAAGTCCAGCCTAGTGACATGATTAACAATTCTGATAAACTGTTCCGAGCTTATTTGGGAGAGCTTAAAACACAGGTATGACTGGATTTTCTTTTCAGACTCTTACATTGCTTTGGGGTTCTTTCCTGTATGTTGAAATACTGTTGTAATATATGATATACTGTCGTACACTAGTACAATTTGTGGGGATTTTACTGGACAATCAAACATGCTTTCTCAAGGACTGTTAAAGTTTGTAGTCTCTGGTTCTGAGGAGCTTTCAAAGTAAAATTTCAAGGCCAGCAGTGACAACAAGTTAACCAGTTTACTGTGAGAAAAGATGGCACGTGGTGATCATTCCCGAAGAAATGTTATGTTGCCATGCATTGATAGTTTCTGATTTGTTCTCTACTAACTA
>NW_020884879.1:6936317-7010386 GCF_003945725.1 Corapipo altera | reverse complement strand
GGAACATATTACATGCTTTTCAAAGGATTTCTTATGCTTCCCTCCAAATGATATGAAACTTTTGGGTAGGAGATGTTTCTGTGGCATTGTGTTTGTAGAGTTGGGTGCTGATAAAGTTATTTTATCTGCACTTCTTGGAACTGGGAAGCCTTGGTGTAAATTAATGTTAGCTTGAGGATATTTTTTTTTTATATTTTTTTCAGATGACATCTGCTACAAGGGGACCCAAGCTACCTGTTGTAGCAGGATGTCTGAGGGGACTGGTTGCACTCATGTGCAACTTCACCAAATCTGTGGATGAAGGTATGTTCTTTTTCTGTAAGAAAGACAGTTACACATTTTGGTACAGTTGTACAGACAGTTATACTTTTAATTGCTATACAGCCAAAAAGTAGCACCATTTCTCACTGTAAATACCAAGTGAAAATTTCCCTACTGGTAGATGTTTTATGGACAATACATGGTCCCTGTCATTGTAGGAAGTGGCTTCATCGATATGTTTCTATACATTAAATGTTTGCAGTGCTATTTTCTGACCAGGTATTGGGCAGCCTTGAGAGGCACACTGAAGCTGGAATGCAGTTTACATAAAGATATGTTTCTGTTACAAGAGACATGTCTGTTATAATATGGGTATTCAAAAAATCAATTAATAGAGATGCACAGTTTTTTATCAAATTTAAGGAGCGTTTCAGGAATGTCTCTTAAAATGAGTTATGTAAGGCTTTCCAATATTGCTTCTTCCTACCAAGCTTTGGATAAAAATATCTTTGGATAAGAATATCACTCTACTTCTTGTATGTCAATAGTGCAATACTCACTATTGGATTGTTTCTCAGATCCTCAGACTGCAAAGGAGATTTTTGATTTTGCAATGAAGGCAATCAACCCACAGGTAAATCTGCCATGTGCTAATTGTTCAGCGTAAATGAATTAGCCCTGATGAGGAGTAAATCATATATGACAAACCTTTTCTGATATTACAGGTTGATCAGAGGCGATACGCAGTACCTCTAGGTAAGACTGTAAATTATTTCAGTTTGTGCTGAGGTGGATACATGCAATGGTGTCTTCTGTCTGGAGTTGTTTATTCTTTACTGGCTCTGTTCAGGTGGCTCTAGTATTCAATCTCCTAAACTGGTCACAGAGGAATGCCAGGGTACTTTAAGTTGAAATTTAAAGAGTTTAACAAGAGGTTAAACTAGGCAAGGTCTAGTCAGCTTATAGATAGCACCATTGCACTTGGTGCCATTTGCCCCTCTGGAGTAATACAAAACTGTGATATGAGAAAGGAATCACGGTAGGAGTAGAAATAAGAGGAGTATGGGTAATTAGAAGAAAAGAAGAGACAGGGGATTGGGTTAAAACTAAAAATAGGAAGAAAAATTTCACTGGAAGAAGGAGAAAAAGAATGGGGAAAAAAATTTGGAAGAAGATTAGAAATTGACCTGTGAAATGTGAGTGGCTTATGCAGAAATTGCAAAAACGTAAGGTTTGAGTACTAGACCCATGGTAACTGTGAATAGTAAAACTCCCTTTAAAGATAGTCTACCCCCAATTAATTCATTAAGGATCTTGAAATTTCATTTATGCTTGTATTTGGGGTAGTGAAATTACCTATAATCTGAATTCCTTATTTATCTGCATCACAGTTTGTCAGAGAAGCGGACTTGTGCAAATGTCCTTACAACAGAAACCACATCCTTCTGAATTGTGCAATCAAGTATTGTTATTTATAACCAGTAAAATCCCTTTATTTTCATTGTTAATGTAAATTACTTCAGAACACAGCTGTACTTTGCATAATGGTGTACATTTTAAAAGAGGATTTTGGAGAGTTGTTTTTATGCTTAAATTCTTAATGTTGGGTACTGATACTGTAGTGGCTAGAAGAATACATTTTGTATCCTCCAGCCATGTTGGTTGTAGCTACCTGAAGTCCTATCATGGACTTTATAGCCCGTGCTGGTTTTGTAAAGGAGAATGTAAGTCTGGTTTTTAATGAGAATTGTTTTTAAATTGCAGCTGGTTTACAGCTGTTCAACTGGCATGCTGCTCAGTTTGGTGCCTTGCTCCTGGACAACTATGTTTCCCTCTATGAAGTGATGTGTAAATGGTGTGGCCACACACATCAAGAACTGAGGAAAGCCAGTCATTCTGCCCTGGATTCGTTCCTCAATCAGGTGTTGTAACTTCACTGGGATCTCTGAGTCTAAAGCAAACTCAAATTTGTTTAAGTAGTGGGAATATTTGGTGCTTGAAAGTTCAACAAATCTGTCTAATAAATAATTATTTTGTTTGAAGTGCTTTGTGCTACAATATCATGTAAGACTTACTGTACGTTTTTGTGACTTTTTGTAATATTTCTGGAAGTGCTGAAATGTTTGTATCTGCTTTACAGATTTCTTTAATGGTAGCTAAAGATGCAGAGCTACACAAGGACAAATTGCAGTTCTTCATGGAGCAGTTCTATGGAATCATCAGAAGAATGGATTCGAGCAGCAAAGAGTTGTCCATTGCCATTCGTGGATATGGGCTTTTTGCAGCAGTATGTGCAGAAAAGTTATTCTGATGAAGGAGCTTACTGAATGTACTTGAAGTTAGGATTCATAGACATTCTTTCACGATTTTACACAGCTCATTTAGTAGGGAATGCTGCTGTTTCTGGACGAAGTGTTGAGCTTAGTTAATGACATTTTAAAATACCTTGTGGTTGAAAGTTACTGGAACACATACTGAATTTAGTGGGAGCACTTAACAGTGAGGGTTATAGTTACTTCTTGTGCACAATTTCTGAAGTGGAAAAACAGGAGCTTCCTGTACAACTGTCACAAAACTTAATGATGTGCTTAATTGCTTAGGTACAGACAATACTTCTTTATCTCTATCTGCTTTAAAATGATAGAATCCAGGCCAGCTTTGTGAAACACCCATAAATTAAAAAAAAAGCAAAACACAAACCCAATCGAAAAACAACAAACAAAACCATGCTTACATACATATGTAGAGGACAGGTATGTTTGTCAGAGAGCACCATTAGGAACCAACTTCCAATTTTTGTCAACAGTCAGTTGAAATGGGAATATAACGATTAAGTCAAAATTCGATAAAGGAAGGATGGTATTCATGTACCTGCGACCTCTGTACTTGATGGTGGTGCTCCAACTTTCATATAACATTGTTCTGGACACTTTTTTTTTCTCTCTCAAAGCAAAAATTATGTTAAATAATCTCAAGTATTCTTTAGAGAAGATTAGGAAATGTGATGAAATGGCTGGTTACTGGCTGAATCCTTTCTATTTTACTACCTTTTGAGCAGAATACGTTTGTTTTGTAGAATTTTTCATGTGCTTTGTTCAAACCTAGTCTTCCTCTTCTGTGATATGAGATGGAAAGGACTTGAGTTCAAGGTATTGTTTCCAGAAAAAATGAAGAATTTCAAATGACTGAGTTGAAAGAACCCTATTAAAAAAACCTATTACTGAACTCAAGAATTTAAAATTGCATAATGTAAAAACAGTCATAGAATAATACTGCAATTTTTAACAAATTTAATGCTCCAATACCTATAAATCTTTAATATGTTAAGACTCACTAATAGTTGCTAGTGTGTTTAGGTTAAGTCTTGGCCAAGCATTGGATACTAGGTTGTGAGGAAGCAGAGTCTTGGTGCTTCTGCAAGCAATGACTGTATCACTAAACTTGTGTTCAGGCTTGATTCAGTTTCAAGGCAGAATATTTCTTTTATTGTCTAATTGCTAAAATAATCTTGAAGTTCTACAAGTGATAAATGGATAACCTTAATTTTGTCAGCATGTTTTTAGACAGACTAGATTCAACCTTTAAGCTAACTCACATATTTGGCTGTTACCTAAATCAGTCCATTCTTTTTCCATGGTAAATTCCCTAGCACAGTTCTTGCTTGTAAGCTGGTTCCTGGTTCCTTTCCACAAAGGCTGCTTTTTGAGCTAGTTCATACTGTGATTTACAAATCATTGTATAGAAATGTGTAAACTTTATTACATACCCTCTAATATTGTTTGGGATGCTTTCCACTTATCCATTAGTTAGGAGTTGTCTTTAGCCTCTGTAGAAACCCTATAACAATGAAAGTTCAGAATTTTGACTACTGGGTTGAATGTTAAATAGTAGTAGCCTGTCAATGATAATTGGTTAAGCCACATTAAGGTAAGCCACTTACTACTTTAGTGCAGCTAGTTCAAAATATAAGTAAGTATTAGCATCTCTAATGCTGTATTTAAGGTATTTACAGCCAAGCTTCAGGTATTTCATACTGAATTTGAAATTTTAGTCACTCGAAGTTCAAATACTTCTACAGTAAATTGCACTGCATTAGTGAACTATTATGTTAGTTCTTTGCAAGTACAATGTTGCTCATACGTGTAGCAAGTAGAATAAAGTTAATTTATTCAGATGTGTTGAGTTCCTGGAAAAATTTAAAATATTGTTCTTATTATGGTCCAGGAAAGACTTGTCTGGGTTTTTTGGTGCTACAGCATATATTTGCTGAATCAGTATTTTATTTCCTCTCTATAAGCCCTGTAAAGCTATACATTCTAAGGATGTGGACAACATGTATGTGGAGCTCCTTCAGCGTTGTAAGCAAATGTACCTCACCGAAGCAGAAACAATAGATGACCATCTGTATCAGCTGCCAAGTTTCCTCCAATCCATTGCAAGTGTGATATTCCATATAGATACAGTAAGTGGAGTGTTTAAAGTACGTGTCAATTCCTTTCTGCAATTACAGTTGTATAAGGAGATAGTAGCTGTGAGTTTACCTACAGTAAAAGGTGTTTATCTGAAATACAATGACTTTTATCCCCTAGAGTATGGGAAGAATATCAGGAGAATACTTTATTGGATTTTATTTGAATAAAGGAAATGCACTGAATATGCTAAATAAAATGGGACAGTGCATTATAATGAAAAACATGATAGCCAAATGTGAATACTTTTTTTTTTATTTTAGGCTATTTATTTGAACATAGCCATACCCTTTATGTGTTTATACCACTCTGTTGCTGCTTTGTCTTTTGGTGCTGATACTCTGTACTCTGAGGCTGATACTTTGGTTCTCCTATGATGTTATCCTATCTGTTCAAATGAGGGCTTTCTGGATCCTACTGGAGCTGGGAAGTAAGGTTGGGTCATACATTCTGTATTCAGAGGGTTAAGGATGAACAGATTATACTGCTGATATTGTTTAATTAAATTGATACTTTTATAATAAGCTAAAGACTCGTTTCACTGAAGCACTAATCTATTGAGCAGCTACTTTCCATAAGATGTTCCCAGAAACTTTCTTATTCTGTTTAGTTTTATTTTGGGGGTATCTTTTTGTTGTTTTTTGTTTGTTTCTTTGTCTGGGGTTTTCTATGTCTAAGATTAATTCACTTACCAAGTCTCTCTTGTTCTAAGAGCAGGTCATGAGGTAAATTCCTGTAACAAAGTATCTTGCTGAAATAATTTAGCATAATTCCTTGTGTTCATAATGACTAATAGCCATTGTCTTTGCATGATGGGTGTTGTGTTTTTATTTATTCTAGGTTCCTGAAGTATACACTCCAGTTCTTGAACATCTAGTTGTGCTGCAGATCAACAGCTTTCCACAGTACAGTGAAAAAATGCAGCACATGTGTTGCAGATCTATCATAAAGGTGTTTTTAGCCCTCTCAGGAAAAGGTCCAGTTCTCTGGAGCTTTATTAGCACTGTGGGTGAGTCTGTGATACTAACTTGGTTGGTTTTGGGGGATTGTGGGTGTTTTGATTTGGATTTTTTTTCCTAGCTTGATTAACCAGTTCTAAGAGAGATATATGGAATAGCCATTTAGAATCAAAAACGAAGCCTTTCTATTCTCTGAGGATGGAGGTTTAGCATTCTTATCGTGTTATTTTTCAATATCTGTTGTTAAATCACTTCAGGAATGCATTTAACAACTGTTTTAGATAACAGAGTGGTTACGATTAAGGGCAGGAGAATGTATTTTTGTGATAAGACTTGCGTTCCTGCTCGGGGGATTTTGAGAATAAAGGAATTTTGTAGAAAAATGTGCAGAAACCTATTCAATACTGTCTCAATTAACCTTACAAAATATTACAAAAGGTAGAGTATGTCACCTCTATTAGAAACGCACTCTTCATGCTCTGGAACTTCTACATAGTAA
The DNA here is from genome assembly GCF_003945725.1 of Corapipo altera. Classification (NCBI taxonomy): domain Eukaryota; kingdom Metazoa; phylum Chordata; class Aves; order Passeriformes; family Pipridae; genus Corapipo; species Corapipo altera. Next base: position 7,004,198 of record NW_020884879.1, on the reverse strand, counting down.
AAGTGAAATTCCGAATGTGCAGTTAGTCAGGTACAGTCATGTGAAGGTAATACTGAATTGTGTCAGCGTTGGTAACTGACAGTTCTAGTAGCCTCCAGCATGCTGACATTTCTTTGTAATTATATATAGAAAATATTTTTAATTTCTTTCAATTATTTATAATGTATTTTCTCTATTGCTCTGGCATTTCTGTTGTTTCCCATGGTCTTGATTTGGGGAGTGGTGCACCCAAGCACCATGCCTGTGAGAGTCACTGGGAATTGTTGCCTTTTCAAAAAGGGCATTATGGGCAATGCCTTGGGTATCACTGCATTCAGAGACAGGAAAAAGTCAAAGCAGTATTAAGAAACAGTAGTCACAAGTAAGTTCAAAACTGGTTCCTTGTGAAACACCCTACAGTTAAGGCTTTGGTTTGGGCTATTTCATCCTTAAAGAAAAAATCTGTGTTCCTTTGCCTCTCCCTTATCCTGACAGAATATGAAAAATAGAAGACTGATTTATTTCATTGTTAATGTAATGAGTGATATGGATGCTGTGCCTTTTTAAGTCAGTTCAGGCAATTTGTGTTTTTGTTTGTTTCAGTGCATCAGGGATTAATCAGAATTTTCTCCAAGCCGATCACATTTTCAAAGGTAAAGTAACTGTTAAAACATATTTCTTTCATCTAGATTCCTGGAGTATACATTCCAGTTCTTGACAATCTAACCCGGTAAACAGGAGAAAGCCAAAAAATGCAAAAATAGTACTATCCATTTTGTTATAGTCCATTATTGCTATTACTTATTGGCTCAGTTTTTACTAGTCTCTCATCCCCACATCTGCTCAGCATAATATGGATGTGCCTCTTGTACTGAATGGGAAAAATGACAGGAAATAGACTTTTGGCTGGTTGTGTTGTCTTTGTAAAGCCATCCGGCTTTCTTCCAGGTTAACAGATTTTGGACATTTTACAAGTTGTATTGAATGCTTGTGTTAAGGGAGGATTTTAAAACTTTTTAATTCTGTGCAGCAGGATAACTGTAGATTCTCTCAAATACAGAGCACTAGGAGAAGAGCTTTAGAGATTTTTTTGGAAGGAGATTGTTGTTTTGTGTTCTTTTCAGATAGATTAGATGAGAAAACTAATGTTTCTACCTGCAACAGTAATTTTAAATTGTGTCTTAGTGTGGGTCAGGCAGTTACGTATGCAGTTGTGTTGGCATTTGACTGAGACAGAGTTAATTTTTCTCACAGCAGCCCTCATAGTGCTGTGCTTGTATTTGCAGCTGGAAACGTTGATAACACACCAGTATTTTGGGGACTGCTGAGCAGTGTTCTCACAGCATCAGCACTGTCTCCCAACATTCCCCCCTCACCAGTAGGCTGAGGGAACGTGGCCAGGACAGCTGACCCAAACTTGACCAAAGGGATATTCCATACCATATGGCATCTGCTCAGCAGTGAAAGCTAGGAGAAAGGAGGAGGTGGGAGCCATTCATTATTAAGACATTTGTCTTTTGGAACGTCTGCTGCATTACCAAAGGCCTATTTCGCAGGAAGTGGCCAGACATTCTCTGCTGATAGGACATAGAGAATAAATCTTTTGTCATCCTTTGCTTCTGCATATGATCTTTGCATTATTACTCTTCTTTATCTTGACCTACAAGTTAATCCATCTTATTTCCCCCCTCCCCATCCTGGTGAAGAGGGGATGATAGAGTGGCTTGGTGAGCACCTGGCATCCAGCCAAGCTTAAACCACCACAGCAGTGTATCTGAAAAATATTGTGTCCCTTTAGGATTTTTTTGGAAAAGAAACTTCTGGATCAACAGAACCCTCTGAAGCTGGAGAGGTTGGGACAGGGAGATGGAAAGTACCGACTTATAAGGACTATCTGTATCTCTTTAGAAGTCTACTGAACTGTGACACAATGAAGGTAAAAGCACAGTTAACATGGAAATACAAAAGGAAGCACAATCCTGAGTCTTATTGCTGCTTTTCAACCTCAGACTTTCTCTAAATGTCATAGTGTAGAAGGACTGTTTCTTGATTTTAGTTGGATTTTATGCTGATAAATGAATTAAACAGGGATTAATTTATACTTTCATAGTTGAGAAACATCTAAAACTGCATTCTCTGGATCATTCAAATGTTAGTTTATAAGTTAAAGAATTAATTTTCATTTGTGTTTTGAAATGCAAACTTTTTTTCTCCTACAAAGGAATGTATTTTTGAGGATGCAAACTTTCTTACTGAAAATTCACCACTACAATCTCTGAATCGCTTGCTGTATGATGAACTTATAAAATCTATTTTGAAGATTATTGAGAAATTGGACCTGACTGTTCAGAAACTGGATGTTAATGAACAGGTGAGAGCTGAGGACTTGTCCATTAATTGCTGCTGTTGTAGGGGAACCAAAATCAAATCCCCTGTTTTGTTTTTGTTATGCTTAGATAGCACCTAACAATAGCAATAACATTCATACTGGGCAAGATGTTTTACTTCATATTTCTGAATGTTGCATGGCAGTGTTAGGGGATGGAAATATCAGATTCAGTAGAAGTTCACAGAATCTGTTATTTTAGACTTTCTGCTTTGGCATCTACTGGTTTTGATTTTTCTTCTCAGAAACAAGCATCCCTTACTACTCCTTTGAATTGTTGATGTGTCAGTTAAAAGTCCTTTGTGTCAGAATAGCTAATAGCAGCTAGAAAAAGAGACAGACTGTTTATCTGGCAAAAAATGGTGTAAATGTTTTCTGTGTTGTCAGATCTGGTGTTCTTGCTTCAATATTTGTTTTTAGGATGAAAATGAAAGTGACGGGGCTTTGATTGGGCCTACTTCTGACCCTGCTTCAAATCTTCAACCAACGAAGCCAACAGACTTTATTGCCTTTCTAAATCTAGTGGAATTCTGCAGGTATTGATATGTTTTTCTGTAATTTGGAAGTTACAAAGTGGTTGGAAGAAGTTTGAGGTCAGATTTATTTAAGATGCATGTTTCTGAGTTAGTTTTATAGATTATATTTCAAAATGCACAAGATTATTAGCAGGGAGACAGTAAGGGGTTTTTGGTTATCTGGGTCATAGGTAAAAACATACTCGCTCATCAGCTCAGGTGTTTTTGAAGAGTACAGGAGACAAGTCATTCACTTTCATTATTGGGGTGTAATTGTCTTTCCGTATATGTTGTAACTTTTGGTGTTATACTGAGCATATATCCTAAATACTTCAGAGACCAGAAATAACAGTCTTCATAGAGTAGTAAGGGGCATTAAGTGAAACATACAGCATTAGTTGCCTGTGGAGCTCTAGTTGATTTTCCCTAAGGATACTACGGTCTCAATAATGAAATGTGATATGTGAGGATATTCAGTAACAAGATATAATAAGGAAGAAGTAACTTTGCACTCTAAAGCAAAATAAAAATCTTCCTGTGCTTGTCTCAGAAGGCAGCATGCAATTATTCCCTCACTGTCTTTGGAACTGCTCTGTTTTAGCAATATTTCCATTCTTTTACTGAGATGAAAGTTTAAAAAAACGTATTTTATTTGGTTTCTTTTTCTTTCTTTTCCCCTGCACCCCTATGTTTTCTGTGCCTCTGTTTTAGAGAGATACTTCCAGAGAAACATGTGGAATACTTTAACCCTTGGATGTATTCGTTTGGTTATGAGCTTATTATGCATTCAACAAGACTACCTCTTATTAGTGGATTCTACAAGCTACTTTCTGTTACAATGAAAATTGCCAAGAGGATAAAATACTTTGAGGTGAGAAGAGGGGTAACTTTGCATTAGTGATTGTGCAGTTCTTTATATATAGTATTTTATGCACTATGGAAAATAGTTCATTGAAACTGTTACTTGGTTGTTTCAAATATTTATAGCCTCCTATGCCTCTAGTTACAAGCATATAGAAAGTAAAAATTTAGACTAGAAACCCACTTTGTGAAGAGACACCAGTCATGCGTAACGCTCTTTCCAAAATCCTGAGCTGGGTGAATGGAGATTGGAAGTACAGTGCAGGCAGTACAAAAGATAGCTTTAGTACGTCAGAAGCAATCTAACCAGAACAGCAGAGACATGTATGGGTTAATTTTTCATCTTCTGGAGTATTCTTCTACTCCACTCATTGATTTCCACAGGAAATAAGATGCTCTGCTGGTGGATGTGCTATTTGTGGCATGGAAGCTATGTTAAAGTGATGGTGTGTGTACCTGCTGTGTGTAGCCCATCACAGAGCCCACAGCTGTTCCTGCCACTGCTGCTGATGGCACCAGTTGAAGAAAATTCAGGAACTTGTTGTAGATGCTCGTACTGTGGATGCTGTTGTAAATTGCTGTTTTCTTATTCCATCATCATTCTTGCCACCTGGACATCCGCTGTTAGGGAAGTTTGGGGTTTTTGTAGTTTGTTAGATGGGCTGACAAGGAGGAAGTTAAGCCATGGAAAAGTTACTTTTCAATCATGTCTCTTGCTTATTGGCATTAAGTGTGTTCAAAAAAGTCAACCCTCGGTGCACTCTGTTAATGTTAGTTTCTAACCTTTGAAAGGTTACATTTCAAGTTTTCACTGATACCAGTTTTGTATTGGACAATAATTTATGTATTCTGAGTTGATCTTGTGTTTCATATTTGTACTGTCTACTACAGGTGTTTTAATACTGTTGATATGTGGTTTCTGTTTTGTAGGGTGTCAGTCCGATGAGTCTCAGAAAATGTCCTGAAGACCCAGAAAAGAGGTCTTGCTTTGCACTGTTTGTAAAGTTTGGAAAAGAGGTAAGTAATTTTGCTCACTAAGTTTCTTAGTCTGAATATTGAATTGAATATACATGATTCAATCAAAATTGTATCTTCTGAGAAATCTTACATGTATGATAGAAGTATTCCTGCTCTTTGGGCTATGCAACTTAGAGGCTTTTTAAGATATTTTTCTACCTGTTTTTTACTTAATGTCAGAAGAGATGTATTGGTCACCTATCCATATAAAATTGAGAAATAACTGTATACTTGTGTATTAATTACTTTCTGGTAACTGTCTGCAAGTGAATGAGATTCCAGTGTTGGTTTTGACTTGTTTATTTTACGTGGGTATTGATACAGCTAAATTAAGATCTTAAAAGGTTTATGATTGTTCTTGACCTGTTTATCTGAATTTTAGGTTTCAGCAAAAATGAAACAGTATAAGGATGAGTTATTGGCATCCTGTCTTATATTTTTGCTCTCTTTACCACATGACATCATCATGCTTGATATCAAAGCTTATATTCCTGCACTGCAGGTGGGTCAAAGTGATGTACAGCTAGCACTTTTTTTTTTTTTACTAAAATACATGCAAACATTCTGGAGGAAAGTTAGTATCTGCTAAACTATTAAGATAACTATTAAGCTTTATACTGTCTTCAGTGAGATATATTATACAAATGACTTGACTTTTTGGATAAACAAGTAAATTGTTGGAATTGGCTTTTGACCTAAGCCGACCCTCTTAGTGCCTGTGTTGGAGTATAATATGTATCTCCTGTGCTGATCTTGAGTGAGATGTTAAGCAGGCAAAAGTTATTACAAAAGGATATGTGTTGTATGCTAAATGCTTTCAAACTTGGGGGGGGGTTACCTTTAAATAATAGTAGTCAATAAAAATGAAAGGCTGATAGTTTTATATTTGATGCACAGACTGCATTTAAGCTGGGCCTTAGCTGTATCCCAATGGCTGATCTGGGACTGGATGCTTTGGAAGACTGGTCAGCTCACATCCCCAGACATATTATGCAACCTTACTACAAGGATGTTCTACCTCTTCTTGATGGTTATTTGAAAAGCTCTACATCTGTAGGTACGTACATGCAAAAAATTGGTAGTCTTAAGGGAGTGGAAAAATAATTTTTTATAGTTAATACCTAAAGAAGTGGATGTGACATACCTTTCGTCTATATTTCATACTTCCTCTGGTTGGAACAATACAGCTTCCCTTACACCCCAAAATTTACCTCTTTTTTTAAACTAGGATTTACTTGCTTCTGCTAAACAATCATTAATTATAGCCATTTTATATGTCACTTCTCTGTGGTATGTCCTTTGTATGCATAAATCAACTTAGTTTTCGCTAATAGAGACTTATTAAAATATTATGTTTTCCTTAATAAAGGTTTTAAATGAAAGAATAATTGTCACATCTTAAAAATAAAAATGGGCAAAACCAGAGTGTTGTGGTTTTTATGAAAGTATGAGGAGGTGCATGGGTTGCTGTTACAATAAACTGATTGATATGCTCTTTTTTTGTTCATCAGTTGAATCCCAGAATAACTGGGAAGTAAGGAAACTTTCTCGAGCAGCCCAGAAGGGATATAATAAAGTTGTGATACAGCGTATAAGAAAAGCAAAGACATTTTCAGTGGTAAGAATCCTCTGTCTTTTTAGAGTTAAATGTTAATTGCTTTCCACTGTTTCTCTTCCTTTCTTGCATACCTACATGTTTGGTTTGGTTTTTTTGGTGAGGGTTATTTCTACCTTAGATGAGTTTAATGAATCCCATTCTATAGAGTGGTTCAAAAATCTGTAACACCAGCATGTCTGGAAAGATTCCTGTTCTAGGGTGAGAATGGGAATGAAGCCAGGAAAGGGAACTGAAGAAATCCTGTAAGTCAGTATCACTTCCCGACTGATATATTATGGCAACCAAAATTTAACTCCAACACCCAAAATTAGGTACCAGCTTAACAGTGGTGCACTATGCACATAGAATTTTGTGAATGTGTAAGTTTTTGGCTTTTTTTTTAAATTATCTTGTGTGGATAGGTTTATTGTCTTTAGAGGCCAACATATGCATCACTTTGACCAGTGACCAGTAGTTCAAAATTAGTGTAGTTTTATTTGTATATTCCAGTGCACAAGCTAACTTGGAATAAACGTCTTCTTAGGTATGAAACTATTATTTAGTCCTATATATAGAATTCTTTCCAACCTAGTGGTTTTTAAACATAGAGCTCCTGGAGCGAGTCCAGTGGAGAGCTACAAAGATGATGAGGGGACTGGAGCATCTCTTATGAGTAAAGGCTGAGGGAACTGGGCCTGTTTAACCTGGAGAAATGAAGACTGAGAGAGGACCTCATCAATATCTATAAGTATCTGAAGGGAAGATGTCAGGAGGATGGAACCAGGCTCTTCTTGGTGGTGCTGAGCAATAGGACAAGAGGCAATGGGCAGAAACTGATGCACAGGAAATTCCACCTGAACATGAGGAAGAACTTCTTTGCTGTGTGGGTGACCAAGCACCAGAACGGATTGCCCGGAGAGGTCATGGGGTGATCTTCTCTGAAGATACTCAAAAGTCATCTGGACACAGTCTTGTACCATATGTTCTAGGGACCCTGCTTAAGCAGGAAGATTTGACTAGATGACCTGCAGTGGTCCCTTCCAACCTTAATCATTCTGTGATTCTGTGAAGCAAAATGAGTAAATTTTATATCCCATACAGGCTGCTTATAAAAATAAGTTGGCTGAGGGAGCTACCATTGTTTACCCTGGAGAAAAGGAGGCTTGGGAGGACATTCTTCTTTTACAACTACCTGAAAAGAGGTTGTAGCAAGGTGGAGGTTGGTCTTCCAGGAAACAAGTGACAGGACAAGAGGAAATGGCCTCAAATTACACCAAGAGAGGTTTAGATTAGATATTTGGAAAAGGTTGCCAAGCATTGGAACAGGCTGACCAGGGAAGTGGCAGAAGCACCATCCCTGGAAGCATTCAAAAAACAAAGCGTGGACGTGGCTCTTGTGGACATGGTTTAGTGGTGAATGTGGCAGTGCTGGGTTAATGGTTGGTCTCTATGACCTTTGCTAACCTAAATGATTCTGTAATTCTATATAGGTACAGTATCTAAATTTTGTGTTCTGGAATTAAAGCAAATTAAAAGAGTAATTTTTGCTTCAATTTTTTCTACTTTTTAGGTTATGTCGTTCTGTAGGTATATGTTATCTGTGGTAATAAAATTTTACTAAAATTTTAACATTTATTTGAAAAGTTGCAATTGAAAGCTCACAAAATGTGATGAAAATGCTTTACAGTCTTGCCCTCTTTTGCTTATTAAACCAAAACTGTTCTCTTGTTTGATGCAGTTCTTCTCCCCATGGGTTCTTCATTTTACCTTCTAATCTTTATGTTTACAAGAGCCATAAAACCTTCATTTACTCTGTAAACTGAATTACTTCTGTACAGAAATAACTTTTCTTTCAATAATATTAATCAGTTGAATTTTTTAGGAAGATAGTCCCTCCTTGGAAGCAGTAAGGACTAGAGTGGCACGCCTTCTTGGATCTTTGGGAGGGCAGATTAGTCACAACTTAATTACAGGTGAGTACACTATCAATGTAAATAAAAATATTTATATGCCTCTGCTGTCTCTCTTGAAAGTAGATTTCAATAAGGTCTCAGCATCACTTTATGGGAATGCATGAGCTTTTCAAGGATTCCTATATTTTGTTGCTCTTGTTTAAACAAAATTGCTTTTATTCAGTTCTGGGGCTTAGTAGAGCAAGTCACCAACTTACTATGGAATGCAGAAAGTATGTAGAAAACTACAATTAAAGGCAAAAAATTATATATGCATCTGAGCATATGGTTTTATTCCCCCCCCTTCACCCTCTGGCTGCAAAGCCATTTTAAAATTTTGCCCCAGTTTGTAACTCCTAAGCACCTGTTTCACCTTTTAACTACAGTTCTCACTTTAGTCAGTGCGAAATTTAGATAGTCTAGAAACTAATGTAGTTGTATAGAAATTTTGTTCCTTTCTTTTTATGTTTACATTTGTTTTTTCTGCCTTTACAATCAAATTTCTTTCTGCCACGTACTTCTCTGTTACTTACTCATAAATACTGTTGGAAAGTAGCCTTATTCCCTGGAAATTAAATACGAAGTGTGGTCAACTTTGTTAACCAAATTAGCAAATATGAAAATATAGGGAGAGAAGGGAGTAAGTATGCCAGTTTTCCTTGGAAGAGATAGCCAGGGATGTAGTCATGTTCTGTGCAATTGCAGGAGTCTGTATGTTGGATCTTGTCTGACTGACCTTCAAGAATTTTCTATAACGTTAGAAGACAAAAGTTGGATGTCTTAAGAAGTATTTTAAATCAAGTGTAATTCAATGTCTGCTAGATTTATAATCTGTACTGAAATTGGAGACTGCTGCAACTCTCTCCTGAAATGCTGGCTACAGTTTTTACAGTACTTTATGAGGAATTAACATTGCATGGCAATCTAACTGAAGTTGAAAGGTTACAGACTGTTTTGACTGAGCTATGTAAATACTCTATGTGTATGATATAAAGCTTGTTTTGATCTTTTTTCAAATGCATTAGCTACCTCTGCAGAAGAGATGATGAAGAAATGTGTATCCTGGGACACTGAAAAGCGTCTGAGCTTTGCTGTACCGTTTGCAGATATGAAGCCTGTCATCTATTTGGATTTATTTTTGCCTCGTGTGACTGAACTGGCTCTTTCTGCAAGTGACAGACAAACAAAAGTATTGATGTTTTCTCTACATTTTGTTTTGTGCTAGCTGATAAATATTGCATAAAATAATGTCTTCCTTCTGACTAAAAGCCTATTTTAATTAATTCACAGGTAACAATGTATTTCTTTGCTCTTTCATGATGATGTTATTCTGAGTGTTTAAAAACTGAAGAGCAGAGGTTGCACTAAGCTCTGTCAGACAGCATTGTACTTTAAGAGTTAGACTTAACATAAAAATGAATATTTTAAACTAGTGGATCTTCATTGTTGTTTGGTCTCCTTCTCATGCCTAGCCTATGAACTTGCGGGCCTAATCCAGCAGAGCACTTAAGCAAATATTTTCTTACTGTCCTGGATTGGGATGGTGATATCCAGAGAGGGTCAAGAATGGAAGTAGCCTTGAAAACATAATGATGGGTGACTTTTCTAGTAATTAATTTTCTCCAGCTGAAATGTGACTGCCCATGACAGAGACTAAAACATTAGGAAAAAGGCCAGTTAGTGCGTAAATTAATTCCGTGGTCATAATCTGTTCCTGAAACAATGATTTAGTATAGATTGGAGTGATTTGTCAAGTATACTGTTTCTTGTGACTTACTCTCTTCTGGCCACAGTTTTGTCTTCTCTGTGAAAGTAATGGATGCATAACCAAAGGGATTTTTAAATTTCAGGTTGCAGCGTGTGAGCTGCTACACAGCATAGTCACATATATGTTGGGGAAAGCGACTCAGATGCCAGAAGGACATCAGGGTCCCCCACCTATGTATCATTTATATAAGCGAGTTTTTCCAGTATTGCTTCGTCTTGCTTGTGACATAGACCAGGTAAGTAGATTTATTTATAAGCATTTTAATACCTTTAAATGGGGGAATTAATTAGTAATTTTATTTAGAAGTTTTCCTGTCAGAAGTTTTCCTAACATGTTGCCTTTTTTTTTTTCCCTCAAATGTAAGTATTTTTTAAGCTGAAATTCTGTTTTGGTTTGGGAGTGGGGTGGAGGCCTTTTCAAAGACTTCTGTAATGCAGTGTAGTTCAGAGTAACTCAGAGAAATGCACAAGAGAGATTTGAGTTTCAAGCTTCATTCAGCGAGTTGGTGGCAATAGCACTCTTAAGCACCGTATTTAATTTCCATAGTTGTTTTTCAATAAATTAATTTGAGGTGACGTTGATTGTTTCAATACTGAATGAGTGCAAAGCTGCAATCACAGAAAAACCGTTTGGGAGAGAATTTGTAACTGCCTCTTTGACATTTCAGGATGATATATTTAATTCAAACATCTGAACTTGGTATTTCTCCTTTCTTGCACAAAACAGAACAGACACATAGGTTCAGCTTTGCTGAAATTACAAGTCTTGTGGCTTTTGAAACTGCTGTTTGGACCCTGGCATCCAGATCTATTTTTAGACCAAAGGGACTTCATGTTCTGTGTTATCAGTTTAGGTGAAACCTCTTCTACTGGCATGGGGCTCAATGTAAGCCATAGGAAAATAATGTCTGGATTGGTCCAAACTGATGCATACACACTGCATTATAATCATGTATACATGCATATATAAGCATATTTAGTGTTTTTCCCTTCATGTTTCAGTAGAACAGTATTCAGTCAGGTTGATTTACATGTAAAATTGTTGAAGTCCAGGAAGTCAGAATAATATATGTGGTAAAGACCGATTTTTAGATGTAAATACAGATTAAGAAACAAACTTCCCTGTTTACCTGACTGTGTCTTGGCATATCAATCTGTGGCATGCAATGTGCTTTGTCTCAGAGGATCTTACTGGAAGTAAGTTTGGAGGTCATTGAAACCAATTGAATAGAAAGCAGGTAACCAGTTTTAACTATCTGGTTTTTTTAATCCCTGATACAGGAATGTAATATGAAGCTCTTTTTTAATTTTATAGACCCTTTTTCAAAGTACTGTTTTTTATTCTTACATATTTTGAATAGCAAAATAGCATAGAAATGTATTAATCCTAGAAATGTAGTTGACATTTACTCTTTTCAGGTAACGAGACAGTTATATGAGCCTTTAGTCATGCAACTCATTCACTGGTTTACCAACAACAAAAAGTTTGAGAGTCAAGATACAGTGGCATTCCTGGAAGCTATCTTGGTAGGTCGTAAGTCTTTCCTCACTTTTTTCTGTGCCATTTTTAACTAGCATCATTTTACTACTGAAGGAACTAGGAACACATGAACAGATAAAATGGCCCCTTAATTGTCTGAAAGAAAGAAAATGTTTTTTAATGACCATTTAATGCTTCTTAACTGAGATTTTGATGATGGATTTCTCTTTCTTTGGCATTCTCAAAATACAGCTATATGATCTTTAGAATCGTTATAGGATTAATGAAACACTCTTTATCCTCAGTGTATACTAGGAACTCCTGAAGTACATTCACCACTCATCCCTCTGAATGGACATTGCTTTTGTTGTGTGCTTAATTTTTCTCTAAGTATCTAATGCTTTCACCAGGTACAAAAGCTTTAAATTTCAAACTAGCTTTTGCACTGAACTAAAGTGGTTGGAGGCAAAGTAGGTCAAGAGGTCTTGCAGTGCTCTTTTTAAATGTAATTTCAGAGTGGCATAGTGGATCCAGTTGACAGCACTTTGAGAGATTTCTGTGGTCAGTGCATACGAGAATTTTTGAAATGGTCTATTAAGCAGACAACACCGAGACAGCAGGAGAAAAGCCCAGCAAACACAAAGTCTCTCTTTAAAAGGTTGTATAGTCTTGCTCTTCACCCCAGCGCTTTCAAGAGACTGGGTGCAGCACTCGCTTTTAACAGTATCTACAGAGAATTTAGGTGAGTAAACAGAACTTGAAACAGTAACTAGCTTGGACTAAAGGTTCAGTGAGCTAAAAAGAATTGTAGAACTCAGTCGTCCACTGACACTCATTCTGTTAATGCATATAGTAGCTGTAAAATTGAGTTACTCAGCCTAATAATTTTTATTATAATTTAATTATAATTTTGTGGTTTCTGCCAGTGGGGAACATATAAATCTAAGGTTTTTATCACAAATTTATTGGAAATTATTTATGCCTTTTCTGGATGGTCAGCAGATGTCACTGCTAGTTTTTAAGCTGGTTTAGACGTACTTTTTTGTGAAAACATCTTGTGCAGTTTACCTCTACAGTATTTAATTTGGTGATTTTTAGTTAGAATTTCACGCTTAGTGCTTCTTCTACTCATGTTTCTTGTTAAAATTTTTCCTGATTTTTAAAGGGAAGAAAATTCTTTGGTGGAGCAGTTTGTGTTTGAAGCCCTGGTTGTTTTTCTGGAAAGTCTGGCCTTAGCCCATACAGATGAGAAATCATTAGGTGAGCTATAGTTAATGAAGTATGGAATGAAGAAAAAAGTCATCCTGTTGAATCTTGGTTTAAAAAAGAAAAACTGTAACTGTAAGAAAAGTAAATGTGCTTCCTTTTGCAACAAAGAAAGAATTATTTTTCATTACTGGTAGAGAGGTCTTTTGGTATCTAGTTAGGAACTCTTTGAATCAACTCCTTGCAATGTGTAAAGGTGGAATATTTTGGGCTCAGGAGAAAGAACCTTATCATATTTGTGATGATTTACAATTTTGTAATAACACTAAAAATGCTACTAGTCCTTCAGATTTGAGTCCTGATTTTGCACTTACACAGTGTAAAATGTAGCTTGATGAGAATCTTAGTCTACTCTTTTATAACAAACAAAATACTCCAAAAATTGACATTTCTTTGTATTTTGTGAAAGATTTCCCCCATTTTGTAATACCCTTTCATAGTTACCTTGTCATTACTCTGTTTAACAGTATGAAGATGTGTGAAGAATCTATGACCTCTTACACAGTACTAGCGATTCTTCAATAAATCTACTCTTCTTTCTTTTTTTTTTTAATGCTCTAACTTTCATCAGTTAACAGTAATTAGAACATAAACCCAAGAACTGGTGTAACAAAGCTTTATGTCTTTCAAAGGAATAGTTTAGGCTGCGATAGAAGTGGCCCTAAAAGAAGTTCTCATATGGGAAATTTTTAGTTTCTCTAAGCACGATCACGGAAAGTAGAATACGTATTTATACAGGAGGCTCCAGGGCTGGCTAAGGCCGTGCTGGCCTGTCTGCTATTTCATCATTTTGCTCTGCAGCCTTGAAAAATTTACTGTAGAAGCACAGAGTAGTGGAGCTGATAGACATTATCCTCTGTGTAAGTCTCTTGCACTGCATCTATAGTGCTAATATCTCGATTCATTTAACCAGATTATTGGAATTTACTTATAGATGGCAATTCTCTCTTTCTAACAGGTACTGCCCAACAATGTTGTGATGCTATTAATCACCTGAAGCGCATTATCAAGCATAAAGCCCCTTCTCTGAACAAGGAAGGAAAACGCCGAGTACCACGGTCAGCAATTTGCCTTTTTTTAATATTACATTCTAATGAATTATGTCAGTAGTTCCATTAAATGCTTGGGATTATGAATGAGGAATTCGTCTTATGCCAGTTGCTGATACAGATGTCCTGGTATATCTGTTGAACCACTGGTGGGAAAATGCTGGACATAATATGAGAGGCTCATGATGGTCATTCTTTATTGCAGCATGGTGAATTTGCTGTAGTTTACAAAGGACAGGCAGAAAAGAAAAGCATGTTTCCCTCACAGCAGTGTTTATAATAACATTAGCAACAGTGCTACAAAGCAGCACTTGCAGGAAACTCCTCCAAAGCCTTTCTTACTGCTGTTAAATGTTAGCAGAAGCATAACAAGCTGCAGCAGGATGATCAGCAATTAAAGAGCAGTAACAAAAAAGGTGGAAGAAGCAAAAAATGGATCCAGTATCATGCTGGATGAAACTGTGAGTCACCTGGTCTGATCACATAGCTGACCCTGCTTTGAGTAAGAGGTTGGACTAGAGATCTCCCGAGGTCCCTTTTTACCCAAATTATCGTGTGAAATTAAAAAATTGGCAAGTTGGGTCTAGATTTGGGTCACTGATGTGGTGGTGTTTGATACGTTAAGAGACTGGATAATTAGGGGAATGGAGAAAAACTGTGCAGGCTTATTTAAACTTTAATCTCCATTTTTGCATCTCTGAGTTACAGAGAGAAGGGAAGATACCCGATTCTGCATTGTAAATTGTTTCTACAAGGACTAGATCTGGGGATCCAAAGTAGAGTCTGGGGATCCAAAGCAGAGTGAGGAGAAGAGACAGACGTGCTTGTAGAAGAACTCTTCCTTGTAGTGCAAATGGGTTGTGGTTAGACAGATAAAATGCTGTGGTGCTCATGGAACATTTTGATCTCTTTCAACTGGAAGACTGTGGCTTCTTGATAGATGTCAAGAGGATGGTTAATCCCTAGTACTTCTTTGCAGAGGATTTCCAGCTACTAAGTCAGTGTGTCTTCTGGACGTTGTCATGTGGCTCTTAGTGCAGTGTGGACGACCTCAGACAGAGTGCCGACATAAAGCCATGGAGCTCTTCTATGAATTTGTTCCTTTATTACCAGGTATTTTAAGTCACAGTGCGCTATTATCTTTGCTTTTTAAATATTGTGCATGCCTTTCCTTCATGTTTTCCATGCAAGGTATTAATTACAAGAAAAATTATTTTTTAAGTAAATATCTCTTCATTCAGTGTTGTTAAATAGAAAGTGAGTAGTTGCTTATAGTGTAAGGTATTGTGGGAAACTCAGGGTTTGTGGGCATAGAAGAGGGTTTTGTGGTGGACTTCCTCCCAGGCAGGACAGAGAACTTCCAAGCCCAGAACTGCTGTAGTATTCAGCTAAAAGGGCAGAATTTGCTGATGGGAGACTAGTGGGAACATCTTACAAATTGGCCTCTACCTTATGGGTAATTTTAACAATATGACCAAGGCTAAAGCAGAACTAATACCTTTTCTGCTAGAAGACCCACTTTAAAATGCAAAGTTTGTGTGTGTTAGTCCGTTTGTCTCTAGTTCCTTGCTAGTTTGAAATGCATTTTTCCTAGAGAATTTACATTTCTGTTTCTGTCAGGAAACAAGTCTCCATCTTCTTGGCTGGCTGATATTCTAAAAGCCAGGGATGTTTCTTTCCTCATTAATAAATTTGAAGGAGGTGGCACTAATGCCAGAAATCCATCTGGGATCCTTTCTCAGCCAACTCTCCGTGGTATGCAGCAACCCTTCAGTTTACAGGCTGTCATGCAGTGGATGGATATGTTCTTAGCAGCACTGGATTGCTACAATACATTCTTTGACCTGCGAATGATCAAACCTTGTGAAATACTGAGTGAGTGATTATCTATTGCTTAAGGTTCATTCATGTGTGTTACACAGAACCCATCCAAGATGAGTACTTAACTTGGACTTGAAGTTTTTTTTGTAAATGTGGGAAGTTTTCAGTGACAGTTGTAGTGGGATTTTTTTTATGAAGTACTTTGTATCTTAAAAATGTTTCTTTTTAGTCCTAGAAATATGTCTTTGCGTTTTTACCTCTGAGACATCTACTTACCAGCAACTTCCTTTACTTTGTCCCATCTTCAAAAATTATTTTCTGTAGCTAATTTCCCACTGCTGGGAAGAGCAATAGATTTTTTTTTATTTTTTTTTTAAATCCTTCCGAAGCTTTTTACCTGCTCCTTAATAATGTCTGGAGACAGCTATCAGAAAACAATGAAAGAAGTCACCTTTTCACTTCAAGCCCTGTACACGTTACTTTTCTTCAGTTCCTGATGCATCAGCAGCATCAGGTCCAAAAGCCTTGTATTTGAATTTTGATCAGGTACCTAATAATACCTTGCGTAGCCATTGAGTCTCCCAAAAGGTTTTTCTTTTAATTATTCTTGCAGGTCAGTCTAAACAAAATAGTTTTGATCGCTGATAGTACAGTTGCGTAGTTACTTTATATGTGAAGTCTTGTACAAGTTTCAGGTGGTTTGTCAGTGTCATCTCTGTCTTGGTTTAAAACAGCACTGTAAGATCATTGTTGGATGCAGTTAGCATAGGGCTAAGTCATTCAAAACGAGGGATTTAAAATTTTTACCCATTTTTTTACATTTGCCTAAGTCATCATCTTTAATAAGTGCTCGTAATGATCAGTGCTTGTAGTGATCATTAAGTAGAACACTGCCCTTTATTGCCCACAATATTAATATTTAGAACCGATATAGGACTTTCAGAAAACACTAGTGTGAGATGCAATGCCTTTCTGTTTGTTACCTCAGTCTGACTGTTTTCTTCCAAGCACAAAACAATATATTTAGAAGTTCAGAGCGGCTGTATCATTTCAACATAGTGTGATTCTTCTTAGGTATAAATGAAAGTTCCTCGTTCTTGGAAGCTGTGCAGTTCTTCCTTGAAACTATTGCTTTGCACGATATCCACGCAGCAGAGCAGTGCTTTGATTGCAGTTCGAAAGGCAGCATGTTCAGTCCACAGGAGAGAGACGTGTACAATTACAGCAAGTGTACCATTATAGTCCGAATCATGGAGTTTGTCACCACGATCCTGGAACTGTGCCAGCAGGATTTCTGGAAGGTAGGCACTGAAATCTGTAGCGAATGCAAGATACAAATTTTACATGTAGCTAAATGTGTGTGTTCTATAGATGGAGTACTTGAAATGAATATTTCCTGTGTGATTCCTGATGGCATTAAATGTGTGGAGGTGGTAGCTGCTAGAAAGGCAGATTGGCCAATTCTTCCTTTAATTGCCTAGCTTTGATGCAGTATAAAGCATATTTAACTGTATAAAATATAGCAATTATGATTCTCTTAGAGAATTTACACTGCAAAGTTTAGTTCTGAGACCGTGATTGTTTCTTGTTTGCAGTAAATCTCTAAGAGTGTGCACAGAGGTGTACATCAGGATTTACAGGTGTATAATCAAGACAGAAACAGACCTATGTTGACTTAAAAGATCTTACATGCAGTTTGATGAGACAGCATATATCCTATGTCTATTTTTATAGATACCAAATTTCTGTGCATTCCCGTAGTTGATTGAAAGTCAGTGAGAATAGTTACTGTTTCACGTTTGGTTTCATTTTAGATAGATGGATTAATGATAAGTTATGAAGAATAAAACAGGGAAATCAATGAATTTTTAAACGTTTATTTAATGTTGGGGTTTTTTTTCCTTTTAGCTACTTGAGAAGGAACTGCTTAATGCAACCTTCACAGAGCTTGTGGTGATGACTGTGTGTGATCCATCACACATAGGCTTTAACACAGCTGATGTGCAAGTCATGAAAAATCTCCCAGATGTCTCAGTAAGACTCTTGAAAGCTTTGATGAAAACTCCCTATAAGGAATCTTTGAAACAGTGCATAAAAAAAAGAATCACACCCCAGAGGTAAGTAGGGACTTTCTAGTAAGCATGACTCTGGAACAAATGCCACTGGCCATGAAAAATGGGGAAGTAAACATTGTTGTCTACAGATGCACATGGATCTCCCAAACAATGTAATGTTACTGCTTCTCTTTTCTCTTTAGCCTTGAGGACCTTTGTTCTGTTGATCTGTTTAATTCAGATGCACGTTTTGATGAAGTTAGGTTTAGTGCTGTCCTTTCTGCCTGCAAGCAACTCCAGAAAGCTGGCCTGCTTCATTCTGTTCTTCATAGTCAGGTAATTATTTATCCAGAAAATAATGTTGAATATTTCTGTACAGGGAAGAGCTTTTCCTGTGTAAAAGGCCAGAATGAAAACAGAGAACAGATCAGATGAAGTTGTTTAAAATGAGATTAACAGCGAAGAGCTGGTATTGAATAGGATCAGAAATAAATGTGTTGTGGTTATTCCACAAATCTGAGTAGCAGAATACTAAGGTTTGAACAATCTTCATAACAGGTGTTTTTTTCTGGTTGGCTCCAGACCCTGGAAATCAGAATGTAGATTCTAAAACTTACTTTTAGTGAGTTTCACAGGACTGAAAACTCAAAAACTCAGGATTAACTATCCTACAAAGGAGGCATTTTTTCAACAACTTTTAAACACAGACCATTCAAAATGATAAAGAAAATTAGAAAAGGAGTATTTTCTGACAATAATAAAGAAGTGATGTAGTGGGTCTGAATTACAGGAAAACAGGATAGAGAGCAGCTGAGGGGTGAAGCTGTAGGCTATGTTATTCAAATTCCTTCTACTAAGTTTCTCATCGTAGAAAATCTATTTTACTTTGGGTTGAAGGGAATCAGGTTATGCAACAGCCACGAAGGCTGAGAATTTGTGAGCAAGGCTGTATTTAACAATTATTTAATTTCTGTCAGGTGTTGCCATCCATCTTCTATGTCTTAGCAAAATCTAGACTTGTGATTGTAGTATAGTGATAATCAAGGAGCTGCATGGTTTACCATTTGTGTACCACCCATTTTGACTAAGCTGTTCGTTTTTTTTCTGTAGTCTAGTAAATCTGAAAAAGTGGAGGAGGATCAAAATATTTTGAAGATTTCCAAATTACTGTTAGTTTGTTCTGACTTCGTACACAATAGGTTTGTCTCATTTCAAATCTTGATCCTAATTTAGAAAGGTGTCTTGTCATGGTATATTTGCATTCCTTTATAAGAAAATTATCTGGAGTTCATGTGTTTTCATCAGCTATACAGCTGGATTGGAAGGCCTTATGGTATTTTTTTCAGTTTATATTAATTGTCGTTTGTGTGTGTGTTTGTTTCCATAGGATGAAGGGCCTCATTTCTCAGTTGGCTCCAAGCTTCTTTCAGTTGTTTATAAAGGCATTGCACGTGGGGGTGAAAGGATATCTCTTCCATCATTAGACATTAACAGTAAGCGATTAGCTGATAAACTCCTGCAGCTGGCCTTTGCTGTTGATGACCAGGTAGGATATGGTTCTCCACTTTTAATACGCAACATAATTTAATAGTCATCGATAGTCTTCTCTCCATATTTTTAGTAGGTGTTTTATTCATACTCCTACAGAGGGGCTGTAACAATTCACCGGCTTAATTGAGGGACAGTTGGGGATAACAAGCATTTCAGCATTCTGTTAGTGCTTTATGTTATGCTTTCTAGTAAAATAAAGAAGTTTGGAATAGAAGCTTAAAAAAACCCATGCTTTTCTAGGAAGTTTCCAAATGAAATGTAATTTCCTTGAGATAACTCTGTCTCTGTGCCTTGATTTTCACAGTGTGAGGAGCTAGTAAGTCTGCTGTTGAACACAGTAGTGTTATCTGTGCCACTGTCAGGAGCATCCCAGAACCACTTGATCCATTTCTCTCATGGGCAGTATTTCTACAGCCTCTTCTCAGAAACCATCAATCAACAACTGCTGAAAAACCTGGATGTGATCATCATCCAGCTTATGGAGTCATGTGTCAGCAATCCCCAAATGGTATTGGACTTCTTTAAAAGGACAAAATCAAAAGGGAGTGTTAGAAGTAACGCTTTTATTGTTGTTAGAAGTGGATGTAACTGAGTGTGTAGTGGGGGAAGAAGTGCCTTGGGTTGAATTTCAGACAGCAAATGGATTGATAGGTTTCATTTGGGGTTGGGTTTCTTTGGTTAATTGCAGGGGGTGGGGGGTTGGGTGTTTGTTTGTTGGTTTGTTTGTTTGTTTTGTCTTGTTTTACTGGTGCTATCTTCATGATCTCTGGCAACCTGACGTTATTTAGGTACTCTGTCATCTCAAATCAAACTGAGTGGAAAGCGCTTACCTATTACCTCTCCTGAATCTATGGATTTCAGGATGTCTTTGCATGGTACTTCAGATCATGAATGTCCTTTCAAAGCAAGGACCCATTTACTGTGCTTAGATTTTCATTACAGAGTGATCTCAGAGCATGTGGACTGGATTTGTTGTGGATAAAACTAAACTGGAAAATGAACTCCAACCACTAATGGGCATTTAGTCCAGAGGACAAGAGTAGAGATAGATTAGAGTATTAAAAAGAGACACACACACACACACACCCCTCCCGACCTGAAATAAATATGGGGTAGTTGTCATGTACTCAGTGTCAGCACCACTTGTTCTGCTGAACAGATTTTCTCCTGTTGGTTGACAGTACTTACTGATGTAGAGCTCACTTTCAGGTCCAGGAAGGAAACATGTTATAGTTGAGAAGCTCTTCCTTCAGTGCTTCTGATGAACTGTCAAAAAGAAAGACCAAAAGTCCTCTTTCCTTTTTGCTTAAAAAGATTCTCAGGAAAGTCGAATGGGAAAGTAGAATCACCTTTTTAAAAATAATGGGATCTTTTTTAATCCAAAGTATTATGCCTAAAAGTTTTACTTGAAAGTAACAGTTAAAACACTTGCAGCATAATTTTTGATGCTACCAAAAATTGTTTAATTAGATTGTAGAGAGATGCGTATGTTTTAAAAGGCTATTTCTTATGATGACTTTGTAGTGTTTCCTGTACAGAGCATGCCATTAACTTTTTTAAGTGTCTCTGATAAATGATACACTACTAATTTCCACTGGCTGCATGTGGCAATAGTGTGAAAATTCCCCATTAGCTTAATTGAGGTAAATAGCCAAATTGGGTCAAACATTTTATTGTCGTCTGCTGGTTTTGACTACTTTTTTAAAAAAAATGTATTCTTGATTACGTTTGATATCTCTTCTTTAGTTTTATGCATTTGTGACATAAGAAAAAAATAATTTGTTTTTTACTCTGCCATCCACATCTGGTGAAAATACAAGGTTGATAACATTAATCCAGTTTATCAGTGGTTGCCAGCTATTCAAGAGGAGAGAGAATGCAGCATTCAGATTTGGAAGTCACTAACCATTATTTTTGGAAGAAAAGAGATTTCAAACGTATTTAGTTCGTATTTGCTATGCCAGGTTTATTTTTTTTTTCAAATTGAATGCAAATAAGTTAGCATATGTGCTGTTTCTCAGTTTCATACTAAAATTTTCAAGTACTGATCTTTAGAGGTATTCTGGATTATCATTTATTCCTTCATATTCACACAAAAGGTATAGGAAGGAATTGCTGCATTGTACTCTGATTGAAACAGGAGTAAATTAGACAGAAATCTCTTTTTTAAGAAGAATGTTCTTTTCATTTCTTGCAGAGAGCCTTCTCCGGTGTTCTTTTGAGATTTAAATACAGCATTGCTTTTGGTATTTTATTTTTAATGATTTCCCATACCAATGAAGTGATCCTATCATCTTTTAATTTGGGATGCAAGAATTTACCTGTTGTTTTTTCCTTCCAGGTTTGTAGCATTTTGAATGGCATGTTAGATCAGAGTTTTAGGGACCGTGCTGTACGCAAGCAGCAAGGAGCAAAACTAGTGACAACTGTACTAAGAAACTGGGAGAAACTGGACAGCTGGTGGGCCAAAGGTTCAGCTCCTGAGAGCAAAATGGCAGTCTTGACCCTGCTGGCAAAAGTTCTGCAGGTATGCATTGCTTTATAAAATCCAGGTAACCTTTCTAATTCCGTAGGAGTTGTATCTTTCTTTCAAGAAATGCTGTTTCATTCTAATGCTTTGTGTTTGGGGAAAAAAAAAAAAAGAAAGTAGTTGGAGAATATCAGAATCTGGTTTTTTTATTGACATAGTACAAAATATATTTGGACAGGCAGAAATTACTAGATTTTGCTCTTCTCCCTCTCTTTTTTGGTTTTTTTTAAATTGTTCTCATGTTTTAGCTGCCTCACTCAGCAGAGAGTGAACTTTGAAACTGAGCAGCCTCTGATAACATTCTTTGTCATGTTGGTATTCAGAAAGTCGCAGTGTAGGAGTTCTACCCATATCAGCAGAATGCAGAAAGATCTTTATTTTAAAAATCTTTAATTTCCCATTACATTGGGATTTTGGTCTCAGTTTTTTTCTTTCTCTATTCTGAAAACATAATTATCTGCGTATCCTATTGGAGTTTTTCAGGAACTTGTAAAAGTAGCTGTACACAAATATATGAGAATTATTTTTCTTTTTGATAATTAGTTATTTTAAACTTGAATTGGTTTAAAGGTATGTGTTAGGATACAGAATGCGAACTGTGTTGCTGTGTTATCTGGCAGTGAAGTGACTAGTAAGAAATTTGGCTTTGAGAGGGAGCTTAATGTTTTTTAACTGAAAAATATCCAACACTATGATTTTATTTGTACTGTGTAGGAGTTTTCAGAATTCTTATTGAGTGTCCTTTTAAAACCAAAATCAGTCTTTATGTGCTTTCTGTTAATTCAGTATATTTTTGGAAATAAACAATTCTATAGCTCATGGGCTTTTTATTGTTCATTAATACAAATCTCTTTGATCAGTTAAAAAAAAAACCCAAATATTTTTATTTCTTCTCTCTTTCCAGATAGACTCTTCAGTTTCTTTCAATACCAATCATGAAGCATTTACAGCTGTTTTTAATACCTATACCAGTCTACTCACTGATCAGAGTTTAGGCTTAAATCTTAAGGTAAATTGCTTACTTCAATGGCTTCCCTACCCTCCCCAGATTAGAATGATAGTTGTTCATGGAATTCCCTGTTCTTCAGCTCAAATTATAGCACAGACACCACTTCTATTTTTTATTCTTCTGTTCAAGATACTAAAACTTGTACATCATCTTTTTTGTCCTTCAGACAGTATTACAGTAGGACAGTATCTCAGATACCATGTTTTGGTTTAAAGTGGGCTTTTTTTTTCCCTTGCTCAGATGAAAGGCCTGTAATTTTTAGGAAAAAAATTCCTGTCAGCAAATTGTTTAGAACTCTGAAGTGTTCATTTGAGAAATGATGGTTAATCAGACTTTGAGTAAGGAGTGGCATTTCCTACAGGTCAAATTATGAACATCTGTCATTATTTAATGTTCATGTCTGCAAGTATGGGATCCAAGTAATGGATTAGCTGCTATATGTGGCTTGGTCAGGAGAGGGAGATAAAGTACTGCATACTGAAAGCTGAAGTTATAAAATATGCTGGAACATAATGGTTGGAGTAGAATATTAAAAAATTTTGTACTTTATGAAAAGCTTTGCATAGTTACTTCTCAGCCAGCCTACCTTTAATTAGACAGTTTTGTACTTTCCCATGCATTTGAAATAAATAAAGTTTGGGATCTTGCTTCGGCTGTGAGGTGGTGCATTGAATCGGCGACTTGTGTGAGCAATGGGATATCATTCCTAGCCATTTCAGCTGTGAGATATTAATTAGCTTTTAACTCCCACTCAACAGTGACCAAAGCTGTTTTCTATACAGCTGGAAAGATGAGCAGCTACATAACATATTTTTATCAGTACACCAAGCCATTGAATTAGTAAACACAGCCACTGGTGCTGTTTTGTGGTCCTATTCAGCTGGCTTCATAGTTAGGGATTAACTTTTTTTAAAATTTTGAAACAGTTGTTTGATTTTGGTTTGTTTTTTCCCCTTCAGGGCCAAGCAGTGATAATTCTCCCGTTCTTCACTAATTTGACAGGAGAAAAACTTAATGACCTTAAGAATGCTCTTGATCAACTTGTAGCTTTCAATTTTCCCATGAGGTCTGATGAATTTCCCAAAGGAACCTTGAAGCACAATAACTATGTAGACTGCATTAAGAAGGTCAGTATTTTTAATGAATACATAATTAGAAGCCAAAGTGGACTACATCTAGAAACAGTGTTTCACAGGATCTGGAATTAAAGAGAGAGATTCTCAGTTCACATAAGGAAATCAGCTTTTTGGTTTCTGAGTTATATCCTTATCCAGAAGATTAATCTACAGATGCACATTAAATAAACACTTCTGTGCATCTGCTTCTGGTCAGTATTAAAAAATAATTACTTCATTAGACTGATTTGATTTTATCCATTGTGGCTCTCTAAGTTATACATTATTTCTTTTTCAGTTGTTAGATGCATTAGAATTGTCTCAGAGTCCAATGTTGTTGCAACTGATGACAGAAATCCTGTGTAGGGACCACAGACATTTCATGGAGGACTTATTTCAAGCCAGCTTCAAAAAAATTTCGAGAAGGTGAGTTTAGTCTATTGGATTTTGCTTTTGTTCTCATTGAATTTTTGCTGAAGCAAATGTGCTTTCTGCATTTTATTGTCCTTGTAATAGTGATGATTTACACTATTATTTACATAATAGTTTTAATTCAGACTTTGATTTTTTCTTCACTTTGTATTTCTGAAGTGTGAAAAAGTGATACCAATTTCCAGATTACACTTCCAGCGCCTGTGCAAATTTGAAAAGCCTTCTGTAAATTAGGTGGTTGACAATTCAATTGACTGTAGTAATTTTGTGTTACATATTTACTATCCCTGTATAACCATATGATCACTTAAGTTGATAGCACTTAATGATGACAGTGAATTACTTTGTTCAGTCTCTTTGGAAATACAAGAGCACATTTAATTGAATGTTTCCAGGCTGCCAAATCATAGACAAACATACTCTGTCTGCAGAAGAGCTCTTCAGTCTGTTCTAAACCAAACGTTTCTGCTCCTGATTGGCTGTTAAGTAATGACTATATATTTTCCTGGACCTTATGCCCAAATCCAATTTTTCAAATTTTAGCCCTAGTAAAATTTTTCAGAACACCAGTTCATCTGGTACTGGAACACTCGAATAGGCCTCTGGACAACCTTATAACAGCAAAGTCTCCTCCTTTTTTCCTTCTTGTTTGCCTACATTTGTCACGTATACCAGATAAATTATTTGTTTATGTTGTTTGGTAAAAAGGAACTGAGAAAGCTGATGTTTGCTTTGGGATTAAATTATTGTAGATGCAAAAGTTTACCATCTGTTGCAGACTAAGAAGCTGAGGGTTGTGGCTTTTTTGATTTTTTTGAGATCTCCACAATAAGTGGTGATTCAACCTGATCTCGCATGTCTTGTAAGATAATCCAAGAGGGGTATGAATGCAGATAGTAAAAAATTTAAATGTCGCAAGGATTTGAGACATAAATGAAGTCTGGTGAAAGAGTTTTCATTTTGAGATTTCCATCTTGTTTAGGAGCACCACTGCCCAACAAGTGATACTGTTGGACACCATTCACAAAATGTTCCAAAGTGAAGAACTTCTTTCAAATACTACTCGTCAAGCATTTATGGATCGCTCCCTGCTTACTCTCTTGTGGCACTGCAACTTGGATGCACTGAGAGAATTCTTTGGCAAAATTATAGTACAGGCTATGGATACACTTAATTCCAGGTTTACAAAGGTATGAATTACTTTTTTTTTTAGGATTAGGGAAGATCTAATAAAATGCAGGTGTTGATATGTATGTTTTGCTTTTGAATGAAACACTAATGGAAACCACTTGCTTTCCAGTTTTCTGTATCTTGAAATGGAAGTTTGTGCCAATTACATACTTTGATTGTTATTGAGAAAGTTTTCCTTATTCCCCAGCACACTGTTCCATTGAAGTTAGTGCAGGTTTACATATCTACTCTGTATAAAAACTGAAGTTAGAATGTTATCTGTATATATCTAAAGGGGTCTGAAATTCTGTCAAAAGCAAAAACGCATTCTAACTTTGAAATATAAAAACTGTATAAAATTGTAGCCTGTTATTACATTGTAGGATAGAGATATTCAAGCTCCGTAATGAAAGCTCTGAAATTAGGTACATTACTTCTAGAGACATAAATACATCTCTAGTCATTGCAAAGATTCTTCAGCAAGGGATTAGGATCACATATCTTCCTGTCTCTATTTACAGCCTGTCTTCCAATTTAACAGTACATGCAAAGATTTTGTTGGCAGTGAAGGTTTCTGCTCTTACTTTAGTTCTTCCCTCTCATGGTTTTGCTGGTACACCTGTTTAAAGGCAGCAGGGCAAACAAGATGCTGAAATGATCCAAGTTGAGTAACAGTTAAAGCCAAGACGTCTGTAAATTCATCTCCACCATGTTTCCATGGCTGTAAATGCTGGCACCAGTGAGATGCATAAAGAAACTCATGAATAGTACCCAGTATGGTGCTTATTTTCCTCCACTATCCTTATAATAATTTAAGCCAATTGTAGGTAAGACAACTCACCTGATAAACACAGGTCAACACAGTTTTAATAACTGTACTACACAGAAGCTCAGAATTTGTCAGTCTTTTATTATCATCAGTTCTTTTCTCCGTTTTGGAAGGTAGAAGTAAGCTAAAGACTGTCTAATAGAAACCTGAAGTAACTGTGGAGCTACTTAAAAAGGACAGGATCCAGGAAATCTCTTTCTGAGGTTTTACTTGTTTGTTTCTAGTCCAGTGAATATAATTTTGATACACAAGTCACCAAGAAAATGGGGTATTACAAGCTGCTAGAAGTGATGTATGTGCGTCTTTCAAAAGAAGACGTTTACTCCAAGGACTCTAAAATTAACCAAGCTTACCGTGGCTCCATGAGTGTAGAAGGAAATGAACTTACCAAGACACTTATAAAGTAAGACTATTATTTATTTTATTTACTTGTAACTTTCTAATTAGATTTTGACCAGACACACTTTTTTAAAGTAGACCATGTGAAACAAAAGATGGATTTGTTCAAGGGAAAATGTAATCTGTAATGTAGCTCTTGATTTTAAATGAAATACACAATATTGAATTTGCATTGATAGAATGATCTCTAACATATGTCAGGATAACTTTTACCTCCTGTTTTTGTCCTTTTTTTTCCTATTTGTTAAACTTGTGCATTTATTTTACCTTTTCAGTACGATTCTTGACCTTTAATTTGTGTTTTCACAATTTTAGTTTCAGTATACTTACAATTCTATGTGGAGTATGGTTCTGTGTTGCAAAATTGGTATTTATATGATAGATGAGAAGATGGATTTCCCGTTACATTTCATAATGCAGCAGCACACTCAGTAGGTGTAATTTGACTTAATCACCACTTCAGAGGAGGACAAAAGAGAAATACTGAATATATATGCTAATTAGTATTATTTAATTGGTTTACTATTCGGAGAAATATATAAGATATCTGAATTGCTTTTTGGTTTGATTTTATTTTACAACCCTACGTCCTATGAGGACTTCAAATAATTTCTTGGCTATGATTTGCAGAGCTATAAATGGCTTTGGGCCAAAGACCTATAAAAATCACATCTAAACTAGTTTTTATCCTACTGATGTGTAGCATAGTTTAACATGCACATCCATTCACAGTTTCGTGGCAAGGCATCATAAGAGAAATTTAGGTAGGCATCAAAACATATCTCCATCTTATCTGAACATTATCTATCATCACATTCCTGATGACTGTTCTGTAAATACTTGGGGAAGGTGTCTTTGTCACTGATGAATGGTTCCATTTTAGGGCAGTATACTTGTGGAGAATTTGAACAAGTCTGAGGTGGCTTAATCTGATAGTGCTGTCTTGAAACTCTGTTGATTCACTGGTCTCTGATTGGGACCCTTCCCATGTTTCTTAAAAGACTTCTGATGGTGTTTTCTTGCCTGTTTGTATTTTAAGGTCATGCTATGATGCATTTACAGAAAACATGGCAGGAGAGAGTCAGCTGTTGGAGAAGAGGAGACAGTATCACTGTGCAGCATATAATTGTGCTATTGCTGTCATCAGTTGTGTCTTCACTGAAAGTAAATTTTATCAAGGCTTTCTTTTTACAGAAAAATCAGAAAAGGTAAGGAGCAGTTGTTGCTGTTAGAAGGCTTCCAGAGCATGAAACACAAAGTGATGTTCCCTGATGGCAATAAATCAAAGAATGAAACCTGAATTATGTGAAATTATACTAACAAATTACCCAGTGAGGCAATAGAAGGAGTGCTAGCTGACTGTCTTGCATCCTTGCTGCAGTTTGAATTGCTGATGAAGGTTTTACCATCTGTTTGCATGGGTGAAGTAGTGATACTTGCCCTGTTTTCCTTCCACTCTCAATCAGTTTTCTAAAATGTGAGGTTAAAAACCCTGTTGTCCAAGTTTTCCGTGCTTGGAATATACTTGAATAAGAGATACTCTTTTTATAGAGCACATTCTGTGCTGTGAATTCTTGAGGAGTTGAATACCAAAATTTTCTTTGAAGTATTGATCTAGAAGAGAAAACTAGCCGTATTTTCTACATTCTACATTGATCTGTGGGGTTTTTTTTAAGAAGAAATAAAATCCATTCAAAGCAATTGTTATGGTGTGCAGCATTATAATTTTGCTATTTCCTAACATACTTTGGTTTGCAGAACTTGCTGATTTTTGAAAACTTGATAGACTTGAAGCGTCAGTATACATTTCCTGTAGAAATTGAGGTGAGTGAAATTTCTGGCCTTTAGTGGTCCTAATTAAAAAAGGGTTATGACTTTAACAGTGAAAACCAGGTCAGTTCTCACATATGGAGAAAAAGGATAAAAGAATGGACTATTCCTCTAATTTTTTAAAATACATTTTTGTGAGAGAAAGCCATACTTGAAATTTAGAACATAGCCACCATACACCTAACTTTAACATACTTTTTAGCATACTTACTCTGGTAATGAACAGCTGTAGGAATAAGTAATTTAGCTGTTGTTCTGCTGCATTAATAATGATAATTTACAACATGGGATTTTGTTCATGTTAAGTGGTTTTGATAATGTTTTGGCAGTTCTATAAATCTGTAACTTTAAAAACTTTAAAAAAATTAATTTAAAGAATTAATTAAGTAATTTCGACTTTATTTCTTGCTGTTTAGGTGCCTCTGGAAAGGAAGAAGCGGTACATTGCTATAAGAAAGGAGGCCAGGGATGCAGGGAATAGCAGTCAGGGTATGAGAGTCATTTATGACTATGAAAAAAAAATGCTTTCTTAGCTTTCATACAGTGTTTGTTGCTTTGTTGCTAATTGACTTCTACACTAGCAGAAACAAATAAAAGCAATCAATGTATTTCATCTAACGATCAATTCACAACCACTCTCAGGTTTTAGTGGCCAAAAAAGACTTGTTTCATGTAATTATATTGATTAATGGTCTATTGTTTTTTCCTATCTAGATGAACCCAAGTATTTAGCTTCTTCATCATACATGATGGATAGCAGTTTGAGTGAGGAAATGAGTCAATTTGATTTTTCAACTGGAGTCCAAGGTTTTTCTTATAGCTCCCAAGATGCTACAGCTAGCAGCACCCATTTCAGGAGAAAGGTAATTTAGTGACTTATGTGCTGTGAGGAAGAAAAGTTTTATGCTTTCTTGTAATTGCATGTATTTATTGGGGTTGAGAAGGAGAAATCTCTAGTCTCCTGTATTTGTTCTATCTGACTGAAAATGGGTTCCTCCAGAAGATGAGGGAGGGGACTTTTTCTGTCAGTCACTTTTCTTTTTGCCTCTCTCCAGTGTCTACAGCTGGAAAAAACCAATGCCTTACCTTGAGCTTCTAAAGCTGAGTAGTGTGAGTGAAGTCCAGCCTGAGTTGTAAAAAGGGTCTTGTGACTGCTCTCAGGCATAGCTGCTGATGGTTGCATGCATCAAATGCATGCAATAATAATCAAACACTTCATTATTTTTGTTGTGGCACCTTCTATTTAACTATTGATCTTGGGAGATATTAAGTGCTGTTCTTCCAAGACTTGTAGTTGTGTTTCTTCTGCAATCAAAAGATGTCTCATCAACAGTAATACTGATAGGACAGATATTTGATATCAAACATAAAACTTGTAAAAGTATCATAGGCACTGAAGATTTAATCTGTCAAAATAACTGTTAAAATTGGTAAAGATAAACTCTTCCCGTGTTTTGGAACAAGGAGGTGTTTTAGCTGCAGAAAAGTTAAGCAGATAGAAAGTACACTACTGTTTTGTGTAGTAGTGTTGTAATTTCTAACTAAACAATTTTCTTTTGTGATTCTTTTGTGTGGCAAAAGAAGGCTGCTGTGGATGCTAGTCAGTGTGAAAAAACACATCCATAAAAATAAGGCTTTCCCTCTTTGGAATGTATTCTTTGAGCTATGAAATGAAATAATTTCTGTGAGGTTCAGCTTAACTCTTCCTCCTTTCAGCATTTGCCACACCTATTCTGACAGGTAGTAAAGTCGGAGTAACATAAAGTTGACATCTTTTGGCACAAAAAGTCAAAGATGTGCAGATCTGGTACAAATATTTGGGAGGTGTCTGTTTGAGCAACCCATTTCATGTATTATTCCCTGTTGCCCACCCTGAGAGTATAGTCAAATCAGTAAACACAGATAAGATCAGAATGACTTAAGGCAGGATTGTCATTTAAAAGGAAATACAGTGTTGTTATTATTAATAGTAACATTTTTTTTTTCAGGAGACCACAGAATACATGGTTTTAAATGATGAGATGGAATTGGAAATGGATGAATTCAACCAGCATGAATGTATGGCTTCTATGACCACTCTGATTAAACATATGCAGAGGAACCAGATCACACCCAAAGTGGAAGAGGCCAGTATTAACCAAAAAGCTGGCATTTTTCCACTAATGATACCAGGAAAAGGGAATCATGATTGAATCTCTTAATTTATTAATTTTCTTGGCTATATTATAGTGCAGTCTGTGTGGTTTGAGGTGGGGGCTTTTTGGCTTGGTATACCTGTTTGGTGCAAAAAGTTATTTGATTTTTGCTCATCTCTCTTAAATATCAGGGGACAGTTCCAGTAGATCTTCCTCTTTGGATGAAATTTCTGCATGGCAAATTAGGAAACCCATCAGTACCATTAAATATTCGCCTCTTCATAGCAAAACTTATTGTTAATACTGAGGATGTGAGTAATCTTTTGGTAATTTTTTTTCTGTTAACATAAGAGGTTGTGTTATAATATCAACTGTGTAACTCTTGCGGAATAAAATACTTCGTCAGCTGAGACCTTTAGGGCATTCAAATTAAGCAGTTTGTCCTGATAAAAGGGAGCACATTTATAGGCCAAAATTCAAGATGGTGCCAGTATTTTGAATGTAATATTAATACTTCTTCTCCCAAACTCTACTTCTGTAAGTAGAGGGTGTCCACAATGCATGTCTTCTGTAAACTACAAGTAATTTATTCATTGATACAGGCAAGAAGTATTGGCTGATTGTACTTGCCATCTTTGCAGGAGCAAATATAATGTTTTATTAATGGTCACAGATGAGTCTTATGGAAACCCTTTGAGCTAAATGATGTTCTTGTTGCAGAAAGATAATAAGATAACATAATGTGTTTTCTAACTCTCATTCTTGGGTAAAACATTCTCAATCTATTTCATACAGTGATAACCTCTTTCATACAGTGATTTTAAAGTATAATATTTCTGTCTGAAATATTCCAAACCCAAAAATGCTGAATTTCAGAATTAATTCAAGAAACTTTATACTCATTTAATGCTAGTTTCTTAGTAAGCTGTCTGAAATGGAAGGGTAGATGAATGTCATTCTCTCTCAAGTCCTTTAGAGACAGAGTTTTTGGTGTGAGAGCCATATTGTCTGGGCCCTAGTGAAATAATTAACTTTCTGTGAATAATTGGTTAAAGGTTTCTGAGCAAAAGTGAGAAATGTAGTTATGGATATTTTTTATTTAAAAGTTTTTGTGGTTGTTGTTTTGTAGGTTAAGCAAAGTGCTAAGAGGTTGGTTTAGCAGTCTTACCTGTAGTGTTTACTGAATAACAGATTACTGTTTTCCACAGGTATTCCGACCTTATGCGAAGCAGTGGCTTGGTCCATTGCTGCAGCTTGTTGTTTCTGGAAATAATGGAGGTGAAGGGATTCATTACATGGTAGTGGAAATAGTAGTTACAATCCTTTCCTGGACAAGTGTAGCCACCCCCAAAGTAAGGAAATGTGAAATTCATTTTTATTTATTATTGTGACCATTTGATAATGAATGAGTGGGTTTGTTACTGTGCACTTACAGTCATTTTATACATCAGTCCACTGTTCCTTTTACATACTAGCTTCAAACATAACTTGTTTACTTGCTTGCTTTCACAAAACAATACATGTCTTTGTGTTGGAGTCCTTATGGGTTTTCTTGATGCTATTCTTTGTAGGGGAATATTAAGGATGAGATTTTAGCTAACAGATTGCTTGAATTCTTGATGAAGAATGCCTTTCACCAGAAAAGAGCTGTGTTCAGACACAATCTGGAAATCATAAAGACAGTTATAGAGTGTTGGAAGAACTGTCTCTCCATACCCTACAGGTAAGCGTTTGGACAATTGCTTTCTTTTGTCAATATTTAAAAAATAAAAATTAACATTATCAGAGGAGATGAAAAGGTAAATTCAGCTGCAGTAGTAAACTTTTTGTCCCTAGAGTTGACATTAGAACTTCAGAACCAAACTCTCCAAAGATTGTAAATTAATTTGAAAAACAACAAGGAGAGAGACAGGGAAAACATATAAAGGATAACAAAAGCAGCAACAAAAGCAGGAATAATCTCTGCAGAGATGTTTTATTTGACATTTTGGGTATTATCGCTGAATATTGGTGCACTCTGAGTAAGATTTTTGCTGTCTGCCGTGCTCCTGAACTTGTTGAGCGTTTGTGTGGGTTTATAATCTCTTCTTAGTTGTTGTGGGATGGGGTTTGAGGATTTTTTTTTTTTAGAGGGGCTGGGGTTTTATTTGCAAAGACTTCTTCATTGAAACTACATATTTACTACTTTCTACCTGTTTTGTTAGGTTGTATATGTCTACCTGTCCACATATACACAGACAATGAGGGATTTATGGTGTGTATATTTTGGTGTTTTCCTCTATATAATTGCTTTTATGTTTTTATCCAACAGTTTATTATTTGAGAAGTTTTCTAGTGGAGACCCTGATACCAAGGACAATTCGGTGGGAATTCAACTACTGGGAATTGTTCTTGCTAACAATTTGCCACCCTTTGACCCAAAGTGTGAAATAGATCGTGTCAGGTGAGAAATGCAGGTTTTTTGTGAATCATTTTGAAAAAAACTTAAGCCAAAGGAAGCAAGTCTAATTTGTCAGCATGAAGTGTGGGAGCTGGATTGCTTATCATCCCTTTGCTGTTGTCTATCAGAGGTAATGTTTTTCTAGCTGCAAATTGCAGACTACATTTATTTCGGAAAATATCTAGAAGTATGTAAAGTTTTTTTATAGTGGGCCCCAGAATTGCAATTTCATGGGTATTAACAAAGTCAGGAATTGCCAAAGCAGGGATTTGAGACGTTGCAAGTGGAAAATCCATGTATTCAGCTCTTCTAAAAGCAGTCACTATTCCCCTAGGCAGCTCAGGTGAGTTTTTTGTTTCAGTTTAAATTTGCAGTAGTAGTAATGGCTTACAGCAGGTCTACCTTTTGTGTTAGGTATTTTCAAGCTTTGACCAGCAACATGGGCTTACTAAAGTATAAAGAAGTTTATGCAGCTGCAGCAGAAGTGTTGGGACTTGCTCTTCAGTACATTGCTGAGAGAGAAAATGTAAGTGAACTGTGCTGTGTGTTTGACCATTCCTGTCTTAATTTTATGTTCATCTTTTATATGACTACTCATTTCAGCTCCAAAAATGAATGCATTTAAAACTCAACAGTCTTTGTCCAACAGATTGAGCTAAAGGTTTAAACTGCTAACTCAAGAGTAAAAGAATATGAGAGTGGACTAAGTGCAAAGTTTTTGACTTGCTCTTCTGTAGCTTCTCTCTTTCTGAGACTTTTGCCAACCAGGAGCACTAGCATGGTTCATTTTAAAGTTGGGGTTTCTTTAAGAGAAAAAACAAGGCAAGTTCGAAGTTTGGAATTACCTTTTGAGTATCTGTGTCTGGGGATGTTTAATAACTTGCAAGTTTTGATATAAAATTTAAAGGTTAAACTGTATTTAATTTTCAATCCAGTTATTTTATAGGTAGTGGATAATGTGAATGCAAAACTGTTACTCATCAAATCCTACAGTACTAGAATTTGTGGATAGTTCTTGATGATCACAAAAATCAGTTTGAGACATATGCTAGAAATATTTCTTCAGACAACAGTTCATGAACTTCTGGAATTTGTTTCCAGAAGAGGTTCTAGGGGTAAGTAGCATCAGCAGGTTCAAAGAGAAATTAGGCAAATTGATGCACAAAAAAGTGTCATGAACAGGTTCTAAAAGCAACAGACAGCAATGTAAGCTCCAAGATCCCTAATCTAAGGACAAATGCATGTTGGGTTGTATGAGTGAAAAGGAGGACAAAATGCAGCCAGGATCATCTTTCCCCTAGATATCTATCTGCAGCTGCTATTGGACACAAAAATACCAAGATATTGGCTTGGTGGAGTATTAGTTAGTTATTCTTACTTCTCTCCCCACTATTCTTACTTCTTTCCCTACCTAATTCCATTCTGGCTGTTCTTTCACAGTTTGTAGAGCATATTTCATTAATATTCATAAGTCTTCTCTTTCACGGTCTTCCAAGTTCCCTTATAAGCAGTATTTTGAATAAATGAGCAAAGATGGTGCAAATTTTATCCTTATCCATGGCGTATTTCTTTGCTGTTGATTAAAGGTTGATGATTACTTTTCACCTTTTCACTAAAAGTCTATTTTTTTGTGTTCATTAGTTGGACATCTTCTATACTGAATGAGAAGCTGCTTAATATTTATATATTGTATTTCGAAATTAAGGCATGGGTTCCAAACCAATTGAAGGAAGCTTGTGAACTATTATTTAAGCAGCAGTCATGTATTTCAGTCAGGCAGAGCTGTACAGGAACCATTAAGCACCATAAATGTTATGATGAGTCAGATGTATCTTGCCTATCAAAATGCAATAGAATCAAACAGTACAGCAGAAACACTGCGTGTCACTAAGGTGGTTGTGATTTTCGTGGGTATCCTTGATTTACTACCTTTCTCATTTTCAGGTACTTGAAGATCCAGTTTATGATTGTGTCGTAAGACAATTAAAACAACATCAGAACACCCAACATGATAAGTTTATTCAATGCTTGAATAAAGTTGTTAAGAATTTTCCACCTCTTGCTGACAGGTATGTCACGATTTACGTGGTATGTTGATTATAGATCTAGAAGAATAATAGAAAAATTACTTTCTCTTCTTTGTGGGCTTCTGTTTTTGTTAAGGTTTATGAATGCAGTATTCTTTTTGATACCCAAACTTCATGGTGTGATGAAAACCTATTGTCTTGAAGTAATAATGTGCCGGGCTGAAGAAGTTCCTGATCTCCACTTGCAATTAAAGAGTAAAGACTTTATCCAGATCATGAATCATAGGTAAGTGGTCATGTGATTACAATGCATGGTCCAAATTTCTTGATAATATTTTCTGTGCTGGCCACAACAGTTTTACATTCAGAAACATCTATAATTCACATTCACTTTTTGGTCATGCTCTCTAATTTGAGCTAATGTAATCTGGGAGTTAAGATGGTTAGCTCACTGTGAAAAACCAACAAAAGCTCCTAAATAGCATTGTGGTGAAACACCACTGGGATGTAAATTTCTGCAGTATGTATTTGTTTAGTTCTATTCTTAGTCTCAGGTTGAACACAAAAGTATTTACCTAAAGCCCTTTATGCAAAACCAAATATCACTGCTAAATGTAAGCTGATCTTCTGGTTCTGTGTGTGGCATTGAAGAGAAAAGCAATGTACCTGTTCTTTTTTCCCTCTCCTTTTAGGGATGATGAAAGACAAAGGGTTTGTTTGGATATAGTGTACAAGATGCTGGCTAAACTAAAACCACTAGAACTTAAAGAACTTCTCCCTGGAGTGACAGGATTCATTTCTCACCCTTCTGTAATATGTCGCCAGCGCATGTATGATATTCTGATGTGGATTTATGATAATTACAGGTGTGTATTCACTGCAGATGTTGTCTTTCAGTGGTTTCTCACAGGCAGAGTGAAAGTGTTTGTAATGGTCTTCCAACTTCATGTTCCTCAGTGCAGGATATTTTTCTTAGAATAGAGCCTTGGATTTGCCTGAGTGGTTTTGGCCTTTGGTGGCAATTTTATCACTTCCACTAAGGGATAAATACTTGGACCTGAACTTTAGCCCGGGACTAGGAGGTTGTATCACCACAGCATAATGGCATAAGAGATCTTAGCTTTGATGCTCCCGCTTTTTTTCTTGTCACCAGAATTTGTAACTAATAAAAATTATACACTAAAGAAATTTGCTTGTAGGTAGAAAACATATTGAGGTACTTTGGCGTGATGTCAGTCCCTTCAATCTAGTAGTGTAAAGGTGGTCTTTCTGTTTTACCTCTTAGAATAGGGAACAAGCATGTTCTCAGTTTGACAAGCAGGTTGCTGTTGAATCATCTGACTTAGTTGGGTTTTATTATGTGCTTTTTCCCAAGATAACTATTTGAATGGACAGTTAACAGTGAAGGAAAAGTACAGGCAATTTTTACTCCATCATCACTTCAGAAAAGCAAATTCTCTGCCTTTTTTTCAGTTTCTACCTTGCAAACTCAGAATTACTTCTGTTTGGCCTTCATAATAAATACCCAACATATTATTTAGCTTTCTGATTATTTCTTTTGTAAGTAGTGGAGATACAAGGAATTTAAGGCAATGAAGACCTCATGTTATGAAAAAAATGCAGTGTTGTCATGCCAAGTTGAGATTTTTATGAGAAGGGCATATTCCTCCTTTTTTCCGCACGATCCTCATCCTCTTATTTTGCTATGGACTGTTTAAGAGAAGTCACTAAGAGATATTTTTCTCCTACCATCAGTGATCCAGAAAGTCAAGCAGATGATGATTCTAAGGAAATACTCAAAGTGGCAAAAGAAATGCTGCTTCAAGGACTAATTGATGAGAATGCTGAACTGCAGTGAGTAAAGTGCTGTGTTAACTGTCTGAAATAACAAATACCTACCTTGCTCTTACTTTGTTTATAGCAAAATAGTTGATCCTGAGAGGTTTTCTAAGTATTTCAGTATGAAAGAGTAACAGTGAGATAACACTATTTCCTTTTCTTCCAATAAGTTAATTTATAAAATATTGTCCAATAGTGTTATACCACATAAGTGAAGCACAGAGCATCTGAACAAATTTCTAAGCCATGGGGAAGTTGTTTTACTATGTCAAACCTAATTCTGCATTAATGTTCTAGAGTTTTTGGACAAGGAGGACCTTGCTAAACACAAACACACAACAGTAGATTAAACGTTGGAGGATGCTGGATTTTTAAAATTTCTTTTGGTGAAACAAAAGACAGGATATCTGTGTGCTTATCCACCCATAGCACTTCTCAAGAGGAAAACAACTTCACAGAAATAATTTTTTCAGAGTAAACCTTTAATATGAGGCATGGAGCATGGTAGATAAAAGAGGAATTTGGTGTAATTCAATGAAAGATCCATGGTATGAAAGTGTTAGTTGAAGGCTTTAAAATCTTATTGTGTTGGGGTTTGTGTTTGTTTGGTTGTTGTTGTTGTTGTTTTTAACTTGGCTTTTTTGAGGTGTTGGGTTTTTTCTGTTTGCAGATAACCAAGAATAACTTTATTCCTTACCTTTACAGATTAATTGTTAGGAATTTTTGGAGTGAGGAGACAAGGTTACCGACAAATACTCTTGATCGCATGCTGTCATTGTTAAATTCTTTATATTCTACCAAGATTGAAACACAGTACTTGAGTCTAATCACAAATTTTCTGCTCGAAATGACTAGCAAGAGCCCAGATTATTCCAGAAAAATATTTGAACATCCACTGTCTGAATGCAAATTTCAGGTGAGTTGTAATGTTTTGTGCTGTGTGCAACCATGTGACAAATTCTGTTCTTTAATGTAGTTACCACTTGGATGAGAATGGCATAATGAAGGAGATTTTTGAAAGTGTTTTGTTCTCCTTAGTTAACAGCTGAACAGTCATGAGTTATGCGCAGGATCAGAAGTCTGATGATTTAATTAAAATAATTATATATACCAAGTATAGCTGATGAGTACTGAAACAGCTAAAAAAGAGGGTGGTGGAGAGAAGCAGCATCAGCTGGAGAAATATTGTGAAGAAACAGGAATACTAGCACAAGAGCTGTAAATCAGTCTTCAGCTGACAAGTCCAAATTAGTCAGCTTTTTTGCTGAGCTATGGAGAACTTCTATGTGTTTGCAGTTTTTATTTTTATTGTCAAATTCTGCCTCTGTACCTGGGATGATGTTTTAAATTCTGTGCTGTCATTTCTGCTATCCTGACTCAGTGAAATGCCAAAAGCCTCCGTCTTTACCGTGCTACTTTTCTTTGTTCGTAGGACTTTGTAGTTGATTCCAGCTGGCGCTACCGAAGTACTGTGCTCACACCTATGTTTGTGGGGACTCAAGCTTCTCAGAGCATCCACAGGAATTTATCACAAGAAAGATCCCTTTCTGCTTCTGGGTCAGTCAGTGGTCCAGTGAGGGCTACCCAACGGCAATATGAATTTACACCTACACAGCATGTCAGTAAGTCCAGACCAGTGTCTTCTGAAATTTTCTTGTTTGCTATAGGAATGATTTAATTTATGTTGCATATGGATTTTTAATGTAAAAGTGTAAATACATTTAATATTGTGTTTTCAAGGACTTCTTCTGTGTGTTATGAGAAAAAAATCACTTTTTTTTTGGTCTCATACATATTTATATTCTGCCTAATGTAAAAGAAATTTGTTTCTTACCTAACAGTTTGAAATCTGTTCTGCCCAAAAACACTGGGAATTATATTTTTGGGAGAGAAAAATTACCTGCTTCATAGATGTTTTCACTTTATATGTGAGTATGTTACAGCTTTTTTGCAATTTTTTCTTGTAGGTGGTAGAAGTTCTTTTAATTGGCTAACTGGAAGTAGCATTGACACATTGGCAGAATATGCAGTTCCTTCATCCTCTGAATCCTTATCTTCATCCATGCTGTTGGTTAGCAAATGGAGTGAAAAATTTAAACAAGCAACCTTTAAACCCGTGGGGCCAGATTTTGGGAAAAAAAAGTTGAATTTGCCTGGAGTTGAGGTGGACAGCAAAACTAAAGGTCTGTAAGCCTTATCTAAGTGCAATTTCTATATAACTAGTACATTTCTATAAACCATCTTTTTCAGTTGTTTGGCTGACAGTCTGTTATCTTTGAGACATTCTCATGGAGGTTCAACTTGAGAGATTTTGTTTCCAAACATAGTCTATGGCAAAAAACTAGGATTGTGCTAGGAATTATAAAATTGTATGTTGCTAGATAAAAGAACTGAGAGGATATGAAACCAGTCAGTGTGATCTCTGCATTCCTGTCTCTCCCTAAGATGATCATAGCATGAATGTCAGACAATTCTGTCCCTTCTGTTTTAAATTTAACTGCATATCTCTTTCAAGATGACATCTCTTTAAACATATTTTTCCAAACCATTTCAGATGCATGCTAACATGGTCTACAACATACTGCAATCTGTCATTAGAATTACTTGGGTTTTTTCTGAGAATGCTCCTTTATCCACCCAGCCAATAACTGAAAATTTTCAGTGCTGTTTTGAAGTGGCTTCAGCTCTTTCTTCCTGTTGAACCTTTCCGTACTTTGTCATTAAAATTTTGACCGAAAGGATGGGATTAGGAGTTCAGGCAAAGATCTATAAAGATCAACCTTTTCAATACCTGAGAGGTGTTTCCAGGCAGTTCTGAATGGACCATACTGAACTACAGAAATAGAGAGATCAGTCTACCTTCCCGTCAGTTCCTGGTCTTCTACCGGGAAAATACTAGTTCTAGTGGTATATTTTTGTTTGCTCATTCTGCTTTACTAGGAAATGGACTGAAGTGAACAGTCTTTTAAGTGGCCTTTCTCCATGACTGTCCTGAGCAGGAGTTGATCCACTGTCAGTTCTATAATCATAACTTAAAAAATATTGTATGATATTATTATTACCCAATCTTTGAATATATTTAGCACCTCTTTTATGTAGGGAGGTACATACTTTATGGAGTATAGTGCAAATACCATACTTGCTTTTGAGAGCTTAAAATAAATCTCTTGTATGGGGCGTATTTGTTCATGAGTTTTAGTGCCTTTCCCAGTGCAATAGTTTGACCTTTATACTTCACCTCTGTGCTTGAAGTTTCTATTACCTCTTCTCCTCAGAGCAACTTAATTTGTTTTCATTTGCTATCTTTTTGAAAGGCCTTATATAAAATTGTTGGATAGGAAACTTAGGAGACTAGTTGGTAAGCTAACAAATGTTGTTATATGGTGCTCTTGCCTTAAATCAGAAGTTTACTTGAGAAAGGACGTGATCATATGTTCTCTAGGTATAGAAGAACGAGCTGAAATTCTAAGACTGCGGAGACGTTTCTTGAAGGACCAAGACAAACTCAGTCTGATTTATGCTAGAAAAAGTCTGGCTGAACAGAAAAGAGAAAAGGTTTGTCAATTCAAATAAGTTTAAAACTTTAGGTCTCAATGTCGTCTGCAGTCTTTTACTTCATCTCTAGTGGTAACTTTGTGGAGAAAGGGTAAATGTAAGGTGCTGGTTGCTGTTTTAAGAGCTTTGAAAGGTTTAATTTGGAAATCATGCTACATACGTGCTTAAAGCTAAATGATGTTACTTAGCAGGAGTGAGAAAATAGGTGAATGGTCTACTCCTTAACGTGCATGAAGTGATTTTACGTGATGGAGTCCCTAACAGCTGTGGGAAGCCCTTTACAGTTGTCAGTCAGGAAACTGGGGATCTTGAAGCTACAATACGCTGCAGAAATAGTTGGGGAACATTATTCAGAGTCTGAACACAAACTCAAAAATGTGGTACAGCTGATGGACTGACCAGAACTGTTTTGAACTTTTAACCTGAAGGAATGTCAGTAATAATCATTTGCTGTGTGTTTATGAAGGCTAGAAGCTTACTACTTTGTGAGTTTCCTGGTTGTGCTATGTACTTAAAATAAATCTAAGTATTTTTAAGCTCTGTAACAGTTTTTCAGAGGTTCCTGTTACTAAAAATAACATACATTATCGTCCAAAAATGATAGCAGTTAGACCAAAAGCAAAGGAACCCAGGATAGGGAGCTACCAGTTTGAGACACTCTTGTAATTCTTTGCAGATGCAGACAACTGTGTAAACAGAACTTATGTCTGGAAGAACCACACAAACACCTATTTTAGCCAATTTGTGTTTACTTGCAGGCTAAAGCTACAGTTTCCTCCCACCATGCAATAGAAGACCTGTAAACGCATTCTGTATGGCAGTCCAAAATACAGCCAACAAAACCACCTGTGATATGAATGCTCTCAGGATCCCTTAAACTTTTCAAGAGACTTGTTGCACATAAACACACATGGAACTCTATGATTTGCATTAACACTGTATAGGACAAGCCAGGAAAAATTAGATCCTGAGCAAGAGAGGATTTGGAAATAGCTTTAGCAAAGTCCTAATTTCTCAATAGCATATTTCTCTTGAAATGTTTCTGAAAATCATCCCTTTAAAGTTCTGTAGCAGAAAAATTACTTCAAACAGCAAAATTATGAGGAGTTTACAGAAGAGAAAAAAAACTTTCAAGCTTCCTTCTGTTTTTGTCTTCCATTTTACCAATGTTTATATCCACCCATTGCCTACTGATTTAGTTGGTAATGGCAGTATTTAAAAATAAAAACCCAGCCTCTAAACTTACTGATTATTTCCTTATAATGTGCTATGAAAAAGAAGAAAAGCAGAGGAAGAAGTAGGTTTTGTTTGTATTTGGTAGTAGCTCTTGTTCAATTTAAAAATTATTCCTTTAAGCCCTAGCAAAAGGCAGGACAGCTATTTAAGACCTGCAGTTTGCAACAGTTTTGTTACAGTTTGGTTTAGGTTTTACCAGAATCATAGAATTATTAAGGTTCAAAAAGACCTCTAGGATCATCAAGTCCAACCATTAACCCAGCACCACCGTGTTTACCACTAAACCATGTTGCCAAGTGCTACATGCACATCTTTTAAACACTTCCAATGGTGGTGTTTCTACCACTTCCTTGGACAGCTTGTTCCAATGCCTGACCACCCTTTCAGTAAAAAATTTTTCCATTATATCTAATATCTCTTCTGGGACAGCTTGTCCTGTTGATTATTACTTGGGAAAAGACAGCGACCGCCACCTTGCTACAGCCTCCCCTCAGGTAGTTGTAGAGAATGATAAGGTCTCCCCTGAACCTTCTTTTCTCCAGTCTAAACAATCCCAGCTTCCTCAGCTGTTCCTCATGAAACTTGTGCTCCAGTCTCTTCACCAGCTCTGTTGTTCTTCTTTGGACATGCTCCAGCACCTCAATGTCTTTCTTGGAGTGCAGAGCCCAAAACTGAACAAAGGATTCAAGGTGCTACCTCACCAGTGCTCAACACAGGGGAACAATCACTTCCCTAGTCCTGCTGGCCACACAATTTCTGATATAAGCCAGGATGCCATTGGCCTTCTTGGCCACCTGG
This sequence comes from Corapipo altera, assembly GCF_003945725.1. Lineage (NCBI taxonomy): Eukaryota > Metazoa > Chordata > Aves > Passeriformes > Pipridae > Corapipo > Corapipo altera. The sequence continues at coordinate 6,961,559 of NW_020884879.1, read as the reverse complement.
GCACACTGTTGGCTCATGTTCAGCCAGCTGTTGACCAGCACCCCCAGGTCACTTTCTGTTGGGCAGCTTCTCAGGGGCACTCTTCCCCCAGCCTGTAGGGCTGCATGGGGTTGTTGTGACCGAAAGGAATCAACTTTGTTTCTTCTTCTTCCCTGCCCCATCCCACTGTATAAAACAAAACACACAAGCTTTAGGAACGTCATTTTACTTTGCACCTGGGCCAGGCTGAGAATCATCATATCATGTATACTGCTGTGGCTCAGCTAACAGGCAGTAACTTACTAAACCGTAGCAGCTCACTAGCTGTCAGTCATAATCATTCTCTTTGAAACTAGCTTAAATACTACCTGTATGGAAGCAGAATCTACAAGGCATTAATATTAAAAGTTAATGGCTGAAGGAAGTCTATGAACAAGTGTTGTGGTTTGACATTTTTAATTGACTAAGATAATTTTGAGTTTAACCTTATTACAGCTTTATAGAAAATGTATTTGTCTATTAAGCATGGCAAAAGTTTGTAAAACACTTCAGAAATGCTCTTGCTTATTTCGTCTTATCTTGATACTGCTCTTTCTAAGTAATATGATTATTATTTTTTTTTAACATGAGAAATGCATTTCAGGAGATGAAATCTGAGCTGAAGATGAAGTATGATGCACAGGTTACTTTGTACAGAAGTTACCGAGTAGGAGACCTTCCCGACATCCAGATTGAATACCGCAGTCTCATTGCCCCTCTGCAGGGCCTTGCCCAGGTCTGTCTGCTGTTCAAAGGTCATTTGTGAAGTTTTCTGTTCCTGTAGGGAAAATGGCATATACTTGGGCAACTACTTCTAAAACTGATTTGTTGTTTTGTAGTCAACCAGTAGGATACACATTTCAAGAGTCTGTTTTGAGGGAGTGTTTCTCCTACCCCTCTGCTGGTTCAATGATGACAGAAGAGGCCTTCTAGCTTACCGCAGCTGAGTCGAACACTGAGGACCTGATATATCAGCTCTTGTCCATTGCCCCTGGGTTCCTCTACTTGAGAAACAGTTGGTGGTGGTCTTTACAGGCATTATTGCAAAGGGCATCTTACTGTACAGTAACATAACAGCCATTTCTCTTCTATTATGTGGCTGTAACAGACTTGTAAAAATACAGTGAACTTGCTGTGACTAAGACTGGACTCAGACTACTCAGTAAAGTTGATCCAATATTCCTTTTCCTGCCTGAGAGCAGTAGAAACTGTAGACTGAACTGAACAGTAGACTGAATCCCATTTTACAGTTGTTGGGAAGTCACAGTCTTCCTGGTTACCTTTGTATTTCATTTCTTTTGATGTCCCCTTATCACTGTGTAACGGGAGGAAGTAGCACACTCATGAGTGATCTGAATAGCACTAGATAAAGAGTTAGACCAAATTCCAGGCCCATGGTAGACCAGGATGCATAGGATTATATTACACACACGAATGTGGTTCTAGGTGGAAAAAATGCCTTTAAATCTCAGATGGAACTGTCTGCCTGTACTGGCAATCTGTTGGCTGCCTCAATGTTAGGTCCAGGTCTCCTCACACATCAGTGTCTTCTGTTTTTTCCTGAAACCCTCTTGACAGACTGTGGTGTCCGTATCATGATATTGATAGTCTGGTTCCTGTAATGGGAATTGTGAGTATGTGAAAATTGTAAATTCCACCCTCTCCACCATTGGCCTGAAACCTATATTGTCTTGGAGTTTCTTTATGTAAAAGAATTAAGATGTGATTTTAATGGGTAGTACAGTAATTGTCAGCATAGGCGAGATGCATGCCAGAGTAACTAGTCCACACCCAAAAAGTATCCATATAGGGATTAGGTATGGGGTGGTTCATATCTTTTAATTTTATGTCTATTGTGTCAAAGCAAAATTCAGTGACCTTACTGCTTCTGTTGTAATTTACAGAAAGATCCAACATTTGCCAAACAGCTTTTCAGCAGTTTGTTTAGTGGAATTTTTCATGAGGTAGAAAAATCTAAAAATTCTTCTGAGAAAAACGCCATTGTCCAGAAGCTGCTGAATGACTTCAATAATTTCCTCAGTACAAGCCTGTCATACTTTCCACCATTCATTGCATGCATCCAGGTAAAATATGGCATGAAAGTAACTGAATGTAATGTCTTTGTGTGTGTGATAAACCCAGTGGTAGTGAAGGTCAAATGCTGTCACTGAAGTTTAGACAGAGGTGGGAAGATAATTGTTAACCACTTGGATATTTCAAGTGACACTTGCTAAGGTAGTTTGTGCCTCTGGACTGATTTTTCAAGTATCTATAGAGTTTGAGTCACCTTTTAATGTTTTAACTGCATCAGTAACAAGAAGAGATTTGATTTTAAATGAAAGCCATTTCAATTGAAATGAGAATTGAGAACAATTGAAAGGGCTATGTGGGTGTCACATGCTTATCTTCCTGTTTCTGGGAAGTGCTTACTGAGGAATTCTTTGATGTCTTGAGGATGTCAGTAGCTGTCGGACTGTTTGTTGTTAGCCTCTCTTGCATATTTTTTCCAATTAGTGCCCTGAAGTAATTACCTGGGGATTTTCAGTAAAGAGGGAAGGACACACTCCCACCAAAGGGTGAGTGGGTACACCACGGTTATTTCACTGGAAAAGAAACACAAGCCTTTCTGCTATGAGAATATACTGACCTGGAATAGACTGTGAATTTCATCTTTTAACCCAGTTTTCAGGGAGATAAAAGAACTTGTCCAAGCACCTGTTGCATACTCATTGTCACTGTATTTAATGGTTCTTGTCAACTGTGTTGATCTTAATAGTGTGTCTGATTCCTAGCTCTCAAAAGAATCTTTTTTTGGGGGGGACAGCTAATGGCTTCTTTTTTGTTATGGAACTTTAAATACTCTGTGACAGTAGATGTCATTCGTAATACAGGAGAAACTAGTTTTGAGTAGCTTAGTGAACAGTGACAAACTTTGCTTCTTAGTACTTGTATTTACACATCTGAAAAAATGTAATTTCATGTTTACTTTTTTTTCTGTGCAGCTGCATAAAAGGTCAAATGCTATGGGGATTTTTCTGGGCTGTCTTGGTATGTTTTGAGCCAGCGTCTCACAATAGCAATCTGTTAATATTCCCTCTTGACATTGCATTTGTTGGTTCTCTGTCTTGATGATCTTATTTGTGTTGAATTACGCTGTCTATTAGACCCTATTAATAACACTGTTGCATTAGGCTACTTTTTTTCTGAAAAGTCATAGAATGAAGACTCAAAAATAGGTAAGTTAAAAATTCATCAAAAATATGAGCAATAAGATCATCTCATTTCCTATCCTCATCAATAACAAAAGAACAACAGCATAAAGGCAAGCCTCAGCCTGTGAATTTGAGTGTCCTGCATAACAGCGAGAGGAAGTCTTTTCCTCAGTAAGGAATAGAATTCATATTGATCAAGAGAGTGAGCTGCAAGAGTGTGAGCAAGAGCACAAGTGTGTCAAGGCTATCATTTGGCTCACAAAGACTGTCCTAGTGGCTTGGACATTTGAAAATACAAATATATACTGTTTCCTGTATACCAACAGTGTAATGAATGCTGGCTGGTTTCAGAAAGGCTTCTACTTCACTGCTGTTTCCTTCTGGCTGTTCAACTTTTTAGTCTTCTCCAGGTTCACATTCCTTCAGGAGAATAACTTGGTGGTAAAAAGAGCTGGTTTTGTCTACACATATGGTCTTAAAATTGATTTAGAAGCTCTGGGATTCACTTTCAGGACAGATTAAGAACCAGCTGAAATACTAAAAGAATTTTCTGAAAATTCTGAAGGAAATTTCTGAAAAGAACATGACAAATGTTTATGTAGCCTTTATAGAGATACTTGGCCTCTGAACATCATATAATTGCCTTATAAATATTTTAGCTGTCAGGCCAACTTCGATGCCATTCACCCTGATCTTTGAACATGTGGTGCAAGGAAAGACGAAGCTTGTTGCATATGGAGCAGAGAGTATTCCCTCTGCTTTCAGAAGATAAGTGATCAAATAGCCACCAAAATGCAATAAATAGAAAGGTACCTCCTTTGATGTGGGACAATGTCTATAAATTTTGAGTTTGGGAGGGTATTTATTCTTTGGACATACCGTTATATTTGCATGGTTCTTACACTTTTTCCTATGCTAAGAGAAAGGGCTTTTGGTCTTACCTTAGGAGAGTTGTTTTTAAGTTTTCAGATTGTGCAGTTGACACTGTGTTCCTGACGTAGCCCCTAAATTCTGGCAGTCAAGGGATGTGTGCTTCTACACAGGAGTGTTGTGGGCTTGTGTGCAGCTAATTGAAACTGCCTGAATCGTAGGTGAAATATATATGCTAACTCCTCTTTGGGATCTGCCTGGTCTGTAACTCAGGAAGCCACAAGAAACTGTGGGTTTTTTCCTTTTTTTGTTGAGTACAAATTTGTTAGTGTGAGAGTCTCAGCTATACAAATTGTGTCAAGAATTTCTTATGCCAGGTGCCTATTCTGTAGTTTTTGTGGTGGTTGTCATTTATCAAAGAAGTGTATCCTGGTTGTTCTCAGTCTCCTGTTGCAATTTCCAAATATTGTTTTCCTTTCACGTAGTATTCTTGACCATGCTATGTTGCAAGAATCAAACTTTAATTTTTGTTCTAAAACTTGGTTCTGTTTCTTGTAATGAAAGTTATACTCCCTCTCTTCCGCATTGTGGATTTTTTTCTTCCTATTTGTTTAAGATATTATTGCAACTTTACATTATTAGGTGGAGAAAAAAAAAAGAAAAAGCCCAACTCTGGCTTTAATAAAACACTACTTGCTCGATATTTTATGTGTATTTAGAATAGTGATTTAAGTATTTTAAAAAACCTTCAAGTAAACAAAAATGTTTATCCCTGAAAATGAGGTTAGTCTGTAGTTGGACTAATGTTAAATACAATAAAGATGTGCTAGAAATATTGTCATACCTTTAAATCAGGTGGGAGTAAATGAGTACAGTACTCAATGAGTCTAACAGGAAGCTGTCATATGCTAAAACTGGCTAAGTGCGTGGATAGAAAGCCTCCAACTCAGAGAAGACAGTGTGGTTAATCACGCCTTTGGCTTATGGCAGGAATGCACCACTGAATAGGTTAAGTGAAACACAGCTGCTGTGTAACAGGCACAATCCTGCCAACAAACAGAAGAAAAAATTCAGGCTGTCAATGTGTCCATCTACCTCTCCCCCGCTTTCCTTGTGATTCTGTCCAGAGAGTTTCAGAATCACAGAATATTCTGAGTTGGAAGGGACCCAAAGGGATCATCTAGTCCAACTCTTAAGTGAATGGCCTGTAGTTGTCCCATGTCCTGGAGGCAAAGTATATGGGGTTATTCTGTCCTGTTCTCTGTCCAAAGAGCAACAGCACAGAAGGGAAAGATTTTCCAGAGTTGGGAACTTCTGGAGATCTAATGGCTTATTTCTAAAGCTTGCACTATAAGAAAAGGGACACCAAATAAGTGGTCTGTAAAAGGTAACAATCAGTATAGTTTTACACCAAATAGACACCTGTTGTTTTGTTTTATTTTACAGGAAATGAGTTACCAGCACAGAGCACTACTAGAACTGGATTCAGCTAATGTGAGCACAAGCTGCCTTGCAAGTTTGCAACAGCCTGTGGGCATCCTCCTTCTGGAGCGTGCCCTGATGGCTCTGTCCCCTGCGGAGGAGCCCCCATCCAAACGGATGCGTGGAAGGACAGAGCTTCCCCCAGATGTGATCAGATGGATTGAACTTGCTAAGTAAATTCTTGTTTGAGACAAGTTATTCCCATTCAGATTTACCTTCTGAAGAACTCTGCCTTTATGGCTTAATGTGATTTCTTTTTTTAGTCTCAGTAACCCAACTTTTTTAGAATTAGATATGCTTTTAATTTCTTTTCAGTTAATTACTATTTTTCAGTGAGAGCAGTTACACTTAACAGCTGTGCACTCTGATGATGCTATCAGACTGCTGAAAAACATCTTGTTCATAGCTTTTCAGCTGCAGGAGTTTCCACAATTCAGATATTAACCTACAAGGTGAAGTTTATGTAGTTAAGTATATATTTCAGATCTTATATAACAAATTATCTTTTTAAAATTTTCTATTACCACCTAGTAGTATTACGGCTTATTAAATTATTATTTTTTTCAAATCGCTTCTGTTTACATTGTTATACATCTGTTAACTAACTAAAAGATTTCTCTCTTCAATTTTACTAGGCTCTACCGATCTCTTGGGGATTATGATGTCCTTCGTGGCATTTTCAGTGGTAAGATTGGGACTAAGGAAATTACACAGAAAGCATTGTTGGCAGAAGCAAGGAGTGATTATGCTGAAGCAGCTCGATGTTATGATGAGGTAAAACGACAGCAAGATTCTTTTGTTTCATGAATCTCTCATGGCTTAAAACTAGTAAGCCACAATTAAACATTTTGAGAAGCAACATATATTGTTTAAAATGTCCTTGTGTTTTATTTGATTAGTGGTTCAGTCTGTAAAGATATTGGGAACAGATGAGCAGTCACAACAGAGCAGTACACATGATGCTTTTCTTAGTGTTTGTTACAAAGCTGCACACGTGCAATTATCTAGGCAGACAAGTAAAACACCATGGGCAAACTACAACCCCAAGAGAGCAAATTGCATGTGTTCATGGCATGAGTTATAGTGGGTAAAAAGGAAGGAGCATCTCTAACCTTCTTTTAAAGTGTTCACTCTTTAAAAAAAGCAGGTTTACTAAAGACATCTACCTGAAAATAATTTATATGTGAGTATTGACAATCTTGAATTTTCTTCATCTAATGCTGCTGTCGCACTCTGGGAAATGGATAGATATTTTTGAGACAACGAATTACAGTTAAGTTCCTGGTGACCTAGGATTGAAACAAGTGCCAGAATCCTCTTAGGAACCCTTTTTCCCCACAAATTCATTCCCTAGGCACTCTCTAAAGAAGACTGGCAAGATGGAGAGCCAGTAGAAGCGGAGAAGGACTTCTGGGAGCTTGCATCTCTGGAATGCTATGACCACCTAACGGATTGGAAGGCTCTGGAGTATTGTGCTACTGTTAATATCGACAGTGGAAAACCTCCAGACCTAAGCAAAACATGGAATGATCCATTTTTCCAGGTTTTTAGAAGTCACTTCATTGATACTGCACCATTTTTTATCTCTGCAGGAATGTCTGACAGTGCTGAGATTGTGGGTGAAAATCAACTGCATTATTTGGGTTACTCTAGTATGGAAATTAGCAGAGAGTCTGAGACATGAAAATAATTGAAGCAGTTACTTTTAATTTTATCTTGAGTCTATGGCTGATTATATACGACCAGCTTTATTATCACCTTTTTGTTTTGGCAGTCTTTTTGTTGCATTTTTCACTTTTATTTGTTTTAAGAGTTACCAAACACTGGTTTTGAAACTAGTAGAAAATAGTTGTTTGCTAACAACTTCTTGGGCTATCAGAAAAGGCTACTGTGATTTGTTAGCAAATGGAAATTTGTCTAAAGAAAAAAACATTTAAGAAAACCATTTAAAATATTTTTATATTTATTTGATCTGCTGCTGATAACATAAAAATTGATCATTTAATGTTCCATTCCTGGAAATAAGGACTGTATTTTCACCTTGTAGGAGACATATCTACCCTATATAATACGCAGTAAGTTGAAGTTACTGCTCAGTGGGGAAAATGACCAGACTTTGCTAACATTTATTGATGAGGCAATGAAGACAGAACAGAAGAAAGCCATTCTAGAAATGCATCACAGCCAAGAGCTTAGTCTCCTTTACATCCTGCAAGATGATTTTGACAGAGCCAAATATTACATTAGCAATGGGATGCAGATCTTCATGCAGGTAGCAGTCTCTTCTATCTCTGGTATGATTTTTCTGTGTAAACTCCTGGAACAATTAAACTGTTGTTGCTATTGCTGCTGCTAGATTATACTCTGAAGAGAAACAGTTGCTCAAGTAGAATGACAGCTAAGTGCCTTCCATATCATATGGCAGAACTTCTTTTGAATTCACTACTTGCAATGATGAGAGATTAGTGAGCCAGCGGAGTGGGTCTTACCATTTTAATTTGTTTTGTTTTGCTGATTTCATCTTTTAGACTTTTTCAGGATAATTGTTTGTGCAGATAACAAACATTTTATTTCATTCATCATTTCAGAAGACTCCTGTCCCCAGAACAAACTTGCAAAGAGAGTACTGCAATCAAAAGTTACAAGTTCCGTTCATTACCGAGTTTTAATTAGACTGTAGGACTTTGATAAAACCTAGGATAGGAATTGCAGCTAGAGTATGCCTCTACACTTGTGTAAAGCAGAGTTGCTCTCTGATTACAGGCTATTAAATTACTTCTAAGAGGTTGGGTTCTAAAGCATAATATATAGCAGCATCAGATCAATAGTTTGTAGAGCACTGAATAGAACCATGTTGTAAATTCTGTCTATGAAATCTTTCATTCTCTCCCTCTCTTTGCAGAGCTATTCCAGTATTGATTCTCTGTTATATCAAAGTCGAATGACCAAACTGCAGTCTGTACAAGCTTTGACAGAAATACAGGATTTCATCAATTTTATGACTAAAAGAAGTAAAGATTGTTTTTTTCTCAAGCGATTTTCCTTTCACTGCGTTAAATAGTCATGGTTTTCTGAACTTTGAATGTCTGAACTCCTGTTTGAAAAAGGATAAGTCTGGAATTACTTCTTATTGTCTTCTTGACAGTAAGAACTGTGCAGTTCTTTAAGATAGGCTTGAAGATAATTCTGTATTCTATTGCAAAGTTTTATTAGCATAGCTCTTGTGATAAGAGTCATTTTAAACTAAATTTTGTTTTGTTGGAGTAACTTTTAGCAGAGATAAAAGATGGATGTGGTAAATAAGTTATAGCTACTGAGGTAGGCATGAGCTACAAATTTATGCACATAAACCAAATTATATATTAAATTTAGTTAACAGTTCCACTACATTCCAGCATGTTCCTTTGTGGAAAGGAACCTACCCAGTGGTAATCCCCAATGACAGTTGACAGTGATGTCCTTATTGAATCTCCTGTGCTCCAGCAATAAACAAAAGCAATATGATCACTAAGTTGTGTATTTAGGGCAAGCCCAGAAATGCAAGTGGATTGCTTAATTGCAGTTTTCTGGTTTGAATGTTAGACTATGTTTTGTTTAGCCCTTTTTCATGCTGTTTGGCTTTAGATGCATCTAAAGTGTTCTGAATTGATTTCTAGGTAACTTAGCTTCAGAGGCTTCCCTTAAGAGACTTCTCCGAATTTGGACAAGCAGATATCCAGATGCTAAAATGGATCCTATGAACATCTGGGATGATATCATTACAAATCGGTAAAACTGCATTCTTGGGTTAGCTTAAGTTCTGTCTGCCTGCTGAGTTCCAAGAAGTGCTTTTTCTAATGCTGCTTATTTTCATATTAGAGCGAGGGGGTTGGTCCAGTATATTACTCTTTTTTTCCAATTATTTTAATGCCTTTATCAGTATAACTGGGGGGGTTCTGTGACTGACTTGTAGTGAGGAGCAAAAGGAGGTTGAGAAATGGCCAGGGAATAAACCATATTTTGATAGGGAAAGACAGACGTTAGTTTAGGCATTTTCTTGCATCAGTGACAAGATGCACTGTGCAAGCTAGCCCACTTCAGCAGCCCTTAAACATACCCATTTGTAGTTGAGTAGATTAGTGGCATTTAGCTCAATGAAACACTATCCAAAAGGCCAGTCTGTTATGAATAAAAATACTTGCCTACTTTGTAGGTAGTTGGAAAATGAGGGAGCATACAAAATAAGCCCTGTCACTGTCAGTACTTCACCTGTGCTGTAACTGGAGACTTCTGCTGTGCAACTGTTGCTAGAAAGAAAAGATACTCTCTGGAGGCTCCTTTGGATTAGCTCTGAAGAAGCTGGAATGCTTTTTCAAATTTGAAAGTTTTCTGTCCTTACTGTGGTGTCTGTCTTCATCCTAATTCATTCTTCCAGTGCAAATCTAGATTAGTTCTCCTTTCCCGGGCAACAACTTCTTCCACACCTCTGATACATACTGTGCTCTGTAGTTTATTTTATTATCTCTTGGTATCAGGAAAGCGTGGCTACAGAAGAGCTTATTGCTGTTCAGTATTAGACAGAATACATGACATAACTTACTTCTTCACAAAGTCTCGAACATTTATGGTGTGAAGGGCTGTCAGGGTCTCAAACATTTTATATGCTTTTAGAAAACCTTTATCTCATCTTGAATTAGTAACAAAGAATGTGCCAAGTGCTGCTTCAGACTGTAGTGCTGTCCTCTGCTTTGAGTAACAGTCTACATAATGAGATGTGCTATTAAATTAGATAGGACTAGTTGTGGAATGAAGAGGATTCAGCATTCATTCATGGCAACTCACTTTCAAAAGCTAAGTATGATTGCTGGTCTTTTCTACAACACAGATTTCAATGGTGGCATGTGTTGATGTGATAGACATTTGAATAGCAGGTATATTTGAATAATATAGCAATAATAGCAGCTGTATTTGAATAAAATACAGCCTGACACTTTCACTGAATAATTGAGACTCCTTTTTGTTTGTACCTCTGTTAAGTTGGAATGTGAGTTATGGCTTGGTGAACTTAGGGATTGTAGCTATGATTTTAAGGGAAGTAACTAACAAAAAATCCCACTTCGTTGTGACATTTTCTAATATTAATCTTGTCAGTTCAAGATCCAGGGTCGACCTGTCCCCGGTTACAAGTCTCCAGACTCTGAGGACTGTGTTTAGCACTTGCCAAAGGTGATCACTGTAGCTTGCCATTTTTCCTTAGCTTTGTTTATTGCTAGGCAGATCAACACTTTTGAACATTCATTTCCTTGAATGTATACCAGAGTGACTTGTTCCCCTCTTGTCGTTGTGCAGGTGTTTCTTTCTGGACAAACTGCAGGAGAAACTTCCCTCTTATCAGGCCAATGATAGTATGGAGGTGGATGAAGAATACAGTGCTGGTGACCAAATGGAAGTGGATCAACAGGGTGAAGATATTTACTCAATGATTAAAAGCTGCAAATTTAATATGAAAATGAAGATGATAGAAAGTGCCAGGAAACAGGTGACTGTACTGTCTGTTAGCTTTCAGTTTGGTGAGAAAATATACAGAAACTACAGCTAGAAAAGCCTTTTAGGTGGTCTTGGGCACCCTTTTGCCAGGCAGACTATCTGTCTTTTTGACCCTACTGTCCAGGACATTTTGAAAGCTTAAGAAATTCACTTCCATAGTGGAAGAAAACAAATGGATAAATGTTAATTACAAAATTGATGATACTGGAAATGTGCCTGAAGGCCCCTTTGATCCACAGATGATTTCTGGCACTCTGAAGGGCAGATAAATAAAGTATCTGAAATGCTTCAGTCTTTAATGTAAGGGATGCTTGCAACCAAGCATTAGGCTTTCTCATTTACAAATAATCTCTTCTGTACAAGAAAACAAATTAAGTTCTGATTGAATCAGTATAATTTACTTCAATCAGCAAGGCTGAAGTTCTTTTTTTTTCACAGTTTTCATTAATGCTGTTAGTTAACACTTAGATAAAGTAAAGCTAAGTGACTTTGAAATTTTGATTTGGATCTGACTGTTGAAATGACTGAAACATAGCGTCTTTGATGATGGGCCCATGGTGTTTCAAGCTTGAGATAAGATGAATAATATTTGAGTCGAGGTCTCTCCTCTTCTGAGTTACTGCAGAAATCTGCAGTCATTGACAAGAGTTTATTTTAAGCAATATGATAAGCAAATATAATATAGCACTGTTGTGTTGACTCTACACTCTTGAAGGAGTAAGTGAAAAATAATATTTCCTTTAATGTTACTTACATGAAACTTTTCATCAAAACACAAACATAAGTGATCTCCTTAATGGTGTTATAAACCAAGTTACATTTCCCATATGTGCTTGTACTGCAGAGCAATTAATGCCTGTTTAGTCATGCAGCTGAAATTATTTTTTTCAGTTTGTTAAACCTCTGTTCTTCTCTTTTCAAATTTATCTACAAATATGTTTTTGAATATGAGACTTGTCAAGCAGTGGACATCTCTTTGTCTTACTATAACTTTACTTAAGTCTTGTCATCCCTTAATTGGGTTGCAGACAGGTTTTAGTTCCTCTGCAGATATTTTGTCTGAAAATTCTGTCTTATTCTGAATACAGAACAGCTTTGCAGTTGCCACGAAGCTTCTGAAAGACCTACGCAAGGAAGCCAAAACGAGGGAAGACTGGCTGGTGAGGTGGAATTATACTTATTGCCGCTTTATGCATAGTAGCAGCCGGAACCTGAGCTCTCCAGAACGTGTGCTCTCAGTGTTAAAGACCATCTCCCTGCTTGGTAACAGCCTTCTCTTTGTTTCACGCTGCTTATTATACAGAGCTGCTTTGTTGTCCAGTTACCAACTTTGTTTTTGAATTCCAACAGAAGATACCAAATCTGACTATCTTAGCAAGAACATAAGGGCCTTACGAAACCAGAATCTTCTTCTGGGTACTACCTATCACATCATGGCCAATGCTCTTATTCAGAATCCAAGATGTCTTGAGCAAATTGAGGAAGAAAAGGCTGAGAAGATATCACTAATATCTGGAGAAAGTCTTGAGAATCCTGAAAAGGTAAATGAGAGGAGAAAATCTTTTCAATTTTTCAGTATCGTAATTACTACTTCAAATTACTACTTCAGTAGGTAGTGATGGGTATGGGTAGATAAAGAGCATGTGAAACCTGTCTGCTATTAGCAGAGGTTTGTCCAGCAACACCAGCTAAAGAAAAAAAGAAAAATAAAAAAGCTGTGGTTGCTAGGTTTTTCCTCATTTTTCCTCTCCTGGAGTTCTGCACCACCGTAGCTGCTTTAATTGGGAGAGCACTCTTGTGTTTCTATTCCTCTGTTTTGAGTGGATGGGGAAGACATAGCAGCTGCATGCACAGTGTCAAGACAAGGCTTGGAATCCTCAAACAGTGTCTTGATTTCAGCTGGACATTTCTGAACTGCTTCATGCTGTCAGACTGTCTTACTTGTAAAGAGATCTTTATAATAGTGATACACCTACTTTATTTAAATAATTTTAATGATAGAGAGGAGAGGGATTTTTAAGGCAGAGCATATGCAGGTCATCTTTGCCTGTTTTGAAGAATGCTGCAGGCTGCTGCATCTGAAATCTTATATATTGTCAGTTGTCCCAGATGCTGTGGCATTGACTTCTCGTCTGTCAAATTGATTAAGAATTTGAAGTACCACTACTGGCTTATTTCTGTTAATTCCTAAAGCCACCATGAAGACCCTTGTATATAGAATCAGAATGATTTGGGTTGGAGGGGACCTTAAAGATCATCTAATTCCAATCCCCCTGCCATGTACAGGAACACTTTTCACTAAACCAGGTTGCTCAGAGTTCTTCTCTGGGCAGCCTGTTCCAGTGCCTCACTACCCTCACATTAAAGAACTTCCTCCTAATCTAAACCTGCTTTCTTTTAGTTTGAAACCATTCACCCTTGTCCTATCACTACATGCTCTAGTAAAAAGTCTCTCTTTGTCTTTCGTGTAGACTCCCTTCAGAGAGTATGAATCATATTAGTATAAAACAAACAAAAAAAAATTGTTCTTAGTTTGTGTTTTTGTAGTTGTTAAAATAAAGCAGATCAGGTTTAAATTTTTAAATTTAAATTTTCAGGTGTGTTGAAACTTAAGCAAAAGCTTGAGATTCATTTATAAGCTAATTATTAAAGGCATTCTTCTTAAGGAAATCTAAAAGATGAGCATAAAAGCTCTTCTGTGTCAAATAAGCAAAATTACAATACCAGATATTTCTATACGATTAAGAAGATTAACCTTATTTTAGCCTAGTATTAAGCAATACTCTGACCCTGGAACTGTCCCTCTATCTGACCAAAATTCAAACTATTTAATTTCAGTTACAGCATTTAGTGTGGTCTGCAGGACCAGGGCAGTGATCGTCCCCCTGTACTTGGCACTGGTGAGGCCACACTTCGAATCCTGTGTTCTGTTTTGGGCCCTGCACTCCAAGGAAGTCATTGAGGTGCTGGAGTGTGTCCAGAGAAGGGCAGCAGAGCTGGTGAAGGGTGTGGAGCACAGGTCTTAAAAGGAGTGGCTGATGGAGCTAAGGTTGTTTAGCCTGGAGAGAAGGAGGCTCATTGCTCTCTAAAACTACCTGAGAGGAGGTTCAGTGAGGTGGAGGTCGGTCTCTTCTGGCAGGTAACAAGTGAGAAGGCAAGAGGAAATGGCCTCAAGTTGCACCAGGGGAGGTTCAGGTTGGACATTAGAAAGTTTTTTTACTGAAAGAGTGGTTAGGCCTTGGAATAAGTTGCTCAGGGAGGTAGTGGAGTCACTGTCTCTGGAAGCATCCAAGAGGCATCTGGATGGGGATATGGTTTAGGGGTTGATTATGTTGGTGCTGGGTTCATGGTTGAACAGATGATCTTGAAGGTGTCTTCCAACCTTGATTCTGTAAAGAATCTTGTCAATTCCCAAGATTGCATAAGCTACATTAGAAATGTATCATCAGTATTACTGTGTTTATAATAGGGAAAAAGACATGAGATTCATAATAGTTTGATGCATGCATTTTGAACACAAATTCCAAGTGTAACTGTTATGCAGATGTTGCAGATATGTCTTAATAGGAAAAAAACCCCAAAGTTTTATTTTGTTTTCTGTTAACTGTTTCCAAAAACTCTAGGAACATTATTTTTTTTTCAGTTATAAAAATTCCACTTAACATGTCCAAAGACTAATTCAAATTAAAAGTGTGGTTTATCAGCTGCTCAAAACATCTTAAAACAGTTAAAGTGTTATCTACTCAAGACTTACAATGAAGCTCCAGTTTCAGAGAGAGAGTTGTTCAGTGCTACTTGCTAATGTGTGTTTTTTTGCTCTTATGATTGAATTTCAGGTATTGGCAGGTCTGAACAAGAAGGCTTTTCAGTGTTTCAGCTATGCTGTGAGGAAGTCTGAGGAGGAGTTGCAGTCCCACTCCATGGAACACGTGGATGTGGTGGGAGTTATCGATGCATATATGACACTGATCGGATTCTGTGACCAGTATCTGCGTAGGGAAGAAGAAGGCTCGCTTGGTTAGTCAGGGTTTTTACTAAGCTTGTGAGGTGTATTTATCTGTGATACGAGAGCTTTTGTGATACCCAGAAGTTCTCCCTAGGCAACACAGCTCGAATTTAGATGGAACAGTTTGTCCTCCAATTCAGCAGTGTTTATATTCCTTTTTTCACCTCCGCTACTGCTGCTACCTTTGGTACTAGTGAATCACTTGTAGTCTCCCTCTCACTTGTGAGAAACGTATCATATCCAGCAGATGCTTCCCGTGTTCCTTCCCAGACCACAGCAGCCTTGTATTTAAAGCAGGCAAGATACCAGCAGTGATGCATCTTCCTGATAAAGCTAATCCTTTCAGTCCCCAAGTACATGTGTTGCAGATGTGCACAGTTCAAACAGATGGGAAGGAGAACAAAGTGAAAATACAAAATACACTTAAAAAAAAAAACCAAATTGCAAAGATGAATGTTTCAGATGATCAAACACATGGAACAAGTGATGGTGTTTCTGATAATTCTTGTTTAATGTTTCTTGGCAGAAAGTAACACTGTGGATCTGCAGCAATTCCCAGCTATTATGGTGGAGAAAATGATAAAAGCTTTAAAACTGGATTCCAGAGAAGCCAGGCTGAGATTTCCTAGACTGCTACAAATAATTGAAAGATATCCAGCAGAGACATTGGGTCTAGTGACACGAGAGGTTAGTTGCTTCCATTTTTCTGGCAGCAAATGTTGCTATAAATTAAAAGGTGGGGGTGGAGGTTGGATGGATAGAGAGGTTAGACTGGTAAGTTTTGCTTCAGGTAAATCAGATAAAATTTATCCCATCATTGTTCCTTGTCTTTTCTCTAACTTCCTGAGTCTGATTCATATGGACAGAAACTTTTTTCTTAAAAGTTTAACTTTTTATCATTTTCCTGATTCCAGATGCTAATTTGATAGTTGCTGGAGAAAAACTATGGTGTGTTTTGCCTTTTTTTTTTCCTTCGGAAGAATCTAAATGGGCTGCCAAAGGTGGTTAGAGTTAGGGTGAGGAATGTGTCTAATTCCTGAGTTTCTTGGATGCAGAAAGCCAGCAGCTTTTCCAGACTCCTTCCATGTCTGCCACCTTTCTTCATCCTTCACTTCAAAGGTTACTACAGCTTTGTTATCCTTTGTATTTCCCACTTCGTTTGTTCCTTCCTTCCTCCTACAACCTGTCCCTCCATTGCCATTCCATGGCAGGATATCATGAGCTTTTCCCTTCTGTCCTGGGGTAGATAAGCTGAGACCTTCTCCCTTCTCTGTGACTCATGCCTGTTCCTGCCTTGACCTGCCTGCCTTTTGAAACCTGTGTCATTGTGCTCACAGAGCAACAGGCCCTGTCAGAGGAAGAACTCGAGTGAGACAGAAACAGGAATTAGTTATCCCAGGGAACTGAGAAAGTAGCAGAATTGGGTGAGGTGTACAAGGTGTGGCTACAGTTAAACACTGGTGGTTCAAACAGCACCTGACAACTGATCCAGTTGAAAAATCTCACCCAGAAGGGGAGTTCACCAGACATTTATTTATCCTATCACCTGTCTTTCTGTGATATAAATACTGTCAATCTGATCTTAAATTCTATTAGAGGTTTTTAAAGTTAAATGAAGGACGAAACTGTGGTAGGAGCTCCAGTGTTCCCCTTCCTGGCATTTTTTACTCAAATCAAGACTTCAGTCCAATGGTGTTTGATCTGAATTCCTTCAGATTTTTGAGTTGCTTGTATGGTATAATCAAAAATTATTATATTACATCCAGACAGAAAAGCCACAAGTTTGAGTGTAGAACCTTATACTTATCAAACAAGCTGCAAATCTTTATAATGGAAAACCTATTAAGCAGCAGTGGTGGTGCTAGTAGTAGTAATAATAATAACTAAATTTGTGCTTTGTTGGGGAATGTTTTGAGCAACCCAATTGACATTTGCTGTTTCCTTTTCATGCGTTTCTCTCTGTCAGGCTGTGGCATGAAGCTGTTCTGCTTGCTATGTTTGGTATTTTCAAGGAGGACCAAAGTTGAAAGCAGTGTGTCTGTGTTTTTGCAGCTTTCTTCGGTTCCCTGCTGGCAGTTCATTGGTTGGATTAGCCAGATGATGGCACTACTTGACAAGGATGAAGCAGTAGCTGTACAACATACTGTTGAAGAGATTGCAAACGCCTATCCCCAGGCAATCGTCTACCCTTTCATGATCAGCAGTGAAAGTTACTGCTTCAAAGATACTGCAACTGGTTGTAAGAACAAGGAGTTTGTAGAAAGGTGAATTTGCAATTGGAGTAGCTCTTTTGTATGTTTTTTATTCAGGAGTGGGCACCTAAGCAAACTCTTTTCTTTAGCAAGCATAAGGGTAGTCCTATGCACACTAAGTTTTCATTTAAAGGCACAGAGAAATGCAGTACATCAGTTCTATCAGTGTTAGACATACTCGGGTTGGGGGCCTTCATACTTTATGAAGTGTTGGGTCCCCCCCAGTCTGTGGGAAGTTAGAATTTTTCCAAGATAAAACAAAAAGACCACAGAGGGGCAATCCCTTTTTATCTTGTAATTCTGTGGTAGTCAAAATTTCTTCTTCCTTCTTCTGCTCTGCTGAGGTAGAAGAGAAATCTGGTGTATGATTACACTCTTACTATAGTGGACTTCACAGCAGTAAGTTGATACCCATCAGAAATGAAGTTTGCTTGGACATTTACAATTTTTCTAATACCAAGAGAAAGCAGATATGTTTAAATAGAATAGATGTTTGTACCAGACTTCACAGAGAGCAACGAAATGGATGCATGTTATCTTGGGGAATGACAACTCTGGGTTGTGTTCTTCTCTGCTTATTCAGTGTGCAACATGCACCTTCTTCTACAAGCCCTCCCTTGCCCATTTTGCCATGCAATAACATCCAAGTTAATCCCCAGGCAAAAGTCAGTTTCCATCACACAGTGCTGTAGAACTGCTGTTACAATTTTGGGTGTCTTTTTGCCTATTTTTTTTTCAAATCTCTGATATATTTTCTGAATTCTTTTACTTAAAATAGAAGATAAAGTCTTGTGCTTCACAGACAGTATCACCCTTCAATAATTGTCACAACAGGATGTGAAGTCTGGTTAATGCCTGTTTCTGTTTCAAGCATGCTTTCCACTTAACCACCAAAATCCTATTTTCATAGTGGGACACTTAATTTAAAAACTGGGGAGTCGTGTGGCATGTTCACTCAACACATAAACAGTCATGCAGCCAGAGAGAGAATTCTGAGAGCGTTGCACCTGCCTACACATAAATTATTTTACCAGATTCTTGTGTATAGCAGACAGTCTAGATCATTGCTTATCTGCAAACTAGGTGATGATGGTAGTTCCTTTTGTGTTGTAATGCATTTTTTTCTTCTTTTAAAGGATCAAGAATAAGTTGGATAGAGGAGGAGTCGTTCAAGATTTTGTTCGCTCGCTGGAGCAGCTCTCTAATCCTGTAATGCTTTTTAAGGTAAAGTGTATTTTTTTCATTTCTCCCCTTCCCCTTCATTCCTCACCCTCTTTAGAAGGGTTTAGAAGAGCAAGTGCTGGGCAGAGCCTGACACAGTTCAGTTGACACCACAGCCACAGGAAGTGGTTCAACCCAGAATCAACTCATCGTGATGATGTTGGGGTGCTGTCAGCAGCTTTCACTGGCAGTGATCTCTCTCCCTTGTGCCAGCTGGCTGTTCTGCACTTCCCTTTTTCAGCTTTCTCCTTTGGGGTCTATGCCCTGTCCCACAGTCAGTCTTCCTTAATCGTTCTGAAACCATTGCAGAAATATCATTTGTGGCCATCTCTATAATTTTGGACTACTTGTGTTTGACCACTTGTGTTCTTATGCCCTTTTCCTGCTCCCTGCTGGGCATTCTTGTTTATGTTCTGACCCCTTTATCCAAAGGATTCTTGTCTTGTGTTTGGTACTCCTGGCCCCCTAGTGGCTTTCTTAGTTTGTGGTAGAGACTATGGTAGTAAACATAATTATCCTAATAAAATAAAAGCATTTTATCAAGATTGCTCTTTTGGTTCTCAAAAGAAAGACACATAATAATGATGTACTTATTAGTAAGTACAGTAACCCCAGTGCAATCTGAGTGGCTTGCTGAAGAGCGAGGGTCACTAAAACTCTTAGTACTCATCTGTTTCCTTCTGTTTGCAGGATTGGGTTGAGGATGTCAAAAATGAGTTGGCAAAAGCTCAGAGAAACAAAAAGAAGCTTAAGGAAATGTATGAAGGAATGTACAAGAATTTGGGAAATTTGGAGACTCCTGGCCTTGGATTGATGAGGAAAAGGTTTATTCAGGTTTGTGTGATTGCTGAGTAGTGTTGGCATCATGTACTTTTTTAGAAGACGTTAGAAGATCAAAAGAGGGAACCAGATCACAGATTTTACAGGTGCTGCAGGACTTGATGAGACTTGATCAAGTCAGGAGTACAGGACTGGGATTTCTTTGCTGGAAGCCACGGACTTAACATAGTTCAGTTTTCACTTCTGACTGCCCTGACTGCCCTGCAGGGCTAAATGTTCCCTCTTACTCAGCTTCTGCCTCTTCTGTCCTACATGCTGCCAGGTTCATAGGACCTGAGCTTCTCTGATCATCTGTGGGAATCTGGCCTTGTTTTTTATTCCCTGCTGCCAAAGATTTATGAGCACCTTAGGGAGTTTTGCTATATTATGCTACTCAAATTTGCTGCTGATACTAAGTTACTTAGGGTAAGCAATACAGAAGAGTTACAACTATGAAGAATTACAGAAAGGACTTCACAAAATTGACTGACTTCTAAAATAGTGAAAATTAGTGTAGAAAATGAAGTGATACATGTGGCAAAAAACCATAATTACCCTAGTTTCATATATAAATTCTTCAGGTTTGAGCTGACTATTGCAATTCAAGAACAAAATCTTGGTTTGTGATAGTTCTTTAAAAACATCAGATGTGCATACTCAAGGGCAGTCAAGAAAGAAAAGTGACTGTCGTTATTAAGAATAGAGAATTAAACATGGATTTACACATTGGCATAGCAATGACTGACTCTTGCTTCTTGAACACTGTAGTCCTCATCTGCATTTCTCAACACAGATACAATAAAATTGGATGAGGTTCAGAGTGGCAAGAATAATCAGAGGTACAGAGTAACCTCTGTACAAGCAACTTTAGCATTCCTCCAATTGCAAAAGACACAATGACTCCAGATGCAATAAAGCTCTTAACATCATTCCCAACACCAGTGGTGCTAGGTTGACTGAGAGTTGGACTTGATGAACTGAAAGGTCTTTTCCATCCTTAATGATTCCATGATTCTATCAGGAGTTCCAAGCACGAAGTAAATATTCTATGGAAGTGGCAGGTTCAAAAGAGTGAGAGGTGTTTCCTCATTCATTACACACTTGAGTGCTGAACTCTTGCTGCAGGGTGTTATGGATGCTTTCATGGGTTCAAATAGCAAGTAGGCAACAGTACAGGAGGGGGAAAATGCTTTGAGAGCTTTTACATACAAATGCACACTTCTGGGTCCAGAAATCCCTGAGCTGAAAAATGCTGGAGGCCAGGAGAGTGATACTCCTGTAGAAAGAGCACCCCAACTGTATGCTTGTACTGTATGTGCATAGCCCTGTGGCCAGGGCTGGGTGGATCCAGCTCTCTCCCATGTGGCCATTCTTATGTCACATTAGCATTAGATAAACTAACCTCGGTGTCTCTAGGGAGATTCCTTCCCCATGAGCAGGGAAAGGTGGAGGATGAGAGTGAGGTGGAGCTGGGAGGAGGTGAGGTGATACAGCAGTAGAAAGAGCAATTGGGAGTTTAGGGGCACACTAGCCCTTTGAATCTGTTGCTGTGAGATAAGCTGGGTCTTTGATGATAATGACTTTAAACTTAAGAATAGGGGAAAAGAATGTGCAGGATGTGCTGCTGTCAGGGGTGGGGATAGAGAGAGGGCAGCAGCTCTGTGTTGAGCTATCTCTACAGGGTACAAGCACAGCAAGGGGCCTAGCAGGCATGAGCACAAAGGCTGACTTAAACCAAAACAGTCTCTGGCTCTTTAAAAGGCTGAAATGTGCGGTATTAGAGGATGCTGCAAATAGTGGTGTGCTGTAGGAGAGAAGCGCAAGGGAGGTGCTGGAGAAGAGTAGCAGACTTGTTCCCCTCTGTTAAAGGGAAGAGAGAGCAGCATTCCCACAGAGAGCAACTGCAGAAGGGGGTCAGGGTGATGGTGTGCAGGCTCTGAATTTATTGCTCTCGTGATGCATTATTATGAAGAAACAAAGTGTACTATGAGAATAACTGTATCATTTTTAACATCCTTGCTGGGGGAAAAACAAGTTGTCTCTTGACTGACATAAAATTACTCTGCTGTGTGGAGTACTTCAGGCTCATAATCTTCATGTCTATGATTTATGTATAATTTCAGTTGTAACTTAAACAATAACTATCTTGCTTTTTTCAATATGAAATTCCAGTCATGCATAAATTAAACACTGACGATGGATTGTATTAATTAAAATACAGTGTTAAGGCCATGGACTATTTGCTGCCTTGAATTTTAAAAGAAGTCAAAGAACAGAACAGAAAAAGCAATCAGGTGTTCATGTGGAAATAGATTTAGTAATAAAGATGTTGTTGACTGTAGTAGTCTCTTCAGAAGGATGATGGGTTTTGTATTTTCATTTACTTCAGTGAAAGAACTGTGTCCTTCATAGTTTGGGAGAAAAATGATCAGGTATTGAAAAAAACAAGTGAGCTTACATATCTTCCCAAGCCATTAATACCAGGTCTAAGAGGGAACATCTGTTTTTTCTAAACCTTCAGTGTGAACACAAGGATTCAGTTAACTACTTGTAGATAATACTTTGTTTATTAAATGACTCAGTGTGAAATGTCTTTGCACTTTATCAAGATATTTAAAATACTTTAAAAATGTGGTTCTATGCACTTTATGTCCAAAATTATTGCAAAGCAGATCATTAATAATAAATCTGATAGTAAATAAAACATTCAAACATTTCATAGAATGGTTTGGGTTGGAAGAGACCTTAAAGATCATCTAATTCCACGCCCCCTGCCTGCCATCCACTAGACCAGGTTGCTCAGAGCCCCATTCAGCCTGGCCTTGCACACTTCTAGGGATGGGGCATTCACAACTTCTCCGAACAAACCTGTTCCAGTGTCTCACCACCCTCACAGTGAAGAGTTTCCTCCTAATATCTAATCTAAACCTGCCCTCTTTCAGTTTAAAGCCATTGCCCCTTATCCTGTCATTGCATGGCCTTGTAAAAACTCCCTCTCCAGTTTTCTTGTGGGTCCTCTTTAGGTATTTTATATTAATGTTCACTAGTTGATCCTAAATTTTTGTAAGCAGTTGAGGTACATGTATTAAGTTTAATGAGCAGCATTATTAGTATGGTCCATCAGAATCCAACTGCAGCTAGAAGAGGTAAAAAGTGATAAGCTTCTAGTTTTGACATGATATTACTGCATTGATAAAATATAGATATTGCTGTTGATGGTAGTTGGTGGGTCTACCAAACAGGCAGTGAAAAGGTTCTGTCAAACTAGAAATAACAGAGAAAAAAAAAACTGGAGTCGAAGGACTATTGATATATTTCAGAAGCTCAGATGAAGCTGTGTGTTTGATAGGAAGGTACTGTTTCGATGTTCTCGTGTAGTGTCTAGCACTGTGTAAACTTCCTATAAATGATTCATAGGCTTTTGGGAAGGACTTCGACCATCATTTTGGTAGAGGTGGTTCACAACTGTTGGATATGAAGACTAGTGACTTTGATGCAATTGCAACTTCTCTCCTCTCAAAAATGTACAAAACCCATAAAGAACCTGGAAACCTGAAAGAATGTTCACCATGGATGAGTGACTTCAAAGCTGAGTTCTTGAGGAATGAATTAGAGGTTCCTGGTACGTTCTCCTTCAGTGTCGATGGTGAACTGTCCCTCGCAAGAAAGTTGCGACTCTTAAGCTCTACTCCTTATGTTGACTATAAGGCCCCTCTTTCTGGCCTTATGCCTTATCTGGCCTTATCTGAAATAGCTCAGTTCACTCTCTTAAATCTGTTCTTAAGCTGTAGTCCTGATTTTTAAAATTGTATCTAAAATTGTATCTCTTACCTAAGAACTTAGTATTTTTCTAAAAACCTAACTTGAGAAGATCTGATATATGAATCTAATATATGCTTAAATCTAGTTCAGAAAAGCTTGTGTCCTCTAAAACTGTTAAGAGCTGCAATTCTAACAGCTAAATAAGGAAAAAGTATTAGTTATTCACAGATAAAATCATACTATGTATATGTTGGATTTTTATGCATTTTTAAATATTCATAGTTATCATTATATGAATTTGGGAAAATATTTGTGTGTTCTGTTCTTATACACACTTTAAAATAGAAATAAAAAACAGTTTATGTAATTTTACTCTTAACATTTTTTTCTCCACTACCACTGCAGGTCAGTACGATGGAAAAGGGAAACCACTACCAGAGTACCATGCAAAAATCTCCGGATTTGATGAACGGGTATGTTTTTAAGACTGAGTCAAAATCCTGTGTGGTATAAATCTGTGTTCGTATTCCGTTTGGAGAATGTGACAGTAGCGGGGTCCCTGCTTGTGAGTGCATCTTGCAGCACATAAAGGAAGGTCGATAAGTGAGCAGTGTTTTTCTAGTAGTAGTTGAGTAACTTGATTATGTCATCTAGGAATGACTGATATGCTTGATTTCAGTGATGATTCTGTAAAACCAGTTCTTCTATCACAAATATTTCGCTTTTCCCTGTCTTTTTCCAAGATAAGTGTAATGGAATCCTTGAGGAAGCCAAAACGTATAACAATCCGAGGCAGCGATGAGCAGGAGTATCCTTTTCTTGTCAAAGGGGGTGAAGACCTGCGGCAAGACCAACGTATCGAGCAGCTGTTTGATGTAATGAACATTATCCTTTCCCAAGATGCTACATGTAGCCAAAGAAATATGCAGTTAAAAACTTACCAGGTCATCCCCATGACAACAAGGTAGGCGTTTGTCTTGAAGGGACAGAAATCCTTATGTTAACGTATATTACTGTTGGGATGTTTGAAAGTGAGATTTTTGTTTGCCAGATTCAGGTTCAGAGTGTTTTCTGTCTTGGCTTAATTTATTTTTTTTCCTTTTCCTTTTAAACAACATTGAAATTGCTTTGTCTGGAAACTGTTTTTCAGAGTATATTTAAATTGGTAGCTTTTAACCTTCTTTTAGCAGGCACTAGAACGTGGTGTTCTTCTAAAGTTCATCTTTGAGCTGCTCGTTCACATCTCTGACTTGTTTTGTTCTAGACTGGGACTCATCAAGTGGCTGGAAAATACCTGTACCTTAAAAGAGTTCCTGAAAAATAGCATGTCTGAAGAGGAAGATACCAATTATAACAGGTGATGCTTGGTTTAGCTGTCTGCTCTAACAGAGACCACTACTAATGGGTTTTTGACAGTCTTGTGGCAGCATTTTCTTTCTTTTTTTTAATTAAATAATGAAATAAAAGCACCTATGAGCAAGGAGGCAGTTTGTACTTCCTGACCCAAATTAGTAATTGGCAACTGTTTGTTTAATGAGTGCCATTGTACCTGGAATATCCTCCACCCAACTTGTTTAAACAAGAAGCTTATAATTATAATCACGTGTGACGTCATTATCATCACCATTTCCTTATCAGCAGATTGATTTTACAAGCCAAGGATTTTGAGCTCTTGATTTGATCAGGCAGGAAATGGACTTAGGTCAGTGGGGGGCAGGGGAAGGGAGCAGAGACAGAGTGATTCAGAACCTGGGTTCAGCAGGGAGTCAGTGGGGGGGGTGGGAAGGGGGTGTGCAAATTGGCAGCAAATGCACAAAACACAACTGTAAAAGAGCACTCTCTCTGACTTTATACAAATGCTGGGTTTGAATAAATTATGTTGCTTTCTTATGATTGTAATTGGAGGTTGAATATTTGTAAAATTGATTTAATTCTAGCATTTCAGCCTGTTTCTGTCCTGGAATTTAGAAATGTGGTTTAACTTATAAACGTTGTTCTTAGTTGCATAATCTCTGAGTTTGTCAAAGTGTTGTTGTCACCGTTTATTTTTACTACTTAACGTTTATGAGGCAGG